>NC_092026.1:18882940-19211690 GCF_042242105.1 Pempheris klunzingeri | reverse complement strand
TCACAGCCAGCAGTTTATATCTCAGGCTCATCTCTCCATGTTTCTTCATCCCCGGGGTGGAAGCTAGTGGATGGAAAACTGCCAGGAATTATTTTGATGACGAGCCACAGCAGCTGACGATGCCTGGTCAACGTTGTTCTCTCACTTTGTACCATTTTCCCTGTATTCCTGAGATTCTTCACTTGTGTTTGTTCAGGGTAGAAGGGCTTTGTTACTGAGCCGCCCCACTGGAACAGCTGGGGAGAGGTGGTTTTCCTAAAGGACTCGTTCACTTGCACATCTAGTTTTATCCTACAAAAGGGGAGTCAGTTTGTGAAAGCTCTTTGTTATTTTGATCTGCTTCAATTGTTAAGAGACCTATTCTTGACCTACTGCTCCCACCTGTAGATCAGTGGAATAGTGTGAAACGATTGGCAGGACTACTCACATGCACATACATGTGCATGGACGCCCTTGTGTGCATGCAAAACATCTTTAGTTCTACTAGAGGTCAGAAACTTCACAGGATACCTTTTAATGTTTCTCTATAGACCATAGTAGCTCATATAACCTGCATGTATTTTGCAACATGGATATTATAGTGGGACATAAAGTAGTTCATGTATGGTTCAGTAGTCTTTTAAGGTGGATATTCTCCTTAAATACCAGACTCTGCTGGACTTAAATATTTCTAAAATTCTCATCTTAGTGTCTTCAGTTTGATTTAACACAGTCTTTGGATACAGCAGTGCTTTGCTTGCGCACTAGTTTCTCTCACCGCGACCTCATAAAGTTTAAAAGGAGAAGTTCTGACATGCTACAGGCTGCATGAAGCTTCATTCTTAGCCACGGGGATCTCTCTTCCTTCCTCCGTCTTCCTCATACCTGCCCTTTACTCTCCTCCTCCTCCATAAAGAGGTGCGCTGTTGGAGCATGCGGCTGTACGGAAACCGGGACACGTGGCCTCTTCTCTGTAGCTGGAGGAGGTGAAAAGTATTTGAGTACATGTATTTTCTTTCTCCCGACCTCTCCACCGCATTCTTGTGCAGAGACAGGTCGATGCACGATTCCCTGGTGAAAAAAAGTGACTGATGGGGAGATGTTGGGAGAGAAGACATTTTAGAAGGGAGGATATCAGTTTTCTACTATCACAGCCATAGATATTTTGTTCTGATCTTCTCAGATTGTTGCACCAACATGTAACTTTATTTGTCACGAAAAACACCACGAAGTGAACTGAGAACATTATCAAACAGCAGCACTGGTGGTATAGGCATTGATGGATAATTACCAAACTAAAGTAAAAGTGAAAACACTTTCTGAGGTTTCCTCTTTAAGAGAAAATCCAGTAGCGCTGTTTTCTAGAGGCAGCTCTCTGCAGTGTCTCGTGGTTTAACTGGGATACTTGACGATCAATGAAACGCTGGCAGGAAGCACAGCAGGCTAACCTACATGCACTGAGAGAGATGCAGATTTACTCGAATCTACTTCAGCACCACAGAAAACAACAGTGAGACTCAGGCATGCGATTTAATGGGACTTTTCATTATGCATTGTTGACCTCTGAGCCATTAAATCCAGTTGAGGGGACCATGCATGAGGGTGTATTTGCACTGATTGACCGTAGTTGTACATTATTTCCTCGTTATTCAACGTCAATTATTCGACACCGTTATTGACCTTCCGAAAAGACTTTGGAGAGAGTGTTTGGGCACATTGTCAAGCTTAATTACACTGAGCTTTTTTAATTGCTGTGTCATTTTGTCGTTGCATGCTGCTGCTCAGCCTCTCTGCTTTGCAATTATTGGCCTCTTCACTTGCTGTGTAACAGTTTGTGTAACTGGCGTTCTGACCCTGCAGGCATGTGGAGTTCTCCTGGTATTTACTTATTAGTTAAATACAATCCTGGGTTTACTTGTGATTCTGTATTCTGAATATAAATATATTTTCATTATTGATCACTCTGTTGATTATTTTATCTTCCACATAAATGCTAATATTTATCTCTTGGATCAGGATAGATTCAGTCAGAGCTGTTCTGTTTTCTTTGTGTTTGTGTTGTTGCAATTATCTCAGTTATTGTTTTATTTACACCAGACGTGTACTAGGATGTGTTATGTTAGTGTAATACAATGATTGCTGTGAATATGCGTTTTTGTATTGCTACCATGTAAGCTGTGTGGACCCCAGGAAGAGAAGCTGCTGCTATGCAGGGCATGGAGAGCTTAATAAACAATCAAACACAAGCAAACTAGTGTTTGTTAAAAGATTTGTGATTACTTTATTGGTTGGTCTTTATAGTTACAGCTACTGGTGCAGCATGTGATCATCACTGAACATTTTACCAGGAAGTTCAAGTGCCTATTTCATGGTATGTTTAAGTTTTTAAGGATGGAAAACATCACTTACACCAAAGGAAAAAACTGTTGACCCTTTTGATTCTCATTCAGCATAAAGTCTTTGTTTACGTCATCAGTCAGTATTTCCTCTCAATGAGATGGAATTACAAGAGGTGAACTGCCGTATCTCACCCCATATTTGACTGTTTACTTTCTAAATAAAGCACATTAGCTTAAAAACACAGCTGGGTCCATCAGTAAGAACGTCCTACATAAATCTCAAGCCAGTAACCTAGTTAAGCCAATCAGGCCAGCGCTGCACTGACCTCTTAAAAGCAGACTGTTTATTATTGTTTTTCCACTGAAGTGCAGCTGTGTTTCAGCTCACTATCTATTGATTTTATACAAAAATGTCAGGGTTATTTTGGGTGACCAGATGGGGAAATAAAAAAAGACAGTGTTGATTTTATTCATTAATGCAGCAATATTCGACTACTTCTACTGATGCCATTTAACGCTGAGAAGGTGGACAGGTGTAACGGTTGTCTAATTTGGTGCTAAATTTTGTGATTTGCCAGATACTTTGGCCTAAAGGTGAACAAATACTTGATTTAACCATGCTTCAAATGGAAATTCATAATGTGCAAGCGCCTTTCTGACTCAAAGCAAGTTTATGAGGAAGGTGGTGGAAAGCTTTAGGCCAGAGTGCCATAAGGTTCAGTGCTATTGTAACATAACTCTCCTCCTTAAGTATCATATTCACCTCACTTACAGTAATCCTTTAATTTCTGGGTTTTTCATGTCATGATGTCGCTGTCAGTAAAAAGGCCACTTGTGTCATGTCTCAGGCGTGACTCATTTCTTTCCAGTGCCCACTCATGTACAAGGTCCACTGTTCCGTCTATCCCTTGAATGCATGACAGTGTTTCCATTATTTGCACAACCCTATAAAGCTTTTCTCTCAGTTTGTTGAATATAAAACTTACTGGGTTCTTTTTTTTTGTGTGTTTCATCGCACATCTCTTTAGCGTCCTCTCCCTTCAGCCCTCAAATCTTTTGTCCTCGCCCTGAAATGTTTGCATCTGGTCAGGTATTTCCTTCATCCCATGTTTGTCATGTTGTACTCCTTTGATGTCACTTTAATAGAGAACTTCAGTGGCAGCACTGAGTCATCACAGTGTGTAGGCTGTGTTTGATCTACCTAAAGTCTCTCAGATTGCCTCTGTCATCAGCCCTGCTGGCAGTTGACTTCTCGCCTACGTGTTTGACCCCACAGCCTTTATAAATGCAATGAGAAAAAGAATGTGGCTTTTCTTGAGTTCTGAAGTGGGAAGAAACTTATGGGCACTAGATTAAAGTTATGAGACTTATGGTGGTTGATGTTTGTTGCTGACGGTCTGCAGACCTCCAGGGGTCCTTAATATTGTTCCAGGAAGTCTGTCTGAGTATGACGAATAACTGATTTTCATTAAGAAGTAATGGCTCCATCTCCTCATTGTCAGATAGCAGTTGTGTATAGAGGTCTCAGTGGTCCATGCCTAAAAATCTGATCTAAGTGAGATACCAAATTCAAAAATGTTTGATACCCTTGCTGGTCCCGATACCTTGACTTTGATACCGGTTCCTGAACAATACTTTTTTCAATACCAATTTGATAAAATCAATTTTCACCAAAAATAAATAACATATCATAGTGCAACTCTTAAGTTTTATGCGTCAGTTCTTTTTTCACTCAAAGCAGTTTTACATCATAAAAAAATCAACCTATACACCAGAACTTTAAGTTGTTTGTTAACATAACATCAATAAATAAAAATGTATAAATGCCACAATCGACCTTCTAGTTCCCAAAGGACTTCTCTACCTCCTGAGCAGAGCCTTTGACCCACCAATCCATCAAAAATCTAGCTGTCCTAACTGCGCTACCAGGGTCAGCAGCTCAACCTTGAGTCACTTACTGACCAGGGCGACCGAGGGGGTTAGCCAGATGTTGGTACCAGCAAGCTTCATTCTTATTGGCTCACTGATGCTGATCAGATTTACTGATATAAATCTGATATAGATTTAATTTGGTATCAAATTCCAAAGCATTTTTCAATACTCTTGTATGGAAGCAATTTGATGGGTACCATAAAAGTTCCCAGCTCTACTCAAGGCAATCATGTAGATTTGAATGAATAACGTCTACTTAGATATTTTCTGCTCCCTGTCAAGTCTCTTTTCATCCTCAATTCTCAGTTACGCTGTGCTGAACTCAGTGCATCATGTTTGTGTTGTGTCCCTGTTTGCTGGGTTAATGGGCACATCGCCTCATTCATGCCCATGAATGGACATCCAGCACATTTGGACTGATGGCCTTAAAGGACCTGTGCCTATGTTTGAAGGAATAATACTCAGTTCTGTTCCTTAACCCATTCAGTGGGACCAGCTGGGTCAGGCTGCTCAACAGTGAAGCTGTGTCTGTTGTAATGTGATCTGACAGGATGAGCAGGGAGGGGAACTAATGTGTTCAACTCTTAAGTACTGTGTTTGATTGTTTCCAGAGTTCTCTTCCAAGTTGTTTGCAGCTTATTTAATTTGCCAATTCCAATTTGTTGAATAAAAGAGACCTCTAAGTAGATTTCATTTCGCTATGGCCATTGATGTGATCTCATTAATTTCAGCTGGTTGAATCATTTTGGGGGTCAGTGTGCAGGTTGATGGACTCAGCTAGGATGCTATTGACTATAGAAAGTGAACTTGTCAGCCATTAAGACAGAATTTTCCCTTAGTTGTAGTATTAAAAGCTCACTGCATAAGACAAGGATGCATACTACGATCCAAGCCCAAGTTTCCATCTAAATTTAGTGCAGATTTTATCCCTTTTTCCAGACAATTGGCAAAAGAAAATTAAAATTAATATACTTTTCTATCCATATTGCTATGGGAATATTAATAGGTGGCGTATTGTTGCGCTGGGTGGCTCTAATTGTCCAATCAGATGCCTCAAAACCATTTCAGAAAACAGTGCAACCAAGCACTAACACATAACGTAATTAAGAGCGCCAGTCAAACCTCAAATGATGGGAAAACGATATTGTTTGACGATTTTGTGTTCATTTGTGTAAAGTCACAGCCTCCTCATTGCTCAACATAGATCTGATGAATTTGTGTCTTTGAAGTAAAAGTCACGCATCATTTACACTGCAGTTAATTCACTAAATATGCTTCCATTGCATTGCTTTTGCATTTTGTTTTTCACCGATACACCAACTTTTCCCCCTCAGCCAAGCATAAAAACTGTGTTAAATGGGCTGAAAGCTCACCTCTGATGCCTTCAGAATAATTTTAAATAATCTAGTATAATGAAAACCAGCCGTGTGTTCAAACCTAAAATGAACTCCCCAACAGTACCAGTAGAAAGTCTTTCTTTCCACAGCTAAATGTTATCTGCCTGTAGTTACTTTTGTTATGATACACATTGTGCTGTATGGAACTGATGGAACCAGAAAGATACGGCTCCTGTTTTAGAGGTCGCTGTCTGATTGGAGAACAAAGCAGTTGTCAGTAGACTCCAGTGGAAACCACGCCGTGTTCAGCTCGTGTTCTCTAATGTGCTGCTGAATGGGAAATGGACTGAATGTGCTCTGTTTGCCATAGAGGGATTACAGCACGCTCACATACAGCCTCACACTCTCCACAAATGCAGCCATCTGCCTCACCACTCTCAAATCAAATCAGAGGTCTGGTGAATCAAATTGGTGACACAAAGGTTAAACGGTGCTAGACAGGGAGTTAAACACTTTTTGCTGTCTTTAAAACCTCAGATGTACATGGTAGGTCAGATTTTACTCAGCTAGAATGACACAGCATATTTTGGTGTTTAAATGACCTGTTTCTGTCTGTTTAACAGTGAACGCACACGGGTATAACTGAACATGTAACTAATTAATTTGGTTTATTCTCCTGAGAGGCCAGAAAACACTCCAAAGGCAGAGAGAAAAGACTGGACAGGTGCGTCAGGCTGCAGGTGTTCTCTCCTGCTGCCTTTAAGCCACATTTTCTCATTTCCCTTTCAGTAGGAAATGTTTGGCATGCTGCATGGGCTGTTCTTTTGACATTCACTGCTGCTGACAATGAAGAGTAAATGTTGTTGTCTGTGTAAACTCTCTCACCCCCTATTGCTTGTTTTGTCCGTGACCCTTTCACATTTCTTTACTTTACCCTGAAAATACATCTCAGCAAAAATAAATTCAAATTTAAAGGAATAGAGTGTATGTTTTCAGAAGTGGGCCAATAATTGCAGAGGGGCATGCCACTACTGAAAATCATGCATAAATCACCACACAATACCTGCTTTTTGTCAGCTTTTTCAGCTTGTGACCCTCTGTTAACCTAGCAATACCCACTCAAACCACTGTCATAAGAGCTTTAACCAAGACTGATACTCATTTTTAAAGGGCTTGATGTGGTAAAACTTTCCAGTATTTCACAAAAAAAAAGTAGGGAAAAAGTGAAAATGCTCAGTGTTACTGTTTTTTTTAATTCTCTTTTCCTTGTTAAGGACGTCCCAATCGCTCATAAATTCTACCCCAAATTCCATCAACAATTCATTTGTCAGAACAGAAGGTAAATGTCATTTTATTCAGTTTCTTTGCTCTGATAGTTGCAGCTCTTCTGGTTTTCTAGGTCAGCTTACTGGCTCAAACTCAGACACTGCAGAGCAGCTGTACATTAGTGGGGTTTGTGACCAGGGGGTCACTGGTTAAAATCCCCAGACCAGCTGGGATAAATTTAGTGGGAAATTAAATAAAAATGGGGGCTTCTCTTCTCTATCTGACCTCCAACTTCAGATAAGACGGATCTCCGTGAAGCAGTACTCATGAGGTCCAGTCTGGCCTATTAAACCTAGCAAAATCTCTGAATTTGTTAGATCCTTGGTTGTACGGTTTGTATGTCCAGTGTACAATTGATTGGGTGACCCAATAGTCTCTGACATAGTGTATACATAGTGTGACTGTATAGTTTTGTTCCTTCCTTCAGAAAAAAACTACTGATTACCAAATGAAACTGCTCACATTGCTCTTGAGCAAGGCATTGAACACCCTGCTGCTCTAATGATGTTTCTCAGCAGCAAACAGCAGAAAACTGTCCCACCCTGAGGCCTGACGGAGTGTTACTTCACCCATGTGTAGCGGGGCGCTGCTGGAAAAGAGCTTATGTGTTGAGCCGCACCATCCCAAGATAAATAGATGGTTTAAACACAGACACAAATTAAATTGGGTGTTTCTATTCAGGACCTTCATAAAGCACTCTATTGAATACACGTGGTGCGGCACAGGATGAACAGCCCCAGATAACCGGTGCACAGGTCTCCAGGAGGATGTTGGGAATTAACCGAGCAGCAGCACAGATATGGAGAGTCTCCATATCGCCGCTCCACATCTTAATCCTCGTCAGCTCTGCTGGCTCAACAGAGCTGGTTTGCTATAACAGGCGTCAAGATGTAAACATCCATCAGCTGCGATTTAGATACTGTCTGAAAGCCTGTTGTGATGTGTCCAGCCGTTTATTTCTAAGATATACAACCAAAGGGCGTCAGATTTGCTAATCTCAACTCTTCGTCTTCGGCTTTTCCTCTTTGTGAAAGTGAAAACCTTATCTTTCTAATTTGGATGATGCTGTTGTTTTAACTTGTACTGAAGGACTTATTTCTTTCATTCCGGGCTTTCTTTTTTTCTGTTTTTTAGCCCCTAGAAGAAATGCCGTTTTAAAGGTACAATCACCATTTATACATTAAATAATAACATTGACTTCTCCAAAAGAACCCAAATTTGAGGAGAAAGCTGGACACAGCATGCCTTTTCCTACGTCACATCCCATATCAGTGTATGTCCTGAGCAGTGATTGCTCCTGTACCCCTGCTATCCTCTTACATAATCACACACACACACATAGCCACATAAATGCCAGCTGTCCTTTGTGGACCCCTCCAGCCTACCACCGCACAGGAGAATTAGCGTCATTAGCTGCAACCAGTCAGGTAGATGGAATTAGAGGATTAATCATTCGCTCCAGGCTGTCAGCTGCCTCACTGCTCTGTGTTCCCTTAGGCTGGTTCTTGCCTACGGCCTCCAAAATAACAACGTCACTGCGGCACTGATCACCCATTTAAAGCTGAGTCAACTCTGAGAGTGTTACACAGCCATTTTTAGAGTTTATTGAAAAACCGTGTGCCACAGTAGGAAAAGCTTCAAGCCCAAAGAGGGAAAATGTGTTATGGAGCAACATGGAGCCCGTCTTCCTCACTTGTTTTAAATGTCTGTGGTTCAAAAAGTCTGTAAAGTGTCTGAATAACCACAAGTCTTGCTGCTGCTTCTGCTCAAAAGGGGTGACTGTGGGTTCAAGCAGCATGTCCCGGTCTGCTGGGAATAGACCTCGTCCCCGGTGCAGAGGGCAGAGCAGCATTCAGACAGCTGCTGCTCCAGACACACGAGCATATGGTCACAGTAAAAAGTTCATTTCCTCCTGCATTCGGGGCAGTGCCAAAATATGACTTATTGCTTTAAGAAATATCTTATTTTGTTTCAGCTTCTTTAATAGTTAATGGACATCAGACCAACTTCAGCCTTGTGTGAAAAACCACAGTCTCCCTTAATGTGAGTAAGTGAGTTCTACACAGGAGGCTGTGACAAAGAAATGCATAGATCTATGAAATAAAAGTTGAACCCAGCTCACCTTTTGCCACTGTGAAAATTAAACATCATATGGCAACAGGCTGCACCGCCCAATCAAACACACGCAAATGAACATTCCTGGTACCTTTTGAAACATGAACGCCACCTTCTCACTGTTTAGCTTCCTGCTGCCATGAAAGATAAAGTGATTGCAGCTGTGACAACTTTCCAAATCGGTGAAATCCTGCTGCATTATAAACCGCTGGCAGTGTTTGGGCATTTCATAAACCTCAAGATAGTATTATTATTCCAACTGGACCGTCTAGTTTGTACTGAATTGTGTCAGTGGTGCTTGAAACAACAGAGCGCTGTAAAAACACATGGAGCTCCAGCAGGGTACAGTGTTGTCCATTAGGACTGTGGACTGGTCAATCAGCTGGGCTTATCTTTAAAAAACTTTTCCTTTAAAGATAATTAAAAATGAGAGACAGCAGCAGTTTACATTATTTATGAACCTTTTTTCTTATTGAAAATGCAAACAGAGCACTTTTTGCCATTTTGTGACGCATGCAATAACATCTAAGTCGGTCTGTTAGGGTAAAAAATAAAACCTAAATGTATGTTTATCTAATATGGGCTTTTAATCCATTACACTTAGTAATCATTAATCAACTTACATTAATTGATCAACAATAAACTCCCAATAATTGTGATAATCATGGATATTTGTTGGTAATATGTCAACCAGAATACAACAAATATTGACTGGCTCCAACTTCTCTGGTCTGGTGTTATATCATGGTAAATTGAATAATTGGGAATTTTTGATTGTTCGTTGTCTATTGAATAATAATAATAAGATTAATTGATAATAAAAATGATTGCAGCTAATCAATCCTCATTTGATTTTCCATTATATAATTCAATAATAGTGTGTGGTTACTTGTTTTAAATAGCTACACGTCATGTAGCCTGTCTGTTTTGTGGAAATTGAATTTTAAACATGCACAAAGTGGTTATTATCAGTGTAAAAGGAAAGTAGATGAAGCTGCATGCTTGTCGAATAAAAAACATTTTAGTGCCCAGGATAAACTTTAAAAAGCTTTTCTCATCTGTGTGATATTGGTATTTATCTGATGTAGTCTTAAAAAAACAAATGGAATTGAATTAAGTGGTGATTTCATCGTTCATATTTCATACGATAACTTACATTTCTTCATACACGTACAGTTCAAATGCATTCTGTCTTTTTCGTGTTTGTCATGTTGTCTGTGCTGTGAGGGAAAGTGTGAATAAGTGGAGGTTTTCCCAGCACAGACACACATTATTGTGATGTTTATTCCTCGTTTAGTTATGGATGCAGCCACCTGTGAAGTGTCCAGTGCAGCCTGACTGCTTCCTGCCTCTGAGTTTCTTAAGGACACTGAGAGCTCAGACTCACCTCAGGCTATTCACTGTCTGTTCCCTGCGTTGCCTCGCCTGCTCTTTTTTTCCTGTCCAGTGTAATCACGCTCTGCAGTTGTGTAACAGCCTTGGGTGGTGTCAGTGTTTTCAAGGCCTTTTTTGTGTTGTCTTGGAGTGTGTCAGGCAGATTTAGTGATATTACCTCAGACCAGACTGAAAAGAGACTGTAATTCACATGTGTTTTTCCAAGCTTGAGTTTTATTTTTTTCTGATCTTCTGAGGATTTGGTAACATTTCAGCCATGTTTACATTTGGTCTTCTTGTGCTCCTGGTGAATTCTTTGTATACTGAGCATTTATTTTCAGAAAATGGACATGGATGGTCTGGAAACTAACTAACAATAGCAATAATACACCTAATGAGCTGCAAAACCTTAAAGATTACATCACAAATATCATGACACATTCAAAGAGATATGTCATGGTATTTGTGATGTAATCTTATCTGGAAAGACCGGCCATTTTCCATGTACACAACTCTGTTTACAACAACTCCTCTTTAATACAACTTTCTTCCTGTTTCGATCAGGCTCTGTCACACCTCCTGACACCTGACTGGTTTCACTGGTTACTGTTCCACAAGCAGCAATTATCATAACACCTAGCACTATTATACCAGCAACTACATCCATCCCAAACCACATCTGATGTAGATATGAAATGATTTTAAAGAAATGTATATACAAATGAGCACACACTAGGCATCAAATCTGTTTTTTTAGCTACACTTCTGTCATTTATAGTCCGCTCAGATAAAAAGAACAAAATTTAAATTCACTCATAATTACTTTGAATGCATATTTGTCACTGTCACTTTATTGCTGTGGTAAATGTCAGTGTTTCTCGTTATCCACCATGCTAAAAGCTGCCAAAATTATAAATTATATTTCTTGGCAGACAAATTGTGATGTATTAGGTGTATCTACAGGCTACAGTTGACTGCCTGCCTCAGGAACAAATTTGTACCTTATGGTAATGTAAAAAATGACTCTCTGTAAGATAAAACCTTTGTCTCACAATGGAAGGAAAAAGTGTTAATATCTTGCGACACCCCAATGTAGCTGTCAGAGGCAAAGAGGGAAATATGAAGAAACATTTCCTACTTATGTTACATGATATATATCGTTTGGTTGCCCCTCAGTAACACACTGTTTGACTGTGAACATGTAAAGCACGGCAGAGGCACTTTACCCCAGTGAAACTAAAAACTGAATGGACGAGGAAGTAGAACTGAAGTAGGTGTTCTCTTCGTTTGTTTTTGTTGGCACGCATGTACATTTGTTAGCTTGCTCATGTTTGGATATTAGTCCAACCCATGATGAACTTCAAGGCTGGCATCAAAGTGCTCCAGTGTGTGTATGTTTACTTGTGTGTGTGTTTTATGTGTGCATGGCTCCAGCTCCCTCTGGTATGTAGCAGAGCAGGTTGGTCTGTGTCAAACAGAGGAGGTGATCCTGGGGAGCTCCTCCTCCTCCTCCTCCTCCTCCTCCTCCTCCTCCGTCACTAGCCCATCCCTTTTACGACTTGACAAAGTTTGTTGTCAGTCTGCCACCTAAAGGACTCTGACACCTGCCCCTCTGACTCTCTCCAAAGTTCCTGCTGCCTAGAAAACAGAAACTTTTTCATCTGTAACCCCCTTAAAGTCAATTTGCATTTGGAGTGATTTTATTTGTTTGGTATCAGCTGAAGAAGGCAGCTTAAACATTTTGACCGTGGAATTAAATATCTTAATTAGATCTGTAGATCCACTAATTATTCTTATATTGCATTTGTATATTCATTGATAACTCTAATATTTATATACCCACTAATGATTTATGCATACTGGGCTCCATTCTCAGTAGAATGTTTAAATATAAGAAATGACCCTGAAACAAACACCAGCAGGCTTCACCTGGCATTTGCTTTTAAAAAGCAACCCTGCACTTTTAGAGTGATCCCAACATTTAGTGAATCAGGACAACAACTTTGCATAAAATGAACACAATGTTCTGAATCTCACACCAGACTAGTCTAAATATAAACTATGTGAAGCCAAAGCTGCTGCAGCCATTTCCTGCTAATATTAGCTCTGAAGCATTCAGTGCCTGAAGCAGAGAGTCTACTCCTCCATTTCTGTCTGTCTCTTCCTCTCTCTGACTCTGATGTGGTTTATCTCCAGCTGAAGAACACTGGACCAGTTGATTATTATTCTGCTGCAGAGCTGCAGGCAGCACAGATAAGACTGCAGGTCTCCTATCTGGAGCTGGCAGCATCACTCTGTCCCTTCCTATTCTCTACCCATTAACTCCTGCTCCGTTCTGAAATAGGAAATCAGGAGTACGCTGAGGTGCAGTCAGAGCTGCTGATTAGCTTCTGCAGTGTAATTTGCCCTCAGTGCTTCTTAGTGTACAGTAGGTTTTGTGGTCGTGGTCGACTTCTGCTGCGATTGAGGCTTCGTGATCAGTATTGTAATCAATCAGATCAATTAATTCCGGAGCGTTCCACGTCTGTTCAGCTGCCCAGATCAAAAAGATCAAGACTTATACTTTTGAAACCCTGCAAAGTAACTCCTGCCACTTCCCAACTTTAGAGTACAAGATAACACTTGTACACCTCCACTAAAGCACAGTGTACTTTCAAAGAAAGCAGCTCCCCCGACGTAAGAGGTCAACCTCTTAATGTCTCACCGTGGTTCAGGGGTTTTAGAGCTTAGTATTGATTAGGTGGTCAGTCTGTTCATACCAGATGTCCAACACCAGCTGCTCAGGAATATACTGCTGCTATAATGGAGTCAAGAGACACCCCATGCATTTGTAATGAGCCAACCTGGCGGTGCAGCCTTTAGTTACATAATGAGTGCTGTTATTTGACATGCTCGCATTGCTGCTGTCATTGGAAGATCTCACTGCTGTTTCAGTGGGTTTGTGCTCAGGCTTCACATTAAGCTTTTACTAAGGGGGCTTCACAACCTTGAAGCCTGTTAAAGATTTCCAAACTCCTCTGAAACACTTATGTTAAGTTTAGTTTGGATGATTTGAAGTGGGATTATATGTGGTTCTTATCCATAGTTGGTGTACCTACAGTAGTTTGTGGTCAGTACAGGAGTCCCTAAGCAATATATTGCTGTGGACAGGGGCATTAGAGAAATGCATTTTAGCCCACCTAAAAAGATCCATATCAGTTCCAAGCTACCAGACTCATTCAAAAAAACAATAATAAAAAAGACAGGAGTCGCTAGTCTACCACTGCCTTCATCTGCTAGTTTGCTTGTGTTACTGTGTGACTTCAGTAGCACAGCAAACTCCAGTGTTCTGCAAAGTAAAATTATTGTTTTGTCAATGGAGTCTGGTTAGCGACCGAAGAGAAAGAGAACGATTTCAGTTCCCAGTCGAAAGGGCTGTCTGACGGCAACTTAAACTGGTGAAAATATTCAAAAAAGACATTAAAAAAAAATAATTCTGATGATGCCGTCCATCGCAGCTGATTACTTAGCTTCAGTGCCGGTAATCCTGCCTGCTACTCCAAACGGACTATGGATAAGTTCCTCATGCAACCCCACTTCAAATAATCCAAACAATCTTTTTAAGTTGCCATTTAAAAATATGCTATTTATTTCACTACAAAAAACATACAATTTCAGGCCTTTTTATACTAATTGGTCTTGTTTATACTTCAACCTTGTCTCTGCGTCATCTTCAACTTCTTAACCCTTGCATGAAATTGGTTAGAGGGAGCAAACTGCTTAATGTTAACGTCTGAGCAGCAAAGGCTAAATACTGATCTGAACTGATCGTCTTGAGTCCTGTACAAGTTTGGTTGCCATCAGATGCTTAATGATCTTAAAACATTTAAAATCCACATGATGCTGCGATGAGTAAATTGATTAAAATGTCTTCCCATGTAGCTCAACTGGACACTGCTGGGAAAAACCACCTCTTCAACATTTTTGTGGAAAGTTTTTTACTACTTAAGTGAAGTTTGATTTCAGACCTACTTTGGGAGGAAAACGTGGTTTTGTGGACAGCCTTGAGGTGGATACTAACTTGGTGGTTTTTCAACAGTTGATTTACTACCAGCACTTCCCCTTTGAAAGATCCATGCCCTGAATCACATGTTCACCATACAGGAAGACCACAGAGCGCTGTCACCAGTGAACGCTGCCCACAATAAATGAGAATGACACCTTAACTCAAGCTCAAAATACTCAGCAGGGACGATGGCAATGATCCGTTTGAGGAGAAGTATTTTTCGAGCAATCTCAATACACGAAGAGGATGATGTGTTTACTAGTTGCTCACCGCCAGAGGTAATATTTCATATATTTTGCTGCGCATTACTTAACTTGAAAGCTGCGTCTTGCTTCACAGTCTTCAGTTTTGCATAAGAGCATTTCTGGTCATTTCTGGTCTTAGTTGAAATGTGGTGCTTTGCTTAACGGCTCCGCAGAAGAATTTGCAAAGTAAGTTTCCCAGTATTTTTAGTTTTTGTTTTTCTGTCAAATGCTCAAGTCTTGTCAAAAACAGGTAGAAGAAAATGGGTAAATTATGAAATATATGTATACGTCTCTGCATGTAATGGAAAATATATGCACCCTGCACCTTGATTCTGCAGTGCTGTAATACTGTATTGAACAGCACAGTTCTTGGCCTTGTTCTAGTCCACTGAATATTCGATTCTCGTGGGTACCTCCAGCTGTTTGCTCAGCTCCTGCATATTTCATCCCTATTGATCCCTGTGCAATAAAAACATCACAGGGCCAGTGTTAGGAGGCCTTGGGGCACTGGCATTATTTATGTCTTCCTTTCTGCCCTGTCGCTCTGCAGCCAGGCAGCTTCTTTGTAATGCCAGCATGAAATAATCATGACAAGCAGCCCATTGACTGGATCAGTCCTGCTTTAGGGTTTTGAAGAAGGATGCTCTGTCATTAGAGGCAGCATGCTGGCTGTACTGCAGCTGTGGAAATGCTGTAACTCGAATGGATCCAAGAATTATTTTTTTTTGGCTCTCTTGTCAATAGTGTTGTAGTTCATACCCACATTCACCAGCTCAATTGCTCTTTGTTGACCTACAGTATTTTAAAGCATATTTAGTCTAACAGTAGACTCTTCCATCTTATCATTAACAGCATAAATTGTTTTATTTGGTTTATTAATGGTCAAGTTCCCCATGCTGTTTAACAGGAACATGTCTGCAGTGAATTGTCAGAGGTTTTGCTCTCTAAGACTTGATCTGCTGCGTGTTGAAATTATAACAGGAAATGCTATTCATTTTTTTCCTCGGTATCTTCACAGGTCAGCCAGTATCAGTCCTCACTGGCTCTTAACAAATCAGTATTATAAATCTGTATTTATCGGAGTACTTGTATCTTTTAGTTTTTTCTGTTTTCCACAGTTGTCTCTGTTCACAGCTCTAAGGATGAGCGTGGACAAACTGTCCTCCCAATGTTTAGGATGCATCTTCATAGTCAGTTTTACTTCCTTATTTCTACCTGACAACTCAGTTATATAACGACAGCACTTCCTTCCCTGGTCGTCCCCCCCCTCTGAGCTCATTCAGTTCCCTGCTCCTCTATAAACAACAATGGCCCTGTCAACTTCTACAACAGATACAGACATTTAAGCCATTTCTTTTATGCTTAAATGTCACTCACTGTTCAGCACAAATGCTGCAAGGATCAGGTGATTGACTCCACCTGGAGCTCAGTAGGCACATGGCATGAACAGTGTGAGGTGTTTGATGTATCCTCAGAGGGTGTTTTAAGGTATTTTGGATGGAAGTGTCTGCCAGCTTGCAGCTGCAGCTGTTGATTTACACTCTACATGCTGTGAATTTCTTACATCATGGCTCTTCACTCGCTGTCGAGGAACCTTTTAGTGGATTACGTAACAGACTTAAATCCACTCACATGTGACTAACAGTTCCACCTCTCTCTCTTTCTGTCTGCCCTTCAGACGGTATCTTCGTCAGGCCAGGGCCGCTCCGAGTCCCCCGTCTACACCAACCTCCAGGAGCTGAAGATCACCCAGACCAACCTGCCCCCTTTTCCTTCCAGCTCCCCACTCCACGTGCTGGGCGACTGGGAGACCTACAAGGACCAGAACGGCAGACACTACTACTACAACCGCTCCACCCAGGAGAGGACCTGGAAGCCGCCCCGAGCCAGGGACACCAGCACCGGGAGTTCCAGGGGAGATAGCCACAGCGCAGGAGACAGCTCCGAGGTACGGATCATTTACAGAGGGTTTGACGAAACACACACACACACACACACACACACACACACACACACACACACACACTCACACACTCACTCATTATTTGATATCTGTATTTCTTAACAGCTTTTAGTAACAACTCGTTACAGTGCCAGTTGTCATAGTCGGCCTTTGACAAAAAGAAATCAACAATGGTTGTTGTCACAAGCTCAGAGCACTGACTCTTTATTAAACACACAGTTGTTTGGCTGCCTGAGTTGTCAGCAAACCTGTCATTAGCCAAAACTGATTATTATTCACATGGCAACACAGTGAAAACAAGTGAAGCGATTATCTTTTCTTTTAAGAAAAAGGTTTATATTTTATTCTAGCACAGAACTGAGAGAGTGGGGGGTTATAATGCTACAGGTAGTTGTTGGTACAACAGATCAAAAGAAATGTTATTCTATAGAGGTGGAATAGAGCTGTACGGACCAGGTTTGTTTTCATCTTGAAATTTTGATTCAAGTTGTTTCTCTGAAACCAGACCTCCTCTCAGCTCAGATGTAAACACGGACAAAATGTAGAGAAAAAAGCATTTGTGCCTTTGTCATTTCACATATGTGGTCAGTCAGTACAGAAAGCATGTGAGACTGACACAGATCTCCCCTTATGTCTGAACATCTAAGACCTAATTCTGCTTTCTGAAAAGCTCTGCAACAGGGTATATATATTTTGGCTTTTTACCCATGAAGCCAAATCTAATTCTCAGATTTAATTCACTCAAAATCCTAATTTGAATTGAATAAATTATAAGTATTAACCTTAAACTTAAGCCGCAGACAGGTGAAGGTCAGCCAAAATGGACTGACTTTTACAAAAATGTTGTCACTATAAACTCAAACTAATTTTCACAAGCATAAAATTACAAGAACTCACACATACACTTGCTTATATGTACTCAAAGCCTCATGAGTCAGAGACAGATATTAAATAGATAACGAATACGACATGCCAGCACTTCACCACGTATGTTGTGACTGCCCTGTGATTAACGATGCTGCACATGCAGACAACAGAGAGGCATCTGCCAAATTGTTCTTTCAGCACTGACAGATTATTCGGGGAGATTTGAATTGTCAGATGAAATACAGCTCAGAGAGAATGAAAGTAGTTTTTCTTTCTTTCTGACATGAAGCTTGATTATACACCCTCACCAGAATAACTGACTGAAAACCACACGCAGCCTTTGGCATGGCAGACGTTATTACAGTTTTGGTTCATCTGATGAGCAGTGAATGACTACACATTCTTTATAATCAACCCTCTTTCTCAAGCAAACTTTGTGACACACCAGATTAGCCCAAATCACTCGGGAGTCATCTTTCATTCTGAGTCGGCCTGTTTCATTAAATGTCTGTGCCACACTGCCACCTACAGGCAAGAAGCTGTCACTGTCACTTCATCCAGTCTGTGTCACTCTGCAGCCACTACCTTCACACTTACACCACACTTTCCAAAATCAAGCATGGACGTTAGTGATTTTTAGCTCCCTGATGGATCCTCTGGGCGCCTCTACTGCACTGAAGTGGTGCTGGGCAGTTTCTGATGATTTCTTGGTTCTGGTTGCATGTCTTTTCCCCTCTGTAACTCCATGGTGAAAGAATTCTTCTCTCTCTCCCTCTCTTTGCACTAATGGTAGACCACCCCCCTATCGCTCTCGCCGTCTTTCCTTCCCTTCCTCTCGCTCTCCATCGGTCGGCTCCAGCCTCTGTCATCGGAGGACACCTGCTTCAGTACCTACTCTAGCCAGTCAGACAGTCAGTATGGCTCGCCGCCGCGCGGGTGGTCGGAGGAGATGGACGAGCACGGCCACACACTGTACGTCAGCGACTATACTAATGAGAAGGTACCGACTGCACGGGGATGATCAGCCGTCTCTTTACTGTGGTGATTTCTGGGAATGCATGTGGGAGCAGATTTTGGGGTTTGATCTATGGTAAAAAATGTCCCCTGATAGACACGATATAGTTGTTTCCTTCACACTGATTATCAGACTGCGTACTGCAACTTCCCTCATACGGCATTTATTCCCTCATTATCCAGAAATAGTTGTAATCACACATGTAAGCCCAGAAATGTATTTAATGTATACATTTTAAGTGAAGTGACTGAATACATGAAATAAATGTTTGATGTTGGCAATGTTTAATAATTCAACTCAATCTAAGAGTAGGAAAATACACACTTCAGGACTTAACTTAGCACAGTGTCATGATCTGTTTGCAACATTTGCAATAAGATGAAGACGACTAAAAGAACAGGCTTGTCTGCTGATTAGTATGTTTGATGTGATTATAGAAATACTTGTTAACTCTCAGGACTCTCACTAAGGAGTCTTGCTTTTCTCTTGTCTGTGCGTGTGTGTGCACCATCAGTGGTTAAAACACGTGGACGAACAGGGCAGGCCGTATTACTACAGCGCAGATGGCTCAAGGTCAGAATGGGAGCTGCCAAAGGTAAAACTCTGTAGCAATACTCACTGTTTCTCACACTGGTGGGGCCAGAAGAACCGCAATAATAATGATTGTATTCATTTCGGATTAGTCTTTTTTTTTTTCTTAACTAATTAATGAACTAATGAAAGAATAACGCCCACAGTCCCCTCTTCATACTACATTTTTCTCTGACAGCTGCTACAAAACCACAAAGAAATAAGACAATAATGTGAAGTGAGAAGAGCAAGAAAAACCCTCACATTGTAGAAGCTGAGACCTGCGACCGTTTACCATTTTGCTTCATGTATTCCCAAAGTTATCAATCGATTATCAAGGTTGTTGACAAGTAGGAAATCAACGTTTTAATTAATTTAAGTTTCATTTGTTTAAGCAATAAAACACAATATTCTGAAAATGAAGAGCTCAGTCCCCACATTTTAGGAGATACTGTAGTGGGATTTGTAACTTTGTACATTAAAGATGTGTGAATATCTGGCATTATTCCTGCAGATGAGTTACATCCGCAGATATTTATTAATGTTCTTATCATTGTTGCAGCCCCACTTTGTGATCATTACATAAGATGATCAGTTTTGGCATAATTGGGCACACATTCAGTTATAACTGAGGAGAAATACTTGTTACATTCAGGTGAAAAGCCTTGTGTGTGTATACATTTGGTCAATTTAAAAGTATATTTATTCAGTACAATTTTCTTTTCCCTCCCTGCAGTACAACCTCTCCCCTCCGCAGCCGCCCGGAGACGCTCCAAAGAGTCGCAGTCTGGACAGGAAACACGTGGAGCCCATCGTCCTGACTAAATGGAGACACAGCGCCTATGTCCAAGAGCCTAATGACAAGGTCTGACACCCAAACCTTTAAACTACAGTCTGAAGACCAGCTCCACTGTTAAACACTTAATTTCACTGCCAGCAGACACAGTCTTCTGTGAAAAGTACAGAAAAGAAAATTCATTTGATAGTGGACAGTTCAGATTTACTTTGATCCAGTTGGAGCAGTTTTCTGTTCACTGGTAAGATGTGTCGCATGAGTCCACGGTTTGAGTTGTAGCCTGGTTGCTTTTCAGCGGCTGTTAAAAACCAGGCGTTTCCGCGCAGGCTCAGCCCGCCTACACCCATACAAGCACCAAGTCAGTAGCCTGTTGGACCGACCAATCAATGCCTTAATCCAAGCATGCATGATAATAATCACACAGTGGGAATAATAAACACAAATTCACCTGCTTTCACCTGATTCCCTGAGATGATTGAGCCTGCTCATTTTGAATCATTACCCCAAGAAAGTGGACATTGAATCATGAACTTGATGAACTGTTGTATTTGAGGGTTTGGCCGCAGTGATGCAGAAATGATCTGTCTACAAAAATGCAGACGATGAGGATTGTAGTCCAGTAATAACATAAGCAGTGTGATAAATACCCGCCTCCACATCTAATTAATAATCCATTCGTGCCTCCTGGACATCACACAGGTACTCGACACACTTTATAATCTCATTGCTAATTGTCATCACACTCTTTCAGCTCTCCGTGTCTTCTTAACCTCTCATCATCTTCTCATTAACCTTGTGTTATCAGCAGACGTGACTGTGTTTTTTTTTCATCCATGTCTCCTCACTAGGATGCTCCTCTGGGCCCAAAGTCCCCCTCTCCTGACTCTGACTCCTGCCCTTCATCTCCCAAGCCCCCCACCTCTGTTAGTACTCGCCCCTCACCTCGCCTCCTCACCACCCACTAGGCGCTCTGTGCTGCTGGGCTTTAACTTGGCTCCTGGTTCTAGACAGGGACTTGTATTGCAGCTTATCACAGGGTTTCTACATTGGTATTGAAAATGTGGAGATAAATGGACAAAATGATTGTTGCCCAGTATACAGTTACCTTCATCGTCTCACAAATTTGGATATTTGTTGCACTAAAGATGTTTATTGGAAGTATACAGCAAAAATAACACACAGTAAGAGAGTGCATTTGAAGTGAGCCTGTGGAGAATCCCTGTTAATAAGCAGTGCTGATGGGTAACATTTCCTGATGAAATATTCGGATTTAAAATCACAAGAGCCTTCTCTGCCAAGAAGCATTTGGATGCTTTGTTGTGTTTGTTGCTCTTGGGTGCATTGATCGTCCGTGTAGCCGGGAAAAATCCTGTTTCTCAAAAACTTGAAGAACAAAGCTGCACAAGTGGATTTGCTGAGAATCCACTGTTTTGTATTCTTCTCATTTATTTAATCTTATGTGTCTGCGTCCTCTCTAGTGTTTAGTCATGTGCCTTTTTTGAGTGGGAATAATGATAGCATCTGTTTTTCTTCCCAAGCTGAAAGCTGTGATTGTTCTGGTGGTGGGGTACTTTGTGGTGCTGGTGGTTTACAATTCAGGGGAACAATACTTACTTTTGACTGCAGCTTTCTCTCCTGTCACCCTGCTGTGGTTGGTAATCATAGTTCAGCTCAGTGTTTCCCCAATCCTGGTCCTGGAGGCCCACTGCCCTGATTCAAATGAATGGGTCATTAACAGGCTCCTGCAGCGCTTGCTGGCAAGCTGATCATTTGAATCAGATGCATTGGAGCAGAGAAACATCTAAAACAAGCAAGGCAGTGGGGACCAGGATAGTGAAACACTGGTTTAAGTGGTTGATTTGTGTGTAACCTGCTTCTTCTTTCTTATGTCCTAATGTTTTTTTTTTTTTTTCTCCAGCCATCTGAAAAGTGCGGCGTTCTGAATGTGACAAAGATCACTGAGAACGGCAAGAAAGTACGGTGAGTAGACCAGTGTTGACATCAGACAGTTTTAAAGGTGCCCTGTGATTTTGACCTCTGTTAGTGCTATGGAGTAGGGCTGAAAGGATTCCTCAAGGAAAACACTCACTCTTAAACTGTCACTAAAAACCATCATCTCACATCAACAGCTTAGTTAAATCCACATAACTGTATACAGCACATTGTGTTTCGCACAGGATGGTTATTACAATCACACAACTTGCTTACGCTGTAGACACAGGAGGAAGAGAGACAAAATGACACATAGTGTACAAAGTTTTGGACCACTTCAAGCTGAAAGCAAAACAAAAACTCTGCACAGTGTCAGTGTGTCTGTTGTAAAACCAAATTAGCCTACCACAATAGCAGAACGTCAGAATGTTTTCTTTAAGACCCAGAATGTAATATGGTTTTTACAGAGAATATTGTACTGCATGCAATTTAAGCAATAAAAATGTAGATTTTTTTCTCTAAAAAGGCAATTAGATGTTCATTTTAAGAGACCTGTCATATTTATTATTATATATTTTCCCTTTTGTATATTTACTATTGCTCTTTAATAAATCAAATGCATTATTTATCTGATTAGTAGATGGAATAATCAATAGAGTAGAGTAATGTTTTCATGAGTAGATCCCTGTTTTGTTTCTATCTTGTGAACACAAACGAAGACTCACATGCACACAAATGAGAACACGTGCGACGTAATACAATCCTGCTCGGAGGTTTCGTGCTGTATCACAAAACGACAAAGGAGAAAGAAGATCGCCAGATAGTAAACATAGATATAAACGATGATGGTTTTACATGTTTCCAAAATCAGCTTTGTTTCATGTGGAAAGAAAAAAACACTTAACATTTGTTTGGCATTATGGATCCACATATCGTGAGAAACAGTGAATGTAAACAAAGTTTGGATTGTTAACAGCAGAACTCCACAGGGCAACTTGCATTTATCTCTTTAGCTCTGTTTGTATGTTCTCATTTATGTCCAATTGTAATAATGCTGTAACACTATAGAAATGTTAGGCCGACATTGTTCCGTGATTGTGATTAAAATGTGTATTTTCACTTTTTCTGTCATTCTCTTACGTCATCAATGTTAGTGTGATACCTCAGTTTCAGTGCCAATGCCAAATGGCCAAATACTTTTTGTGATACCTCTTATAAGGTAACAAAACAGCTGCACACAGCAATTTTCTATTTAATGAAATAAGACAAACTTGTCACACACATACATACATAAATCAATGTTAGATTTTGTCTTGACAGCTGACAGTTGTTCATTAACTTTGCCCTTTGATTTAGGGAAGCAAACAAAAGTAATATCCTAACCAAGCTTTTAATGCCGACTTTTAATAAGTCATCATCAGCTAAAAAGAGTTTAGGTTTGATTCCCTGTCTGAAATCTGAACAGTAATGCTGGAAAGTCTCCACAGATTTACTTTCCACACTTAGTGTTTGTGAATTATGTGTTGCAGGAAGAACTGGACTTCTTCCTGGACTGTGCTCCAAGGATCCACGTTGCTATTTGCCAAAGGCCAAGGAGGCGGGACCAGCTGGGTTAGTGACACATAACCTTTTCCTGAAAAGAAAAAGGCTGCTTCATATCAACACAGCAACATCCTGTCTAGACAAAATACATTGCAATAGTAATTCAGTTTGATTGATTAGAGGGTGAGGAAGAGTCATCTCTGTGTTGTGCTGCTCTTTTACATTTAAGGACCTCCAGTGTCCAGGAGCTGGGGTCGAATTTTCTCTCTTCTAGATGTTTCCTTTTCCTTCTCTTTCCATGCCTTCATCTCTTTACCTCCGGTTCCACCCCCCCATCTTCCTTGTCTTCATCCCCCGCCATCTTTCCATGCAGCCATACTACCACAGTGGCTCCTTCCCTGAATTTCTCCTGTCACTGTTGAGTAACTGGAGGCCGTCTGCTAAGAAACGTCCTGCTGTGTCCTATGGCCGCTCTGGGCTCGACAGAGCCTCCTCTGTATGTGCTTCCTCCTTCCTTTTGTGTGCTTCTCTTTGTCCTCCTCTGCATGCCACCTCCCTCCTGTCTGCCATGCTCTGATTCCAACCCCTCCGTGTGTTAAAGTCACTGACATGGGGCGAAGCTGAGGGATAAAATCACTGTCATCATTCGCAGAATCGTTTTACTCTGTGGCTTTGACTTTGAAGAGGCATGTTTATTTTACATTATAGGTATTTGGTAATGTTTTTGGCTCAAAGGGCAGAATGAAAAACAAACCACGAGGGTTTAATCAGAGAGTTGTTTTGTGGGAAATGGAAAGTTCAGGCAGTCATCAGATAGAGGACATCAGACACTTTGTGATTACACGGACATGAGGTGACAGGAACGTGAACCGAAGGCCAGGTTACTCTCGGCTTTTAGTTGCGTGTGTGTAGGCTGATGGGATACAACTCAACAGACACATTTAGTGATGTGAAACTCAAGTTTCTGCAAAGATTTCACTGCAATTAACGAGCTCTCAGGGTAAAAAGAGACAAAGTTTGATTGTGTCATTGGGTCATTTTCCATAATCTTGAGAATTTAAATCCAGCATGCATACACTTAAAGATTTAAAGAGAGGAAGATATCAAATTACTCAGTGGAATTACCCATGGCAAGTTAAATATATGCACACACACATACACAAACACATATGAAATATATATATATAAAATCATGTCTTTTAGTTGGTTTGATTTGATAATTATTCTTTCAGAATAACAAAGAACAACAAAGCAACAAAAGACACTAAAGATGAGCAGAGACATCAAACAGCACAGTGTTCCTCAGTAACATCCCCAACAATCAGAAATCAAGTACAGCAAAGTGCTTGACACACCAATTTCATAATTATTTGTAAAGTTTAAGTTGTGATTGTTGCCAAACATTTGACCAGAACAAAGACAGACAAATCCAGGCTTTGAATCTTAATCTGTGTCCTTCATTATCAAAGTTTTCTCATCCACACCAAACTGTTGCATGGTCGAACACTGAAGACAAACATGAACAGACCATCTGTGTGTGTTAATCTACCCTACTTTGATTCGTTTCCTCCCTTTGTCCAGTTTGGAGGCGGTCAGTCCAAACCGGAGTTCACTGTTGATCTGAGGGGCGGCTCGGTGGAGTGGGCCTCAAAGGACAAATCCAGCAAGAAGCATGTTATAGAGGTGGGAGACTGGGCTTACTTGTCATTCCTCGATCTCCTCCTTGCTTTGAATTTGTATTTGTGCTTTTTGAATAACAAAAGAAAATTCTCAAATACAAACACAATGTAGTGTCAGGTGTAGACATATCCTTTGGTTTACCTGTGTACACGATGACTCCTAAATGTCCTTCAGACTGCTAATAGACTAAATAACAGCCTAACTGAGAACACATGAGAAAACAAACATTAAAAGGGAGTTTACATAGTTGATGGGTGGAATTGATAACCTGGTCTCTTTCTCCTGGTTGCAGGTGAAGACTCGGCAGGGCACAGAGCTGCTGATCCAGTCAGAAAATGATGGCGTTATCTCCGACTGGTTCAGAGCGCTGCAGGACACCATCAGCACCCATGTGAGAACAAACACTTTTACTGAGAACCAAACACGTCTGACAAAAAGTAGACCAATCAGGCTAGAACCCACTTCATAAATGTAGCCCAGTTTTCTGACCTCAGTGCCCTGTGAAACTGGATCACTTGACAATAATTGAACTAATTAAAAGTTCAATTAAAAGTTGCCCAGTTGGCTGGAAAACGGCCCAATCTGGCAGCACAGGCCTCCACTTAGTAGATCAGTACTAATGGTAAAACTTGAACTGAAACTTAAACATCCACAAGGAACAGTTTTGTTGTCCAGCTTATCGTAAATTCAGTGTGCTCAACAAATGTGTGGGAAATAAAAGGGGATTATTGGACATCAGCTATGTTTACATGCTCACTAATATCCCACTATTATTCCAAACATGGCAGTATTCTGAATTCGATACAGGTCATGTAAACAGCATATTATATTTGCATATATTCAGGACATTTTCTGAATGTTGCATTTTTCGACTAAGACAAGTGAGATACGCTGATATTATTCGGGTTTTAGGACCATTCTTTGTACATGTGTACAGCGCGTTCAGAATATGTCTCTCAGTTGGGGTTCTTACTACAGTTCACAACCCACGAACGCTTGGTTGTTTACGGTCAGCTCTCCACGAAGTAAACTAACCAACTAGGTGCATGCTAAAAGAGAAGCCCACATTTCTAGTCAGGAAGAGAAACACACCTACTTTTAAACATTTTGAAATACCGTAAAGACCGAAAGAAGTGGGATGTACGTCATGGGGGCGTTTGACGTTATTCGGAGTATAGACGGCTGCATGTAAACAGGAATCTTAGTATTTCTTATTTTCTTATTTTCATTAGCCAGTAGGAATATCGTCTCTTTCGGAATTAGAACAAATACCAAACATTTTGTGCATGTTAACGTAGTCACTGGATCTATGGTTTGTTTATTTTCTAAATGCTTAACACTCTACTAAATGTGTAAAGCTATAAAACTAAGCATTAATGAAAAGGCTAAAATCACTCAACTCACTGTGAAGTTTAAGACTAAAGTTAAACAGTTATAACTTTTGAAAAATAACCCTGTAAGTTGAGATGTCATTTGCTTTGCGGTTGACTCAGTTGACCCAGTTTATAATCAACAGATCAGGTTTGTTGTTTTTCTGCCTTGAGGGTCCAAAGGTGCAGCAGATAGAGGTTTTTATGACCCGTATCTCATTTCTGTGTGTGTGTGTGTGTGCATGTGCGTGTGTGTGTCTTAGGCCTGGGAGTCTGATGAGGCGATTGAAGAGGACATGCCGGAGTCGCCTTGTGCAGAGAAATACGACAAGGAGAAAGAACACAGAGACTCGAAGAAAGGCAGAGGTCTGTGTGGTGATTAAGGGTGTTAAACTGATGTATAAACACACACCATGTTTGCTGTTCTTAAAAAGAAAAAAGTACTACATAAACATGATGGTAAACTGATAATAAGTAATCAAAAGCCAAAGATTTAAGAGTTGAATCAAATGAGGAAAAAAACCCAAATATGATTCTCTACATTCTTCGTACAGGGTACGAGCGTTAAACAGGACTGAAATTGAAAGCACTAAGTACAACATCTCTGTTTGGCTCAGTGCCTCACATGTCCTATAAAACAACCGCTTGTGAGTTTCACTCCCTTTGAACACCGAGCGGCCGTCATGGCAATCAGCGTGTTGAGACGAATGGTGGACAACACTGTCCTGTCCCATCTCTCCTCTGCAGCCATGAAGACGTCCGCCAGCATGGACGGCTCCGACAACAAGAAGACCAGACACAAGCTGAAGAAGTTCCTGACCCGCCGGCCCACCCTGCAGGCCGTCAGAGACAAGGGATACATCAAAGGTACCAGAGAGCACCGACGTCCACTCTCAAACACAACGTGAAAAGGCTGAGTGTTCCCACCTTTGTCAGGATTATGGATATTAGGATATTATGGAAGTCCAAAAGGTATTCCAAGTGTAAGGAGTTTGATTCATTCTGAGGGGAAATCAAAAAATATCAAGTTTACTTTACTAATGAATTATTTAAATGGTATTAATAAGAAAATATTTCAGGTTGATGGTGTGCATTTGTTGTTTAAGTTCAACTATAGTTCAACTATCAACTTTTTTCTGTCGCCTGTCTGCGTTTTGGATCAATCAATAGTGTTTTGACATTTATCACACTGAGCACACCAGACCTGTATAAATAAGTTGGATTAAGAGTTTCTTTACCCTCACAATTCATCTTCTGAACCCTTTAAACTTTTTGACATTTTTGTAAACATGCAGGATGTCATATGACATTAAACTGTACTCCACCAAAACAAATTACAGGAAGAAGTCTATTTTAAATGGGACTACAGTGAAATATTGAGATGTGCTGATACTTAAAGAGGTTTCCATGTGGGCAAAGATTAATTATGACCAAAATAAATTTAGATACACAAACATGGAGCCCAACTCTTTTTTAGAGTCTTTCCCAAAGAACAGAATCCATAATAATTAACATTTTCATGTTACAGGTTCTGCCTGTAGAAATCTCTACAAAACAAGGGGGAAAAGTTAGGTTTAAAACTTTACAAGTCTTAAAGGAGGAAGGGAGGTACGGCTCTGTAAAATTTGAGAGATTACTTCTACTCAACTCAAATTAGGCCACTGATTAATCTGAGCAACAAAGATTACCAGGCCAGGTGGAAAAACACTGAACTGTTACAAATTAATGAACCTCTAATTAAGGCAGTATAAGGCAATAAAGATTTGGAAAGACTGATAAACAGGGAGCAAAACCCTCAGATAAAACTGAAAGTCAAGAACTCTGTTAGAGAGGAATGTAAAATACAGGATAATTAAAAATAATTGGATGATGTGCCTATGGCCGCAATTTTAAGCCTCATCAGTTGGATCCTAGATTTAAAAACCCAGACAGCCAAAGGAATAACAGCATTTTCCTCAATAACTGATAAGATTTTCAGACTTGGAAAGAAAAAATATTCTCTGGAAAATCAAGACTTTTATATTTATCTACAACATTGTGTCATTATTTTGACCAGGGTGATAAAAATGACCCATTTGATATGGGCGACCCGGTGCTAAGAGAAGTTTTATTATATCCAGACTGTGTAAGGGCTTCATGGAAAAAAAGACAAAATCTCATTTCACAGAATATGTTCAAAATAAATGGGAAGACGAAGGTAACTTTGAGATTTTCAATAGTACGGCTATTGGGACTTTCGACTGGCACACATGGAGAGAATTATTTTTTGATACCAAAAAGCAGAAAGTCCACGCTACAGGTGTGGATTCAAAGTGGAGACTGGCTTATAAATAAAAGTTTTGCACTTTTATTTTAGTGAATGTTGACTCTCTCTCAGGGCACTTCAAAGAATAGTATAATTTATTTGGTGCTCTGATATAAGTATTTTTGATTATTATAATTTATTTGGTGCTACTGATGGCTTTTCTACAAAAGCCATTCTACAAAAGCCATCAGTAGGCCCTGGCTGCTTCAGTCAGTGACTCCCCCACAGCAGAGGAGTGGACTGATAATTACTTAAGTATACATAATGGGAAACATTTTTCACTACGATTACAAATGAACAGATTTACAGGAAAAGTTATAGGCAAAATGGGTCTATGTGTGAGAGCCAAGAGAGTTCCTTTGTTGTTACTTTTTATATAGTCTGACACACAGCTCTCCTGCTTGAGGAAAAGGCTGATTAGTCTGCTTTTGTTCCAAAACTTGCTCTCACCATGTTGATGTACAACTACACATCTGTCTTTTAAGAATAAGAATAGTTGGTGAACATTTTATAGGATGCCTATTCAGGTTTCGTATGTGTCCTGGAAATGGTAGAATTTTAAATCTGCTCATGTTCAAGGCCATACTTATATTTGGATATCCTACCAGAACAGGTTTGCATGGTGTAAATTTCCCAAAACAAACATGGCTGCTGCGGCTGTTTTCAGCCAGAACAGAACAATTTGCAGCTTTGCCCTCTAGTCTTTGATATCATTGTGTTACTGGGAGCTGCTGTTATTGAGCAAAGAACTATGGCAAACTGTGAGATGGATGCCGGAGGCTTTCAGTGGTCGGGAACCGCCGGCCTGTTAGACGGCTGTAGGAGGTCGCATGATCAACGAATACACTTATGACATCATAACAGGAGCCAAACCTAAGACGTGTTTTCACAGACATTTACTGAAAAATGGAGCAGGAGGAAGAGGGAGAGGGTTGTCTTTTCTGAGGCGGGCACACTGTGGACACACATTTATGCTTAAAAGATATTAAAAAGTTCATTTAACATAATATGGGGCCTTTTTAATGTGGTGTCTTTAAAGTTTTAATTTGGAATTTGAATAAAGTGCTTGAAACTGCATGAAATTCTAATCGCATTAATAGAATAAACCACAATCTGGCTGAATAGTTCACTTCTTAGATAAAGATATTAAAAAAGTGGGAGAGAGCCAACTTAATTTGAGTATATTTAATTTACCAGAGCCCTGAGGTGCTGGAGAAGCTAGAGGATGCTTGAAAAGTGCTTGAATTTGACCTTAGAGAAGGTATAGGAACCCTGCATATTTAAAAAAAAATTTAAAAAAAAGATGATAAAGAGTTTCAAGTCTTGCTGCTCATTTGTTGTGGGCTTTTAATGGCCTCTGTAACTGCAAGCCTATTTCTTTGTAGTCAGTGAAATGTTCTCAGCTATACTCCAAATAAAGAATTGCACAGAATTTATTTACATAAATCCATTCGCGCCAACCTTAATTATATCCCATTAATTTAATGTATCCTCCAACAAGCTAGTTGGCCCAAAGCAATCAGGAAGGGTTAAGGTTTTATAGTTCTATAATCACTAACCAGGAAAAGTTTTATAATTATAGTAATTGTATATATTTGTTGCATGAAGTTTTTGGCCTACATAAAATTTAAAGAGCCCACAGATAGAAAAACTTCCTTTCTTCTACCCCTAATGGAAGATAATGCTTTTGTTTCCTATGGCTCTTATGTGTTTAATACCTGTTATTGATTTTATTCTTCTCTTCTTGTAAAGCACTCAGCACACACTGCTTTTTATGTATGAAAGGTGCTGTATAAACACAGTTTGTTATTCTTCTTCTTATAAAATGGCACCGGGAGGTTTTGCAGGTCATTGTTGAGAACGGAGACTCAATAAAACACGTACTGCAATAAAACGAGGACTTTCGACTCTTCCCGTGACTTCGATTTTGTCTTTCTGCGTCTTCAGATCAGGTGTTCGGCTGCAGTCTGTCCAGTTTGTGTCAGAGGGAGAACACCACAGTGCCGAGCTTTGTCAAGATGTGCATCGACCACGTGGAGAACAACGGTGGGTTCAATGCCGTGTATGAGTAACTTGACTAGACCAGAGATTGAGGGGAAATTATTGTAGTTTCTTTTCTTCTACCTGCAGTAAAAGAAGGGTGAGGCATTACTGCCTCCTGATAACACAGATTGTGTCAGATGGGGTGTGTCTGACGGTCACTGGCTTGGCTTGTTTGGCTGATAAAACTCTTCTGGTGCACAAGGTTAATAAAAAACCAGAGAAATGATGTGCAGATACTGATGTCAATGCTTTCCTCCCATGATCCCCTGCAGGTCTGTGTATAGACGGGCTGTATAGAGTCAGTGGAAACCTAGCTGTCATACAAAAACTACGATTTGCTGTCAATCACGGTAAGTTACCGCTTTCTTGAACCACTTTTCTTCCATCATTTGAAAGGAAACAGTGTAGAGGATAATGTGGAAAGACTGCAAGGTTATTTTGAAGTTTCTTTTGGTCACGTCAGCTGTTTTAAGTGTCTTTGGATAGCACTCTGAAGAGTTTCTGTGTGTGTCCAGATGAGAAGGTGAACCTGGTGGACGGGAAGTGGGAGGACATCCATGTGACCACTGGAGCTTTAAAGATGTACTTCAGGGAGCTGCCGGAGCCTCTCTTCACCTACGCTCTCTTCCATGAATTTGTCAGCAGCATCAGTATGTGTCACTTACAGCTGTACTGCAAATATCTGTATTTATTCATGCAGTAACTCACAGTCTGAAGTGGATTTACTGTATGCTATATTGAGCATGTTGTCAGCCTCTTTACTTCACAAGCAGGGTTGTGGATGGACATTTACTGCTGCAAAACTTGCTTGTCATGGACCTCAGCTCAATAAGCATCACTTTTTTTTGTCCCAGGAGCTTGTTCTCTAGATATTTTTATGCTTGCTTGCATGCTTTTTATTGTCCAGTTGGGAATTACATTTAAATTACTTTGTTTAGAAATGTTATAAAGCCTGCATGTGCCACTGAGGATCCCAAACCTCCTTTAGAAAACCTCTTATCTTGTGATTAATTACCATTAACTCAGCTAAATGTTCTTCAATCCCAAACTGCTACCATCAATAAACACTTCACCCAACATTGCATTAGTGAAACAATACAAGTGTCCAGTACAAGAGTGCTCCGCCTGTTTTTGTAGGACTGCTCCGAGCGCTTCTAGTTGAAAATCTCTGAACTTTTCAGAAAGATGCTGGTGTCGTCACCAGCACCTTTATAGTCAATCATATATAGTCAATCATATATTGAGGGCGGGCTTGTTGCCAAGGTAACCAAGTAAATGGAGGAGAAGCTCGTTCTGTCCACCCTGACCTTTAATTAAGATATTTCAGACAGCAGGGACAAACACTGAGCACCGAGCAGATCGGATGCTCACTGAACTGATATTCACCATGTTGTTGTCTCCAACGGATCGTGTCCCTCACACACATCCAGCAACAGGGACACTAAGCTCATCTCTACAAAGACTGAAGGAAAACATCCTCTAGTTGGTGCTCAGAGTGAAAAACAATGTCAAGTAGATTTTAAAAAGCAAAGGGATGATGGTAGTCGGCAGTGGTCAGAGTATATAATATGTTGTCATAGAAACAAAACCTTAGTGCAGCATTTTATTTTCCCTCACCGCACACGCGCTTCATCCCGCTTCATGTGTGGCTTGATAGAGTTGATTATAAAATGGCCTTCCTTCTGTCGGCTCAGTTCGTTCACTCACACTTTGGATAAATGTTGTGTTTTCTGTCCTGCAGAGATTCCAGACTACAAGCTTCGAGTTCAGTCCATCAAAGAGTTGGTCAGACAGCTGCCCAAGCCCAACCACGACACCATGCAGGCCCTCTTCAAACACCTCAGGAAGTAAGAAAAACTACTGATGCCTTTTCTCCCTCAGAACAGAGATTAAACCATAAGAGTTTTGATGCATAACCACAATGACCAGGCGGCACTCTCTACACATGAAAACAGTTTATATCACATTCAGAGATTTAGGGCTGCAATTATTTCAACTGTCGATCAATCTGTTCATTATTTTTTCAATCACCAAATGGTTCTGTCTGTAATATGTCAGGTAATGGTGAAAAATGCTCATCAGATGTACCAGAGACGTCTACAAATGTCATATTTATGTCTTATTTTTCGACCTACCGTCACAAAATGAAGATTATTCAATTTGCAATCACACAAATGGAGAAATGCAACAAATTCTCACATCTGAAGGGGGAATCAGAAAATGCGTGGCACTTTTACTTGATAAATGACTTTTAAATTGTAAAAAAATAAATAAATAAATAAAATGTATCATTAGTTTGATTTAATCATTTGACCACCTCATAGATTAAAATGTGTTTGCCAACAATGCAGACCTCCATGTAAATGACCATGTTATGATTTTAGTTTTTTAGTGATGAAATTTAACAGATCACAAAACTCACGGGTCAAATCGTATCATTTTTCAGATCAGTGAAGTCAAATGGAGACGGATATGTAGAAGGCACCTCCATTTAGATGATACCATTAATCTGTTTTCTCTCTACCTCCTACTGTGTGACTGTGATCACTGGTGTTTGAGTGCTTATGTGTCCTCAGATGTTTAATTTTGATTCATTCAAAGTATAATGACTTACAGCATAATGGGAGTATAATAATAATGGGAGTATTTCTGCAAGGAAAAATAATTGATTTAAATTGCTCCCACCAGTGTTGATTTCCAGGCGTCCAGCTTTTAGAGCACTAATGTTTGACACTGTCTAACCCTCCCTTGTTCCTCCAGGGTGATCGACCACGGGGAGGAAAATCGTATGACCACCCAGAGCGTGGCCATCGTGTTCGGACCCACGTTGCTGCGTCCTGAAACAGAGACCTGGAACATGGCGGTCCACATGGTCTACCAGAACCAGATAGTGGAGCTAATACTGCTGGAGTACGAGAACATTTTCGGCAGGTAGAAAGAGACGCTGGAGGATGAGCCTTTTTGGTTTTCTTTTTCTCTCCCAACGCAGAGCTCTTCCTAAAAAAACGGCTCGGCTCGGCCCGGCCCGGCCCGGCCCGGGGCAGCTTCTCTTCATCTCAAACCAACCTGCAGTCACTGGCTTCTCCAATCTCGCAACCACCGGACCAAAGCCACGCAAACAACGTCACGAACCAAAACATAGAACTAGCGACCAAAAAGTTTTAGACTCTTTGCACTTTTCAGTATCTCATTTTTCTTCCTGCAGCTGCATTTGTGCCACTTTACTGCAAAGGTGATGTCCTCCTGTCCCGACACTGGAGTCTGGACACACGGACCAGACAAGCCTCCAACTACTACACAGACTGACTGAGACCTACGGAGCTGCAGAAGAATGAGCCTCAGTCACCTCTGACACGTCAGTATTGGAGGCTGGAGGTGCACCCTGTATGCGCTGTACTGTAAATCCTGCAACCTGTATAGACCACACTGGGGAACCTGCGGAAGAAACCAAACTGCTGCGCTTGGCTTTAGACATTTAGATAGTAAGACCGTTAGAACGAGGAGAAGAAGGGATGATATGGATGTCTTTTTATTTAGGAACTATATGTCGTTAAAGAACATTTTCAGCCTTTCCTCTTTATTTTTAAGGTTTTGTTCTCCTCCTACCTCCGTTCATCTCTCTCAGAATCTGCTTCTCCTTCTTTTTTCCTTCCTGAAATACTGGACTGAGGTCGCCTGAACACATAAGAGGTTAGCACTCTACTATAGTATATCTGCACGCCACCCTCTCCATTTGGCTTCAAGAACAAATCATCTTGCAGCGGTCAGAACACTTGGAAAAAAAAAAACTAAACAAAACAACGGTACTCAACAGCGTCTTTTCCTTGACTCATGGATATTAAACGATCAGGCAAACAGCCTTTGAACGCGTCTCCATTGATGAATCTGTACAGTGTTTGTGTGTGCATGTGGATGGGGTTAATGGATGGATGAGTGGATTAAATGACAATATATTGTACAAATAGTAAATATAAATACGTATGCCTGGAGTGTTAAAAATATGATACGAGGGAGGAATCACTATGCTGTCATGATTGTGTAACCAACAGATGTGATGAATAAAGTTATGAACTGGGGGTGTGGAGGTTTACCTGTGTGTCAGGTAATTGGAAGAATGTGAATGTAACTGTTGGCTTTATCAAACTGGAATAAAAACCTCTAATAAGAAATATTCCAAAGGAGATGTTTTTAATATTTTCATACTTTATTGTCCACTTGTGCTGCAGTAGCTCCATCGTATTCTGTGTGCAGGTCAGGAAAGTTTCTAAAGTTTCATATTTCTGCATCTGTTTTTAGGATTAAATTTAACTTGGAATAAATATCCATTCTGGCCTGAAAGCTCAGAACTGATATAAAGAAAAGTCTGAGCCACCAAGTCAGATTCATGAAAAACTATGAAAACATAGGAGATAAATCACATTTTTGAGATTCCAAGCCACAATTTTAAAGTTTCAAAGTTGAATCTAAATACATTTTGATTCACTAACATACATTAAATATTGAATTGAATATCAGACTTGAGTTCCCAAACATAACATTTTATGATATATATATTTTTATTTTTAGAAGTTCTATTATTTTCTTCATTTCTCTTTCATGTCAGGAATATGTAGAAATGACTTTTCAATGGATATAATTATCAAGAATGAGAAGATTAAAGAGAAAATTAAATGCCACAATGCCATTATTTGGCACAATAATGACAGGAGGTATACCAGAATTTCCCCCCGGGGATCAATAAAGTATTTCTATCTATCTATCTATCTATCTATCTATCTATCTGTCTATCTATCTATCTATCTATCTATCTATCTATCTATCTATCTATCTATCTATCTATCTATCTATCTATCTATCTATCTATCTATCTATCTGTCTATCTGTCTATCTGTCTGTCTGTCTGTCTATGAAGCCCTAAATTAGAAGAAAATCAAACCACTGAGCACATTTGTCTTTTAATTTGAAATGTTTGGTGGATGTGTGTTGAAATAAAGATGCATGAGGGAGGAAATACTCTGATCTTACCAAAGTAAAAGTAGCAATACAACAGTGTAAAAAATAAAATACCCTGTTAAGAGTCCTACATTCAAACTCTGACATTAGTAAAAGTACTGAAGTATTTCAGAATTGATGGATCATAATTACCAATGAATCATGTGTTCATCACTGTAATGTTGCAGCTGGTAGATGTAAATGGGTGCCTTAACCTATAATAATCAATCATAAGCTATTAGTATATTTATGGTTTGTATCAATCTCGATCTACAAAGTAACTAAAGCTATTGAGTAAATGTTTTGGAGTAGTAGAAGAAGAAAAGGAGAGTTGAAATGCTCGAGTAAAGTACTATTACCTCAAAAGCAAGAAGCTGTGTTGCGTTTGAGGGTCACAGCTGTTCGCTGCTAGCGCGGTTAGCCGCCTTATCTTGCTGCAAAGTACACAAAGTAGAGTATACAAATAGACAGCAGAAACGTGAATTATGCTGCTTGAAACGTTTCCACGGATTGTTTTGGGTATTATTCCTCTGTTGGAATATATTAGTAGTTAAATTGTGAATTCAAGCTAGGCTAACTGTTAGCTAACGTTGCCAACTGCTTTCCTCCAAGGAGCTAACTGCTAACTCCAAACCTTCAGAGAGACATTTCAGGCCTGCAGGAGGTGAGTGTTTATAGTGTTTATAGTTTATGAGTGTGTATATCTAAATGCCTGAACATGTTCTAAGAAAAACTAAAGAGTCTTTCTGAAAACGATGTGCTAAACCAGAATTATAACGTACGGTCAGTTGTCAGTTATAGCTAACGCCAGATTAGTTAGCTAGCTAGGTACATGTAGGGTAAATTAGCCAAATGAGATATAAAACAACAGCCCTGCTATTAATATTTAATTCACTGAAATGGTCAGTTTCTGTTTAAACTCTATGGTCAGTAGTTCGTGGTGCTGTTGAATTTTATTGCACTTTACTGGAGGTGTTTCTGTTTTACTCCAACACTTCCATTTATTCAGCCAACTCCAACATCAAACTTCACAAGGACTTGTTTGTTTGTGGCCAAAGGCTAAATCTGAATGTTTTGACTTGCTAAATTGAAACTATCAGAGTCTACATGGCTGGCGTTAGATTACATATTTTACTGTTTGCTGTTGTTTTTTTGTTTTTTTTACCAGCAGAGGTAAATGTGGTTGTGTGTGTCCCTTACTTGCTTTGTCTGAAGCCCAGGTAATAACTCTCAACAGAGTTATCAGTTAAAGCCTCGTTCAAATCACGAGTGTAATTTGCCTGTAATTTTGATCAGGCTGAACTTGTGTCCAAGTTCATTGTCTCTTCTCAATGATAATAACAAGTGCTTCGTAAAAGATGAAAAACCAGCAGAATATGTCAGTGATAACATGAAAAACTAAGGAAGGACACGGCTAATGAGACATTTAAAACAGACGGCTGATAGATCAGACTCACTAAACTACACCTCTGTGACAGTTGTAACCTGTAGAGCACTAAAATAAATAACACAGGGAACAACAAGGTAAACTTTGTTTTAGGTAAGATTTATATACAACACATTTAAAAGGATGCTCACAATCAGAAATGGCATTAAGTCAAATCTAAAAGTAATTTTTTTGCCTAACGTTCAGGAAAGGTAGCAGGCTTGTAGCATATTGATTCTTTGATGTCTGTCAGGGTTAAACCTTGATAATGGATTCTTTTTTATCAGAGATTTCATGGTGTAAGAAGAGAACGGCAAAACATTCGGCAGGGGGCAAAGGTTTTTCGTTTAGTCTGCTGTGGAAATTCAATTTTTGAGAAACTGCCAACATTTTTGCTTTCCTACCTGCTGTTTTCTAGCCTGTGATTTCACATCTGATTGCTCTGGTGCTTCACATCCACAGGAAAAAAATTAAAATGTGCCCTTCAAGAAATGCATATCAAATCTATAGCCCATGCTTTCATTTTCCTTGATTATATTAGCCGAGCATGCTGATTAGGTTTATCATTTCCAGACAACAGGAGCTGTGATGGGAAGAAGCCAAAGCTGCTGACTTCCTCACAGCACTCGGGGAAGCACACGTGTGAAATAACATGTAGAGATAAGAGAGATCCATGTAGCTCAGAAAACTGTGATGCCACTGATATGACATGATGTGCAGGCTCCTATAGGTGAACCTCACAGAGCTTTTAACTCAGACACCTGTTTTCAGACCACAGATCAACATTTGTTGACATTTGTTTCCCTCAGAAACTGCGACTGAGAGGATTTTTGTTGTTAGATGCAATTATGATCAAGAAAGTAGTTTTTATTTTTTAGTTTGTCAGAGGACTAGTGATCATGACAGTGATTTATATTGTCACCTCCCTCTGTTCTCGCTCACTGGCTGGATGGTGGCTGTTCACACTGTGGTCAAAGTGAGGAAACACAGTTGGTCGGCTCTCTTGTTTGTTGGTGTTTAAAATCAGCACCTCAGTGGAGCTTAACTCATGGATACAAATACTAAATAAGAGCTGGATGAAAATGGAAAAATGGACAAAGTGGCCCAGTTATGTCCAAATCCTGTTGTATGTTGGATGATTGGGTGAACACAAATGCAAACCAGGTCTCACTTATTTCCATTTTCCGAAAAAAAAATCACATTTTCTCCCATAACTCTAGTCATTCAGATAGTTTTAGTTTAATTTGTCCACTTTTTGAGTTATGAGCTATTGACATTTCTGCTTGTTATTGGGATTTGTTTGTTGTGCTCACAGCACTGGAAAAAAAACCTCAAAAATTTCAACATCTCTGTCCAGAAACAGTGTCCTCATTATTCTGAATCATCCGTAAACCTGACTGTCAGCAGTTTTCAGGGAGGTGAAGGTTGAAGACGAGTGGTTCATCCTGCCGTCTGCAGCGTCCTCCCGTTGTGGTGTCGCTGTCCAAGGTGCTGATGCTGGGACGCCCAGAGACGTGACCCATAGCATGTGTTATAGAAATGCCTCAGAGAAGATTTCAGCTATATTTTGTCACATAAATGTTGCCTCTTAATATGAATTCAGCAGCTATGCCTTATTCATTTTAATAAAAATACTGGTAACCCCTTTATTAGCACACAGATAGTAGTAAATTCACAAGAGACTGTATTTCTCTAAAGCATTGTTTTATATACATACATTTGCCAGTCGGATAAATAAAGTTGAGTTGAATTTGATTGAACAGCGACCTGAAAGGATATTTTGTTGAAGCATTAGGTGCATCAGGCAGTTGGTCCAAACTATGTGCCCGCTTTTAAAGCTGCTGTATTAATATTTTTATATTATCGGTGACTCAAATGCCGATCTGTATGTGAAAGGGGTTGATCGTACTGACAAACCACATAGTACATAATTATCACCTTACTCTGCAGGTTTCCTCAGCTATGTGTAGCATTTCTGGATCTTTTAGACGTATGTTTTGGGTTTTTGTGCTGCAACTCAACTCTCTTGGTCCAGTTTGACTGTTTTTAATACCTCTGTGTTAACATCAGCAGTGCTAGAGGCATTATGTTTTTGGTTTTGTCTGTCTGTTCCTTCTCAGCCTTGGAGCGCCTTGAGGGAATTTCTGCAGATTTGGCAGGATAAACTGAATACATTTTGGTGGATCGTGACCGCACAAAACACATTTTTTGGCCTCAACATAAGAATTCATAAGCGAATTATGACAACAATTCACAGTGACATCATAATGTTCAGCAAAAACACTTTTCTGGCCGTAATACCAAAAGTCAGGACCAGGGGAGGAGGTTGTGACCATATTTCACATTTGGTGGGATACTGAATTAGTGACACTAAGATGTGGATGTAAACTGTTACTTAGTTATCGTCAGTTTTCAGTGAGAAAGCTCTAAAAACTGACCATACGCTACCTGCTCAGGACACAGACAGTATATGAAGATCTTAATATACTGGCTGTGTCCTGAGCAAGTAAAAAATACAAAAAAGGCAAAATATCCCGTATACGGGCGCTGCCATCTTGTGTTCCTGACATCATTTGGAGCCAGAGTCAGCGCAGTACTGATCTGGATCTGCAGTATCGAGGCCCATATACCCACTCAACTCAATCGAAGCTTAGGCTGTCAATCATGACGTCTCACACCCATTTTATAGCACCAAATAACTTATTAGAACCAAACTGATAAGTCATATGTCAGTGTGATAAGAACTACATAAATACTGCAGCATCCAGGGGAGGATCGACATGTTTTGGCGAGCTGTCAAGTCGCCTATCATTATATACAATCTATAGATCAGCACCAAGTAACAGACAAAGTCAGCGGCCACTCAGTGAACATGTTGGAACATTTAGCAGCTGAAGAGCCATTCTGCTGCCCCCGTGTGGCCAAAAACAGTGGTCCCACGGGTTTTTTTTAGTTCTCTATTATATAAAGTATATTTTAGACGTTAGATCTTAGACCTTCTCTAAACTCAAAGTTAACTGCTGTTATCTCATGGCCTGCATGGTCTCACAAGATTACACCATAATTTATCCAGGAAAAGAGTTTTGCTGTGCTTGCATGCTCCTTTTTAGGACTGCCCTACTTTAAATTGCTCCAGTTACAGAGTTAAACCTCAGAGATGAGGTCAGGACAACCACTGTTCCTCTGGTAATCGCTGACTGAATACAAAAGCAGCCAATTAAACTGTATTTTTAATGACTCCAACCTGAATAAACATTACATTAAAAAATAAGGTTAATCCTGTTAAGGGATGTGGAGTTTTCAGATTTTAGTTGCAGTCTTGAATGGCATTTTCTGCACCTTAATCATAGTATAACATTTTACCGCACATGCATTTTAGCTGTAGACTGAAAAGAAAAAAGGTGACTTAGCCATGTGCAGAAACTCATGTTACAGGGCAGAACCACGGTGTAAACATGAAAGGTAAAAAAGAGCTTGATGTTGTAGGAGTGGAAATCTAATATTCTTGTCAGGTCTGCCACTGAACATTATTCATCATCAGTTGTTCAATTTTGAAAAATTGTCATTGAGTAGACGACAAAGGCCCCTCACAGTTTCTAAAGGCCAAGGAGGCATTGGTTCATTGTTTCTTTTGTCTGACCAACTGCCGAAAGCACAAAAATATTCAATTTACAACTATTTCAGACAGAGAAAAGTGGCAAATTCACACATTTAATAGGCTAAAATGTAGAAAATGTTTGGAGAAACAGGGTAAGATTCAGCTTTTGAATCAGAATATAAAACAGTCATTCAATAAGCAACCAATGAAAACAGCTACATGAAAATATAGATGTAAATGGAAGAAGTTGAGCATCCAGACCTCAGACACTGATGAGGGAGTTTTACGTTGGATTTAAACACTGACCTTGCAGTCTGTCCTCTGAGTTCTAATCAGCTAAGCTTTGAGAGTTAATATCAATACTCTGTGAATCTCCTCATTTACAGAATGGACAGATTCTTCTGTTACTATTGAAATTACACGGTAGCTGTCGCTGTCCCTGTCGGTCCTCCACAGAGAGGCTGTGGTGGTGGCGCCCCAGGCCCAGCGGCAGGGCTCCATCAGTGGCAACAATCATTAGCAGCCCTCCGAGGAGCAGCTGCCCCTTCAGCATCTGCACCACTTCACTCTCAGCCCTTTGTGGCTCCTGCTGATAAGGCCAAGCTAATATCTGCTCCTTTTCCTGGCTGCATGGGAAATGATAAACACAGTCTGAGCCTCCATCAGGACAATACACGCTGGAATCTAGCATTAAAATTTAATCTTCAACACAATCTCAAAATCATTTTTAAGTGAAGCGTTTATTTCTGATTTTATCTTAGACTGTAATTAACATATTTGAGATATTTGTTTGGACTCAGTGAGGCTACATTTCTAGCCTGAATAATGTGCATGGTAACATGAAGTGAGTGTTATCAACATGTGGCAGCTGTGTTCACTCTACAAATCACTTGAAACAAGACTTGAATGGAATGTAAATTAGGGTTGCAACCAACGGTTATTCTTTTATTATTGATTATTATTCTGTTGATTATTTTGTGGAGTACTTATTGCATTTATTGTTTAGTCGATACAGTGTGAGGAAATAGTAAAAATGCCTGTCTCCAGTTTCCCAGAGCCCAAGGTTACATCTTCACTTTGGATTTTGGACTATTGACCAGACAAAACATGGATGATATTTCAGTTATAATGACACGAAACAAAAACAAATCACCACATTCGAGAAGCTGTATCTACCTGCTGTTTGGTACTTTTTCATGGTCCTTGATGACTTAAAGGATAACTGGTAGTTTTAAACTGCACCTGATCAAAGCACGTCCACTAAAAGTGGCTGTTTTTACAACTAACAGGCTCAGATTGTTATTTGACTGACAACATTACAGAAAGGATCCCTACAGAGATGTAAGATCCTTTTTGTTTAACCAGAAGCATCAATTCTATCTCTCGGTTCAAAGCCACCAGACTTCATCAACAAAAATGGTGATTTTATGTTGCAGAATACAGGAAGCTGCTGGTCTACCGCTGCCTTGATCGGTTAGCTTGTTTGTGTTGATATGTGACTTCTGTATTTTAAAAGGGTTGGTTTGGATGCAAACTAACGTGTTAAAACACCAAAGTCACAGCAACTAGACCAGCAACTCCCAGCAATGTAAAAATGAGGTACAGGTTTAGAAATACCAGAGAAATACTTAATCAAAATAAATGCTGATGAAACTTTAATTCCTTTAAGCATTTCAGCACTTATATACACAACAGAGACTGAGAAACAGACTCAATAAGACATTTAAGGCAACAAGTAATTTCCTTGGTAATAATATTTTAAGATGTTATTATTAAGGCAAAGCTCTTGCACGCCAGACATTTATACTGACTGGTGTGTAATGTGAAAAAATATCAGCTTGAGTGTCAAAAAACACATTTACATTTGTGTTTGCCACACCTCCATATTCTATTTGGTTCCATTTTGTGGCTCTGTGTTTTCTTGATAAAATGTCTACTTGTCTGTTGCATTGATTAATAGAATATTTCCACATTAATTTAGGTTTCATTAAACATCCGAGTGACATCTGGCATCAGAGGACGGGGAGACGTTGCCAGGCGAGCGTGGATGAAGGGACATGAGGTACATCAACAATGGTTGACAGCGATAGGTCAACACACACAAACGCACAGACACACACACACACACACACACATATATATAGTGTTTTATCTCTTCACTGGGACTTTGTGTGTATGTATGACCACCTCTTAGGAACTCATTCCCATTCACACACATGTAAATCCAGACAAGACCTCCCCTGTGTCACTTGCTACCAGTCCTGCATGGTAATTACACTCTTCTCAGTCATTTAAACACAAGCACACACTCACTTAGAGGCTGACAGGGTTCCTCTCTGACTCCTGCTCGCAGTTCTGCATGATGATTACATTCCCCACAGTCATTTATGTTGCCAACGTCGGCACACCCCTCTGCTCTTAACCCAGACTTAATGCTAACAGCCAGGTGGACTGAGTGTGTTGACACGCACTTCACTTTACTCAGAGGCTCCAGTGAATGGAAACCAGAGAGCGAGACGAGGACTTAACATGCAGTACAACCACTTCACGCTGTGTAGCTTTGCTATATTGAACTTTCCTTGAAGAGTGCCGTTAGCTCCGTTTGAGCTCCCACCACGCCTGGATCCATCAAATAAGTCTGCTTATACATAGTCATGGACACAAATACTAAATAAAAACTGCCTGAAAATGAAAAAAAGCGTTTAAAATGGTACAAAATCCACAGATTGAGGGTTTTTCAATCACTTTGAGTGGTTGAATTGTGAGAACTTCAAATAGCTTTTCTAGGCTCTGGGCAGATTTAACAAACACCAAAAGCCAGTAAAAGTAATATAAAAGTCAATAACTCATGTCTCATTTTGCCCCTTTGTCCCTCCGTCCAGTCACATTTCCACTTCCCCAGGTGCCGTTCCATACCTGTCCACCAGATGCCCCCAGGTTTATCCACCTGGTCCAGTCACCTGACTCCCACATCCACCTGCTCACCTGTTTCCACTTTCCATCACCAGCCCTGCACTATGTAACTGCCCCTTTTGCACACAATCCCTGCCAGTTTGTCAATGTTGCCTTGCGTCTTTGCTTTCAAGCCTCTGCTAGCTGTACCCTTAACCTTTTACCTTGTTATCTGGAACCTATACCTGAATCCTTATCTGTACCTACTTGCATTACATGACATTACTTTTATCCAAAACAACTCACATGAAGTCCATCCTGCCATGTGGAATCAACCCAAAAATGCAAGAATTATGCTGGCGAGGCTGTCCTGAATGACACCTTTGGGGCTTTGAAGCTTCAGTGGCAATTACCTGCGAATATTCAAAGCTTCGACAGGGGCTTGTTTAGTGTAACTACAACTCTGACATCAAGGACAAACATGGAAGTGCTTGGAAAAACAGCAGCGACTTACGGTGGGAATAGGAGGGAATAGAGACTATCCCTTAAGTCATTTCCTCTCCAGTGAAGTAGTGGTATAAACCGGAGAGTCATTGCTGGTCTTATGCTTCATGCCGCCATTGTCCTGCCAACTGTTTATAGACCTGGCAGTCTATGAGGAAAATAGATTTATTTTGCAGTTTTGCAGTACATCTGCGTATAGTATAGTATAGTATAGTATGGTATAGTATAGTATAGCATAGTATATAGTGTTCTGGGGTCATTTTGTCAATGTTTTGCCATGAACAACTTTTATTTAGTGGCATTACCCAAATATGCTAAAATCATGTGAGTGGAAAATAATTAAAAATCATGTTTCCAGCTTCGGTCATTGGGAGTAAAAGGATGCTGTGCTCTTGCGTAGAATTGGACAAACATTGACAGGTGGATTTGTGCTGTTGACCTTATTACAAACTGGAGGGAAATTAACACCATCCAATTTCCTGGAACTGTTGTAGCCACTATATGATGAGCTACTATTTACTGCTTCACCAAGCTTCCAGTACAACTGACCGAGGTGAATTTTGGTGTGGTCGGGGACTTGGGGAGAAGCTTATTTTGACACCATGGACTACTTGTAATTGCCTTCAAATGAATGTTTGTGGTCAAGTTTGTTGTTTCCTAAGGCTCCAGCACATGCGGTTATTTTGCTGTTAAAGTATGGGGCCGTGTTTGCTCCACTGACCTTGTGGAAACTGAACTGGTTTTCTTGGAAAAACAGCATGACAACCACAGGTGCGTTTGGTATTATAGCTCTTGGCTGGGTTTTGTCTCCACATGGCTTTGAGCTTCAGTGGTTACTGCAGGCTGTGAAAGAGATCTCTATTAAGATTGACCTGAGAGTGACGAGAGCTCCAGGTAGCTAAAAGTCTCTCTGTCTCTCTCCGGTTGTCAGTGTAAGCGAGTCACTACAGGAAGGGGGGAAAAAAAGCTAACCAGCTGGATAAAATCTGCCGGGAATCCACTCAGTCTCAGAACAGAACTGCTCTGAATTTCTAGTAGGTTTTTTTGACCAGAGAGTTGCTCCTTATCTGTCAGAATGAGCTGAAAACTCATCCTGTCAACAGTTTCAGAGCCCAGCCCTATCTAACCACATTTTCTTCCTTTACTGCTCTTCTCCAGCAGAAAGACCCAAAGTGATGTCTGTTGCTTCTTTCAAAAGGAAATCCCGAGCTTGTCTTTTCCACATGGGCAGTGACATTGAGGTAGTTTAAGGTGTGAGAAGATTCTTGCAACATGACAAATAGGGGAAAAAACAGCATATTTCACAACTCTGTGAATTTCAGCAAATTTCCACATACTGTACGAACTTGTGAATATGATATTAGTGGGTAACAGTGAACTGCCGTTACTGTTGTCCTTTTGTTAAGCTCAAAAGCACGACTATGGGCAGTTTGTGAGTGCAGATCTTCTCTATCTCTTGATAGACGCTGTGAAATATTTGAACCTTCTTCGAACACCCCGCCTCCGCCCTCCAGATGCAGCTGGCGTAGTTTGTTCAGACTTTGCTTCATTGGTTTTAATTTTTCGCTTTTAATTGTGTGACATGCATTACACATGGTAGAATTACATGCAGTTGGATAATGCGGGCCTTGAGTTGATCGCCGCCCTCAGCACCCTCCAGCCACCCAGCCAGACCGTCAGGACCAGGCACCAGAGGCCTGATCCACGTCCTTACAGAGATCAGATCCACGTCCTTACAGAGATCTGATCCCCGTCCTGACAGAGACCTGATCCACATCCTGACAGAGACCTGATCCACATCATTACAGTGACCTGGCCTATACTTCCTGGAAAATATATATTTAAAACAAAAAGAGGCAATCAAACCTGTTTCAGTTCCTGTCCTCTTTGAGCGTGCTGGTTGAGCCTAAACTAAACTCACACTCCTCTTTGGATGTTTGCCTCCACCCAATCATCAGTCATTCTCTAATGTATCTGAAGCTAAGCATCACTGAGCAGATGGCCTGATTCATTTGGCTCTAACTAACCCTAAAATGAGAGATCTACTCTTTGGAGTGAAGTGACACCTATTTCACAAGTTGATTGATAGTCTGCAGCCCATATTTTGGAGGGGATTTAGTTCTTTGGGGCTGAGTGATTTCAATGGTGCACATGCTGTATGCACATGTGCTACAGAGCTACTGTTTTCGCCTTGCTGTTGGTCGTACCATATTTAGATTCCCCTCTGTGTAACACTTGTATTTTAAAGTGAATTTTGATGAGGGTTATGGCTTTACCAAAACAAGAAACAAGAAGTTTCTGCCTCCTAAATCTTTGATCGCCATGTTTGAATTCCCTCACCACTTGGAGCAAAGGTGCCAGTTGTCTCTTGACATTTTGGTTTGATGACTGACAGCAGAGTAGCAGTGTTATCAAATTAATGAGATTTATCGAGAAAGGCCAATCTGCTGATCCACAGAGACGCTGTGACATTTCTCTTGCTGTAGATTGATCGATAAGTAGCCAGACCTTCCCTGCATTAAAACCAAAACACAGAAAAGAATTGACTTCAAATGAAACTACCTACCGGAGCCAAACAAAACAATCTTTTCCCATACTGAACAGATTCAGTTGAGCATATGGAGGACGCATTAACAAGTAGCACTGTCATAACATCTGCAAGGGAAATGTGCTTTAAGAAAATAACCTCCGGAAAAGCCACCATTTTTGTTTAAATTCAATATAGGACCAAATACAATATCCCTACAATCAAGGGCACATACAATGTATGTATGTGCCTTGGAAAATGAATGTTACTGAAAACATCTTAAAACACGTTTAAACACAAAATGAAATTATCTTTACTAAATTGACTGTAAGATAAGTATTGCACAGTTGTGCCAACTGTTTAGTTATTTAAGGACTACTTAAGGTCTTTTTCTTTCCTGTGGATACATAAGGACTTTTATTTTGCATATGAATGGGTTTATGTTGTAATATGCAGCCAAGGAGCATAAACAACAGGGATGTAACAGGACACAGATTCGTTTTATACCCTTGTTTAGGAGTCAAATTTGGCACAGAGGGAAAAAACAAATGCGTAAGGAGACATTTTGTTTCATTTAGTATTGCAAGTGACCGACATAATCCTCTTGCTGAGGACTTAAGTAGCGTTTTTCCCACTGACAACTTTGGTGCACTATTTTTATTATTAAAATAAGGAACATTTCAACAGTGAGTGACTGTTGTGCCCTGATGAACATATTTCTAGTTTGCTCAACTAGAACCATCAAGCATTATGTCCATGCAGGCAGGTGCAGCACCAGCAAAATATAAAGCTGACTGTTCACTGACAGCTTAATTTTTTTGTCCTTCAACACTTTATGAAAAAAATAATTTATTTTAGGTTTATTTTTTTGCCAGCTGTTTGAAATATATACTTGTTTAACCTGAAATTTGAAGAGAGGCTCACCTTACATATACTTAAAATGTGTACATATTGTATTCTAGATCCAACGGTTGGATTTCATGAAACCAGAATGAAAATTTGTGATTCACACATTACATGTCTAGTTTATTTTTGCATCACCAGCCTGTCATATTAGCTCCAAGTATCATTCTTTAAATTTAAAATGTATCTGCTGTTCTTGTTTATTCCCAATTTACCCACACAGTATCCTGACGACGTATTCCCCTGTGTAGGGAATACAGTGTAGGTATAAGAACTGAGCTTGTGATGTGTCCTCTGGCCGGGGAAACTTTATTCCTTCCAGATTTCAGTTTGTGTGAGTGAAAAAACATTATGAGATTCTGATCTTCTCCGCTCACCATTTAGTGGAGCTGCATCGGGAACAAAGATGACAAGAACAACTCGCTTGAAATATGTGAAAACATTTTGTGCGTTTCCAGTTGGCATTTTAAACCCTCAACAGATGCTCTTATCCACAGACGCTGCTCTTTGTTTGAATGACAAACTTTATAAACGTCTACTGACTGTAGTGGTGACACAGATCAGTAGTGAAAGTCACAGAGTCAGATCAACGCAAATATATGTGTGTGTGTGTGTGTGTGTGTGTGTGTGTGTGTGGCAGGCATTAATCCAAAAACTGTTTCTTCAACTTGCCTCAGGGTGCAGCTGTCTCCATCAAGGGCAAATGGAACCAAATAATAGAGCCGATTAGCATAAAGTGTCAGAATCAGCTCAGGGATTTGTCACCACACTTCTTCTGCACACTGTCTCCACCAAATGTATTCACTGCATAAAATAACACGAGGAAGAAGACGTCCTCTTAAACTTGGAGCATCAAGGCTGAATGGCTTTTTGTTTTTCCTCTCTGTTTGGTTTTTTTTTCATTTTGGGGTGTTTGTAAGACACGGTGAGCAGCTAAACCTTAGCCTGAAATCATTAAATAAATCCTGCAGATCGTCGCAGCATCTGCTAACACAGCATGCTTGGTTAGATCAGTGAGCCTCCTGCTCCGTGGGGAGACCGTCGAAGACAAGCAGAAGGAACAACACGTTGTGATTTTACATGCTCAGTTAAGTTTGTCCACCGTAGCGGCTTCAAGCTTTGCCTGATTACTCCCAACAAGTTCTACTCCTCCAGTCATTTGCTGTGAACAAGTTCCAGTGGAAAACATCGCATGCTTTGGTTTCTGAAGTTATTTGTATAATAGCTGCCCTCTCTGGCACCATGAGCCTCTGGGAGAAGCAGTTTCTTTGTCTCGGTCCTCCATCCTGTATTGTATTGTGTGGCACCCACTGCAGCTGATAGGAAATCCAGCCTGAAATCTGCTGCCAGTGATCATGGGGGAGGTATGCTGTCAGAAAGTGGACATGTTTGTCGTTTTTGATCTGCTTTGGAAGCAAAGGACGGTGTTTTCTTCATGCTTTGATCACTAATCGCTGCCAGAGCAACACAACAGTGTGAATTTAAATGGAGGAATCCTTTCGCTCCGTGTAATACAAGTTAACAGGTTTAACTGTGGAGCTCTGAATAATGCTGGGACACTGCAGGACTGAAGAGAGGAACATGAAAAGAGAAGCAGAGATGCTGAGAGAGAGGGACAGGCAGTCATTCTGAGTTATGTAAATGTCCAGAAGCTGTTTCCAGTAATCGTTCCCATTGTAGATGGTGGTGTAATTGTGCTGCTGCTGGCTGCTGATAAACCTTTGGAAGAGTCCGGTCTCCACTGGATTCTATCAGGAGGCCGTCAGACAGGAAGTGTTGGCAACCAGGCAGCCAGGAGGGTTTTTTTTTTAGTATTACTAGTTTTTCCTCTTTGTCTCTGCACCTACACGATGACGCAGCATGTGAAGAGACGATAGAAGCAGCAGACAGAGACAGATATCAACACCTCTGTCTCCTCATACGAACATACAGCTCACAGGACGCTCTTATCTGCAGCGGGTCACAGTACTGAGAGCGCATGGACTCTGAGTTTAGATGGTCCCAGAGGAGGTAAAACCACTGACTGTGGAGGAGACGCTCGACTTGTTGAGCTTCACAGGACTTCTGTGTCTGTTTCTCTGCTGTCTGTGGCTCCATCAAACTCTTTTCTGGCAGTTCGCTCTCCACTCAGAAAAGTAGTTAAATATCAGTCAGAATATCCTTTTGGTGCTTCAGCTGAATACCTAACTTCCTGATTAAAAGTGCACCAAAAAAACCCTGAAAGCCACAAGAACAGTCACGCTGCAATAAATCTATTGTTGAAGTATTATTTCTATAAAGAGTGCAGTAGTATTCCTAAGACACACGTAAGGTAACCTTACCGTTAGGCCAGTCGGTGCAACAATAAAGCACTGAGATTTATCAGACTTTGGTAAATGATCAGTGACCGCTAGAATAGTGTGTGTGTGGTACAGACTTGACTTTGAATGCTTTTTGTATTTTCTGGAAGAGTAATTAGTTCAGACCCTTCTCATTTATTTATTTGTTGGAAGTAATAGTAAGTCATAAATAATTCAGGTTCTGTAAATTCACAACACTGAGCCTAAACACATTCAGTCTCCTCCTCAGCTCTTTATGCGTTCAGTCATTTTTAATCCAACGTGCTTTAATCATTGCTTTAAAAAAAAAAAAAAAAAAAGCCTGCTCACTAAATGGCTTCCTCTCTGTTTGCTCAGGCGTGGTGTGGGGGACAGAGCCGCTTGATGACTTCGAGCCACTTGGAGTAAAGATTTTAATTACTCCTCGATACTGGTGGAATGCAGGCGGAAGGCTTTTTATACACTAAGAGGGAATACTTTAATTTACTGTGAGATTTTGTTCTTTTCTGTGATCAGCAGTGCTGTTGTTATATAGCTACGTAGATGGAGGTACAGCTGATGACAGTGATTAACACACACTGACCCGTAGCTATATTTTAAACATTATAAATGAGCTGTGGAGGTTTGTGAGTGTCCCACAAGCTGAATGCTCAAGTTAAAGCTGCTACACGTCCTGTTCGCAGACTTATGACACTATGACAAGAACAGAGAGATCCAGCATTATAATTCACAGCTGCTGCAGACACACCTGCCTCTCATTACTTATTAACCTGATAACTATCATTAGGGAAAATCATCGGCGGCTAATGAGGCGTCTGTGCACTAAACTATTAAACAGCTTTACACACGAAGAGAAAAGCTACAAATGAACTGTGGATGTTGGGCTCTCTGAGGACTCTTTATCTGCAGCAGGCGAATGCTGATGGAAAAACAAAACTTCCTCATAAGCTTTGTTTCAAATTCTCCCAACACAACAAGTCCAAGGTCGTTTCATCACAGCAACAACAACAGGAGGTGTTTCTGTCCAGTGGGAGCTGGATTTGTTCAGTGACTGGAGCTTGTTGGGGCATCCTTGGCTAAAGTCCAGCTTCAGTGTCTGAACAGCCGAAATGAACGCGGGGCTCTGATAAAAACAGAAGCTTGACCAGATTTAAAGAAGACACTTAACATTCATAGTGCACTGTGTCGCAGTGGCTCTATACAACACGGGAAATATTCTGGGCACAAGATCCCTTTAATCAATATTAGATGCATTTTGGAACTTAATTTGTGGTCCAATTCTGTTAATCCTGTTTGAGCTTCAGCGATAGGAAACAGCCTGTAGCTCTGGAGAACAGACGGAGGATGGTAACATATCCCTGACCTGCTGTCTGCCTAAAGGAAGCCAGAGGCACGTTACTGTTTACAGCAGGGCTAAATCATTATGTGTAAAATTAATGCATGAAAAACTGTGCGCTGTAACGTAATTGTATGCATTTTTAGTACAAGTGAAAAATTAAAGCAGAACTCAATCGCTGCGTTTCATGTTTCAGGTCTGAATAACCAGAAAATTGTGAATCCCAAATAGCCAAAGTGGCCCAAAACTGGCACAACCACTTCCTGGACTAAAGGCAGACTTGTGATGAATAATGTACCAAAGTTGCTCCATGTTGCATTTGTCCGGTTCACCAAAGTTTGCTCTAAGCGCTGCTAATCAGAGCTGATCCTAAACTGGGTAAAGTGGCAAAAATCAGGTTAAATGTGGGAAGCGTTTGAGGGGGGTGAAAAATCTTGGGGGATTTTATCTGGATTGTGTTTGCAATAGTTTGTGCTAATGTCACTTTACACAAACTTGACTGACATGAATTTTCCTGACAAGTGTCCAGAAATAGATTTTTCCCTTGAGCACCGATATATCAAGAAAAGTTGACAAGAAAGAAAGGAGCAGACAATGTTGTAGCTGACGTCCTGTCCTGTGGGTGACATGATTAATCTCTGATGTTGTTAACAGCCTGATAATTCTGTTGTGTATTCACGATGTGGATGGAATAAGACTGTGAAGTTGAGCTCCATACTTTTGGCTATAAGCTATTGCTTATTCTTGTTACAAACCTTTAGCTTGTTCTTATGGGACGGGCGTTAGGGCCTGAAGTGTGTGTGAGTGCGTACAAGCTTGTTTGTTCTCTCCCACGTCTCTATCCAGCTGTCGCCCTCCGTCCCTCCTACCAGGTGTGGAGTTTTCTACACACAGTGTTCATTCACCCATTAGCGCCTGGAGCTTAAGAGCCTGAAGGAAACAACAGATGGGGCCAGTGGGCCATTCGGGCTGCGAGCTGTGTCTTTATAACAAACTTTAGTTGTTCCGCACTGGGATCAATAAGTTTGTCTCCCTTTTTACCCTCCTTTTAACTTACCTTTTTTATTTTATTCGTCAAATCCTCTGTTTGTTGTTAAATAGTTCTGCAGTCTTGACCAGTTTTTTTTCGCTTTTGAAGAAAAACTCTTTCTGTTGTCTAGTTTCTTGGGTTACTTTTTATTGTACTCCCCTCATCCTCTGCAGCTTCTCGAGGACACAACATCATAAATTCAGAGGAAGGTTCCTCCAAAGGTCTTTGTGATTTTGTAGTAATTATACTGAAAACAGACACAGTATTCAGCTGGTACACTTCCACTTAATTAATTCTAGTTAACTACTAGCACTACGCAGTGACAGTCCGTCAGTAAGTGCACAGCAGGTCAGATGAACGTGTAGAATTTAATATTTGTATGCAGGCAAGCACAGAGTTGAACATATATGAGGAAAGTTCACTCAAACAGACCAATGAGCATCGTTTCCTGTAAAAACGAGAGTAACACTTCACACACAGCAGTGACACACATGACACAGCAGGAGTTTGTACATAGTGCCAGTAGACTACAGCAGGGTATATTATCACTTTACATAAACATTCGCCCTGTACCTCCTGGATTTTATTTGTACCTACAAAGTGTTGAGGAGTCCCAGCTGAGCGCGGGTGCTCTGTGAATTCCCTGGCTGGTTTTCCACCTCTGGGCACAACATTTCGATAACGAGCCTTCTGCTGGTGGAGAGTTACTGTTGACTGTGTTTTTAAAAGAGAAGCAGATTTGGTCTCTTAGTGCCAAACATCAGAGGCTGAATCAGCTAAAGGACGATGTCGGCTCCAAACAGACACACTCACACTCTGCCAGACAAACACGCAGACAGGAGGCAGACATTGAGGACAAAGTCTCCAGCAGGAGGATTAGCATGATTATAGCTCTGGATGGTGGAGCTACTGCTGGACGGCTGAGTATATGTGTTTTCATCTCAGGAATAGATTTTGTTTTTCGTCATAGCAGATTCAGTAATTGCTTACTTTACTCTGACAATCCTGGCATCTTTTTATGCTATCCTATAGCTCTGCTTCTATGCAAATCATCTGCATACTTTTCAGTATGCACATTTGTTCTTGCCTCCTTCATTATATTTGTCTGGAGCAGTTTTCATCATCTTTCTGCTTGGTTGGTGTGGGAATATGTGAGCTGACATATCTCCTCAAGCCTTTGACTACAAGTAACTATACATTTCAGTGCTTACACATTGTGCATCTTTATGGTAATTACAAAGAGGTACAGACAGAAAATGAAAGAAGAAGACTTACTGGCTCTTGTGCTACATTAAAAGTGATGTTTGCATTGAGGCTGTGAGAGCGCCATTGCTGCTCTGTAACAGAAAACATCACTAAACTGCCAAAATTGTGAGTCCAAGTCCAGTTCAATGAGCACAACACTGGCCTGTCTCCTGTGTGTGTATGTGTGTGTGTGTGTGTGGTCAACATTTTTGGCAGTGTTTGGTTCGTATCTGGCGTTGCTTTGTCTGCTGAATGTTTGGCGTTATCTTCCTGGATGCAAGATAGCTTTCCCCCATCACAAATCTTCCTTTTCCAAGTTCAGGCTCAGCAGTTTCACCTCTGTAAACAACTTTATTGTTCTGATTCCACCACAGTGATGGTTAGAATTTTATCTTTTCGATTATTTCCCGGTCAGGGTGCTGTAGATGTTACTCTGGTCTCATCCGCAGGGTTTACAGCTTCACAGCGATCCCACATTGCTAAGTCATGGGTTCTTCTCTGTTTCCATGGTAACCGTGTAAGGCCATGAGCTGGTCCAAAGGAGATGGGACCTTTTCTTCCTGCTGTTTGTCAGGTTATCATTTTGCTGCTGCTGTGGAGGCTGAGGGCAAATGAACATGCCCGTCTTGAGTGGCATCTCCGGCTTTATCATCACCATCATGATGTTGTATTATGTGGTGTATTATGAGTCTCTCTTTATGTTCGTCTTACTCAGACTCCACCATTGTTCATCTGTGTGTGTGTGTGTGTGTGTGTGTTCATGTGTGTGAATTTACACATTTATGAGACTATATTTATTCAAACTATCTTTATAGTGACATACATTGTTTTTAATACGTTGTTAGTGTGATTATGATGATCTGTCTCTGATTAGTGATGTTGTTAGTTAGCTTGCTTGCTAATCGCTGCACTGATTCTGGGGTAATTCTGAAGGTTTTGAAGGGAGTTAAAGGACCAGATTTAAATGATGTCACTTTTCTTCACTGTTTTTCAATTTGAGTCGTGCAGGTACTTTGAAAAAAAATGCAAGGCTTGTAGAGTAGAAATGCAAAAGCAGTGAGCAAAAAGCTTCGCTCTCATTGATACAATTCCAAAAATTACCCCAGGCTGTTAAAAAGCACTGACAGAGGCCTGAATCAACCAAAGAAAATTTATGAAACTTTAGAAAAATTATCATTAGGATCATTAGAGAGAGAGAGTAACTACTTAACTCTCAGTCAGGACAGTAAACTAGTTAGTATGAGAAATAACTTTCCCATCACTATGCCCCAGAGCCACGATGTTCACTGCAGCTGTCTGATCAGCCACACAGATTCACAGTTGAGGCAGCTGGCTGTGGGGTTTGTTCCCTACTGGGAGTACATGGTCTACAAAATGTATAATGTCCCAGTATGCAGAAAAACTTTGGATAAAAGCACCCACTAAACATTTTTTTTGTTGAAAAAAACAACTTTATTGTCCTTTGGGACCATTTTCTCTCATTTCTCCCCAAGGAGATTTAAAGTGTAAGAAAAAAAAAAAATTCAAATGTGGGAGGAAAAGTGAGCGGAGGATAAGGAGAGAATAGGGAAGGAATGGAAATGAGAGCAGGAGACAAAAGGGCAGACGCTGAAGGGGGAAAGTGCACTGCAGGAGGTGAGGAGGAGAGAAGAAGCATGTTGACTCCAGCCCTCTCATTATAAAGGTCATTAGTGGTTCCTCTCCTCTGGGTGCTGATTAATAACATCATTTAGATCAAAAGGCTGCTTAACTCAAGACCTCTGAATAACAGTTCTGTGAAAATAAGGTCATCACAGTGAGGGGCACAGAGTTACGAGGCTGCAGTGAACATAACTTTCCGCTCTTGTATAAAACTACTTTTATCTTCAAACAGTCAGATTTGCAAAAATCTGAAGCTACATGATTTTAAAATAGCGGAACGAGTTTAATCAATTGAAGCCTTTGTAACACTATAAACGCTCCAAACTGAACAAATGTTGAATAGTGAACACAGAGAGAGTGTCTTTGTGTTTTAATCTCTCTGTACAGTGTCATCAATGCTGCTGTCTGACGTGGAAAAAACCACTGATGAAGAAACATTTAAAATCATACAAGTCGGATTAATTCTCACCTCATCCAGTTTGATAATTTATTCAGTCCCTCCTTTTCCTCTCGTCCTTCTGTCTAATATCATAAACCTGGCGGCACATTTGACTCTCCGCCTCTCTCTCCCATTCAGCAGCACACCTGGCTCAGTTTAAATTTTAATTTCTCCTCTTGGCAGTGTTCATTATGTGTCTAATTGTCCTGTTTCTTTAGTGACTGACTTTGCCTGAAGCTCAGAGAGCAGAACAGAGCTGCAGCCGGGTTGTTAATGACAGCAGAGAAGAGCCACAGAGTCAGACTGGAGGTTCAGGAGACTCACTGACAAACTGCTTTACTGTCACTAGGACGTATTTTGGGATGCAGGACTCTCACATGTCCTGCGATTATTTTCTCAATTAATCCTTTAAATTCAATTTCTTTAATTTAAATTTTTATGTGCAACACAAAAACAAAATAGCATTTCACAAACCCCCAGCAAGTAAAGCATTTAAAACACTGCCAAAATGTAAACATGCAACATACATTAAGTACATTCAGTGCAATGGTGGAATAAATATGGGTTTGAAACATAGTTAAAAGGCAGTGCAAAATAAAATGTTGACACACAGGTAAAAAGTCACTATTTACATGTAGTGGTTTAGCAGCCTGATTGCTGTGGGGGAGACGCTGTTCTGCAGTCTTGTGGTCTTGGGGCGAACACTCCTGTACTTTTTTCCCCCGATGGCAGCAGAGAGAACAGGCAGTGAGAGGGATGGGAGGGATCGCTGGTGATGCTGCGTCCTCTGCTGATGCAGCGTTAGGTGTTGATGTCCATCAGAGATGAAAGAGAGACACCAATGATCCTCTCTGCTGTTCTCTCAATCCTGCTCAATTCTGTCTCTCATCTGCCAAACCAGGAAGTGAAGCAGTATGTGAGTACGCTTTCGATAGTTCCTCTTTGAAAGATTGTCAGAGCTGGAGTGGAGAGGTCCATTTTCTTCATTCTATGGAGGAGGAGGGGATGCGGTTGTGGTTTTGTCGCTGGAGGACAGGTCATCATTTAGAGCCAAGCCCAGGGACTTTTACCCTCTCTACCAAAGATCTGCTGATGATCAGTGGTGGGTGGTGACCATAAGTGTCCCTTCTACAATCTACAGTCATCTCCTTAGGTTTGTCTGTGCTCAGGGTGAAATTGTGTGTTGTGCACCAGGCTGTCTGCTGCTCCACCTTACTTCTGTATGCTGTCTTGTCTTTCACAACACTGGTGTCGCCAGTGAACTTCAGGCTCCATTAATCGTCTGGTCAATTAAACATTAGAAAACATTTTAAAAATGTCCATCATAATATCGTAGGTGAATCCATGCAGTTTTTTTGCACAGTTGGTTAATATCCTGAACACACACGTATCGTGTGTATTGCAGACTTGTGTATTGTGAGTTGTGTTTTTATGGATATTTATTGCTGAGATGTGTCTTTCTTTTTTCACATTGCTTTACATTTCCTCTTTTTTGCTTTAGATATAGAATATGTTGTGTGGCATGTCTTATGCTGAAACCAAAGAGAAATATTCTATTTTTTTTTTAGCATTTTATCTTTGTCAGTTGTCAAAAAAGTTGCCATTTAATTTTCTGTTGATCGACCAATTGATTGACTCATCTTTGCAGCTCTAATGTTTTCTGTTATTAAGCCGCTACTACCACAAATCAAATCAGAAAGTGCCCTTTGCTTTCTTCTTCTTTCATTAGGTATAGTAGGTTTTACAGGTACGTGTACAGTAGATTTATCAGAGCTTTTTCAGTAAAAAAAGAGTTAAATTTACATTCTACTACTTTAACCTTCAGAAATGATTCTCTGTCTAAAGTTTAAGCTGAAATAAACTTCAGACTGGATCCTCTGAAATTACAAGGTTACTTTTTCTTTGAAGTTTGACTCAAAGCTCATTTCATTAACAATCTCACTCCGTCCAGGTAAAAGAACTGCACGCGCTTTCTAATGAAATCGTAACTACAGAGAGTCTACAGAGGCCAGAGCTCTCCTCCACATTTACAGCATCACTAGCAGCATGCTGCAGGCGTCCTGCTGCGCTGATCTGAGACAGAGATCAAGGCACACAGAGAGAGACGAGAGAGAGAGAGAGAGACACACAGAGAGAGAGAGAGAGAGAGAGAGAAGGCTGATTCAGACAGAGGAGAGAAAGAAAGGCGGTGTGTTACAGCAGGTGCATGCAACGTGCACTTTGTATTAACAGACGTTTCAGCTCTGCTTTCACTCCTCATGTGGGATTCTTTCCCTGCGCTCAGTTTAACGCCTCAACAGTTATCAAATCATTAATTATGCCTGCATCAAATCAGCTCCCACAGAGAGGGAGAGAGAGGGAGAGACAGGGAGAGAGAGGGAGAGACAGACAGACAGACAATGATATGATATGAAGAGGACAAGTCATCACGTTGTTCTATGGTTTCTTCGTGCTCCATCTTTTAGTAAATGTGTGTGAAAATGCTCCGTTTACATTTGGCTCCACTTATGATGTCATAAGCGGATCTGTTGATGTGTGACCATGTGACCGCCTCCAGCCTGTCGGCCTATCAGCAGGCCGAATGTCCCCCTCGCTGTCCACCATTGTTTTTTTCCTCACTAACACCAGCTCCTGGTTACAAGAGGACGTGGAAGGCACGAGCGAAGCAGCAGATTGCTTCCGTTCCTCTAAAAGTTCAGACAGAGGTTAAAGACAGCTTTAGTAGCCATGTATGGAGGAGGAAAATAATGTGTTTTTTTGAGCAGTTAACCATCTAAACTTGTTGTAGTAGGACCTCCAAACTTAAAATGAGCAGATTAAAAAAAAAAAAATCTTTGATCAATCCAATTACCTTCTGGCTGCAGAGAGTGAATGTTATTCTCTTGTATTATCATCGTAGACTGTAATGTACTGTGGATGACAGTACATGACTGTTATCTTCTTTTTTTTTAAATATATGGCCCTTCCGGGGAATTAATGGGAGTTTCTCTCTGACTTCAGCGAGGAGGGTTGTTATCAATACTAGAAGTCAGTCCATGCTTGCAGCCCTTTACTGTGGTTGTTTTTGTTGAGTCGACTTTTCAACTTGCGGTCGAGAAAACCTCCAGGGGTTCCAATAATCGTTTCCTGTTTAGACGTAAAGAGTTGGCAGGGTAAATAAATATGTGTTTTATTTATTATTTATCGAACTGTGACGCTGGTGTCTATGGCAAAGTGAATGGTGTTAATTCTCATAATTTTGGAAATATATCCAGACATAACTATACTATGCAGTGTTTGTGCCTGCAGCTTGCAGACGAGACTATTGGGTCTGAGTCTGAGTCACCTTCTAGTTTTTTTAAAATGTTTTCTTATATAATCATTAATATTTAATAATGCACCAGGTTAGAGAATTTTTTATACAGTTTGCAGCATAATTTCCCTGAGAATCTCCTCCATATCTGATATTGCATCGAATCCTATTGTAAATCTAATCAATTTAGGATCTTGTGAAGCGGGAAATTGGTGGCAGCACCCAGCTGTATAAGTGTTTCTACTGCTCACTGATACAGGTCAGAAATCATAGTACTGATGCCACAATAATGACCAGAATATTGTGGCATTATTGGTATATCTAGCATTTATGTTTGACCATGCGTCATGATTTTTGAGGCATTGATGCTAAAAATAGAGGAGACACTGTAGTGAACAGTATCGTCCAAAGGGGGAAATTAAACACTATTAGCTCCTCACAGTTAAAGTGTTAAAGATATTAAGTCTCTAGAAGCCTATAAATAAACATGAAGAGCTTTAAGAGCAGCTCTAATCTCTCCACACATACCAGGCTCAATGCTCCTCCTCAGGCACTGAGCATGACATGTTTTGCCCCACTGTGTGTTGGTTTACTGCCAGTCGTGTGTTCATTTACGCTTCATGCACTCCTTTTTACGTGCACACATCGAAAGCATCAGAAAATGTTCACTTTTTGTAAGCAAGAAGCTTCAGTGTTGTTTACTCTGGAACAGCGACATATCACGAAGCATCCGTCTGCCTTGGTTACATTAAAGTAACTCAGCTCCTCACTCTTGGCACTTCATACATAATTTTCTTTCTGTTGCGACAAAAACACAATGACAGCTTAAGGTGCAGTGGATTCTTTTCTCAGCAACTTTGTTCACATTTTTTCTACATTGCACTTTTGTTTGGCATGAAAAGAAGCTACAAAATCACTGCTTAGCAACAGGGAGAGCCGATGTTTTTGGTGAACTGTTCACTCAACTAATGAACATGAATATGAACGACCGCTTGTGTACTGTGTTTTACAGCACCCGGCATGCTGGCATGGCGGAAGTCAGTTCATATGAATATTTGAAGGACTTTTATGAACAAATCAGTACAGAAGTTTTTACAGGAGTACCATCTCTCGCCAACGTCACACACACGGACAGCAAACGACACATCAAGCTGAAGCATCTCACTAGTCGTGGGAAATATCTGCGAGTGAGTGTTGATCACAAAAAATCATTAACAAAGGGTCAGACCACAAGATAAGGGCCGCAAAGTTCAGTCAGTCAGTATTACTGGTTAGCTCATTTAACAAAATGGAAGAAATTAACGTGAACTAGTATATTTGTTTGGGACTGTGAATCTCAAATTCAAAACTTTGTACTATAAATGTGGACTAGTTTATTTTAATCTGCGTGAACTGAACTTTGCTCTCGTGATGTGAAAACTGAACAGAGGACTATTTTTTTTTGTAGTGGAGGACCAAAAACTTGGTATTTTTGTTGAGACTTGCGCTTCAAACTATAATTAAATTGTAGTATGAAATGTATGAAAGCACTAAGATGAGAGGTCTCAACTTTCTAGATATAACGTAGCCTTCAGTCACGTCTCAATGCTTAATATCTTGCTCACAGTCCATCCGATATATCAAGATATTTGTTGCATACAGCGGTATTTGTTGTGCTTTTGTTTGTACAAGTTGGTTGTTAGCATTTTTATAAGAGAAACAGATTGTGTATTTTTTTCAGTTGTGGTGTGGGGAGACTAAAACTTTGTTGAAATCCAAAAGGAGTTTTGAAAATAGATTTTTGTGAATGCTGCTAGGGCGATGAAGCCGGTTTGTGTTTTGGTTGTATCTTGTACATGCTCAAGAGCATGCCGGCGGGGAGTATGATTGTTGTTTCAGAACAAAACAAGGCAACTTTATTTATGGAGCACATTTAATTACAGAGAAAATGTGCTTTACATTTAGAAAGATACATAAAAACATCAAACGTATTAAAGATAGAAAGACAATAAAGAAGACAGCATATATTTATACATACCCACATTACCAACACCTCCACCCACACTAACATTGGTAATAGACTTGAGAAAACACAAACGTTTTAAGTTTAGTTTTAAATGTAGATGAGTTTTTGTTCAACAGCACGGGTTCACACCTTTACCAGCTCCTGATCTTATTCTGGGAACAACCAGACAGCCACAGTTTAAGGACCAGAGTGGTCCGAAAGGGATGTAGTTAGTGATGAGAGGACTGTCAGTAAATTATGTTTATAACACCGTCTGGGAAAAAAAACGGTTTCTCAGTTTTTTCTCTGGCAACTGTAACAGTCTATAACTGCATCAAAAGGCAGAAAGAGTCTGCATTTCAAATCAAGTAAAGCTGCTGTAGGTTTTGAGAGAGAGCTGGTTAAAACTACTTTTGTTGGCCTCAGACGAGAGCGAGTAATGCAAATTGAGCATACTGTGGTTTAATGTGGGAAAAGGAGTTTTGTAAAGTGATAATAGTTTGATGTGGCAGGCGAGAGAGAGCGAAGTGTGTGACAGCGTTCGCTAACACATCATTATAATTCAGCACAGCTTATGACTGACATAACTGGCCACATTTCACAGACTCACAGAGTCTATTAACTTCCTATTTATAGCCACATAATGGAAGGCTGCAGAGTATGTTTGTGTTAATGCACCAGAGGAGGAGGAGGAGGAGGATGATGATGATGATGATGATGATGATGGGAGGAAATCTTCCCAATCAGAGGCTCTTTACAGAATAATCTGAAGCAGTTGCTCAGAGCATCTCCTCTGTGAGTCGGACAAAGTGCGGTTTTTAGTTTCTTAAATGTAATCAAAGCTCTGTTTGAAGAGCTTTGATTGGCCGAGCATCTAAACCAACACAGAGCCTCCTCTGTCGCCTGAGACAGAAACTGAGTGTTCAGCTGCTTTACACACACACACACACACACACATCAGCAACTGTTCAACAAGGAGGATGAAGAGATGCAAAAATAATTAAGAACCTGGAACAGATTCAACTCTTTCAGTATCATCTTTGCAAGTGACCATCCGAAAAGACAAAATATAGCAAGAGGAAGGAATAGTTCACTCACACTCACTCATAGTTATATATAGATATAGATGGATTTCATTAAAGTTCAGTTTTATTGCCTTTCAATGATGTTCCAACATCATGCAGCATTGGAGAAACCGGCAACAGCAGGTAGATTTTGAAAGTATCCATTTGAAAATATCCAACCCCTTCGCCTCCATAACACATGAACGAGCTGCCTGACTAACGCTACTGCTGTAGGTCGAGTCCACGACAGTAATGAGAAGAGCGGCCATCACCACGGCTCAGCGGTGTTCGTTCTTTACCCAACCGCCGACTGAGGCCACTCTTAGCTTTTCAGTCTTACAAATAAGCAACTGTTGAATGCCACAGTCATTAAACACAAGGAAAATAGCCGTCACAAATGTAGCTTTACCTCAGAGTTACTGCCCACTGGGCTCAGAGGCTGTGCTTTGTGCTAGCGGGTTAGCTTCATGGATGGTTAGCCCACTAAATGACAAGTTTTAGAGTGGAGTTGCAGCTCTTCGTCTCAGTGGGTGAGTGCTATTCTTGACAGACTTATTGCAGTCCTGTGATGCCACAGACACCAGTTCTATTTTTCTTTTCTTTTTTGTCAAACCATTTGATGAATTGTCTGCTGTCTGGATGTTATGAGAATTTCAACAAATAAGAAAAAAAAAACTCTTTCTAAAATAAGTTGCCTTAAATTAGACTTTACAAGTTGGGTTTTTGGGTCGTGCCACCTGAAGCATAATGCCAGTTATTTCATTTTATGTTCTAATTAATAAATGCAAACAGCAGTTAGCAAGTCCTTGATGCCTTCTTTTTAGAAACAAAAGGAAAATAAATTACACAATAAAATCAAGAAAATGAAAAAATATGCCTCTTTGTTTAAAAAATGGTTGGAATTGTATCCCTCCTAAAAAAGTACACCTACGCTTTTGACCGTGAGATGCGGTTCAAAGCCCCAAAAACCTTTTTGAGCTCTTTCTTGTTACAGTGTTTCCAGACATCATGAATCAACATCCATGCTCAAACCTTGATTATTTGCAGGTCGTTGTCCTGCCCACTGAGTGGTGTAAAAGATCTCGAGCTCTTTTACACCAACACAATGAATGCCTTGCTCGTGGGCTCATCAGAGGATTGAATGACTTCGATTTGACCTTGATAAACGTGACATAGAGACAGGGAATACATGTGTTTGTGTGATCTCCCTGAGGAGCTCCATTCAGCAGCTGAACACACGGCTCCAGTGTCACGTCTGCTCACTCTTTTATTTCCACACAGACACCTGGAAGGCTGATGTGTCGGACAAAAACCACCTTTATTCCTCCGCCTCTGTCTCCTCTCTTTTTCTGTTGCGCTCTTTTATTCTGCCCACGTTGGAAGACGTTACATGAAAGTTGGCTCGATATTCTAAATATCCGTCTTCTCTTTGTTCCCTTTCGCCGTCTGTCTCCTCATCTTACCTCACTCCCTGTCCTCTTTTACGTTTTATTTCCCCGCCTCTGTTGCTTGCTCTCAGCTGAAATCAATTATAGTACCTGACAGCAGCTTGAAAGTAAATGTCTCTGTTCAATTATATCACGATTGGAGCTGTAGTAACTTCACTAGGAAAAGTTTTCATTAACATTCAGCCACAGCACCAAAAATAGCCATCATTCATACACAAAGACCAGAATAAACCGATTATTATATCATTTTATCATAGATTTTTCTACCAGAACACCGTAGCTGGATGTTTGTATCTTGGTGTGTGTAGTTGTGTTTTGTTGTACATCTTAATCGTTGGTGTAAGAGCCGCTTTGATCGTCTCTATTTGTAATGTTTTGTTGTTATCGTTGGGCTTATTGCCGCAGGTTTCCAAAATGACACAAAGCTAATTAACTAAGGACACCATCTCTCTACCAAATAAGATGTGTAACATCACAGAGGTGTGGATATGTTAACTAATCTGTCAACAGTTCATGTCTGTACATTTACTGAGGCTTTATAATGTTTGTCCTTATCTGAAGTTCATGTCAGTGAGGACACATCCAGATAAATAGAAAAGCATAACTTTTTAAAACTAAAGAGAATTTAATGTTAATGTTAAACTGAATTTGTGACTGCAGGAATGAGCCTCAAGATTATTTGATAATGCTGAAATGTCACAAACAATCTCTCATTGCACAGCAAGAGTGTGTGTGTTTGACGTCATGTCAAATTTGAACCAGGAAGTTGGTCCGTAAACTTTAAGACAATGTTCGCCTTTGTTTTCTCCTCCAGATAAGTTTGACTAACCTCTGGGTTTTCCTGTCTGATTGTTTTACGGCTCATATTTCTCGCTCCATCAAGTTCTTTTCAGCAGTGATGCAGCGTCTCCAGAACTCAGCACTTAGCTTGGCGAATACAGTGACATTGTTACTGATTAAAATAATTACATAGAATTTTTCCTAAAATGTCAAGCTCATACTTTGCCCGATGTATTTTAGAACAAATTTTAAATTGCTGAAACTTTTCAAATTATTAAAAATAATTGACACAGTGAACCTGGTGCTCAAAGGGGCTCGTTGGCTCGTTGCCTGTTTGCTCCACCACGTATAAGGATGGCAGTCAAATGTGCGAGCTTGGGCATTTATTAATCTTCAGGTCAAAACTTAATATTTAACTCCAACAAAATATCTCATGGACACTACTTTGGCATCAAGTAGCATCATTGAATTGAAATAAAAACACATATTTGTGGAGTATTTTCACAAGTTTGACCTAATGACACAGACAGATGAAGCTGCTATATATATATGCACTGTTGCCCATAAAGTTGGAATAAAATGTTTTTTACCTCTTCTCATGAAATGATTGTGACAATGTGATTTATTCTTGATAAATAAAGTGTATATCTTCTCAACTTTATTTATCAAACTCTTCCAAACATATCACAGTGAAACTTAAACCACAATTAACCTTTGCAAACTGTGTATTCAGGCTTTAACAAAATTGGGGGTATTGAACAATTATTCCAACTTTATGGGCAACAGTGTGTGTGTGTATGTATATATATATATATAATACACTTCTCTTAATGAGTAAAAATATATGAAAATAACAGTAATGCCAGGTATGATTCTGTCAACGTGTCCTCCAACCATCAGTGCCAAAACAGCCTCAGCAATTAACACGCTTTCCTTCAATTACTTCAAAGACAATTTAGTTTCTTTTGTCAGTCTTGGATGGAGCTGAAAGGAAAGGATTGGATTTGATTTACAAGGATGTCTTTGTGTGTTTTGGAATAGCATGTTTCAGGAAGGTCAAGGCTAAAGAGAACGTCTGAGAGGTCTGATTTCTGCTTTGCAAAGTCAGTAAACAGGATGTGATGACAAAGTGCCTGGATCTGACCCCTGATATCAGGGAGAAGGGTTCCCATGAGATTAGGCATTAAAACCCCAAACACACACACAGGAATCATTAAGCTCTTATTAGCAGCATCAGTAAAGGCTGTAGACATCAATAGCAGGTCTGGGCTTCATGCCATCCAGCCTCTAAAAACATGCGACACACTGGATGATATTTAAAGGGAGTAAATTACCAGCCTGAAGATGTGAGGAGGCACAGCGACCACAAAACAAGGTAATTGTTGTGTGTTAGCGAAGGCTCAGTGAGGACATTGATGGGAGTCAAGGCGTTGCTAATTCTTTCAGGTACAGAGCTTTGATTCCCTGCGATCTAAGTATTTTTATCTTCCTCATTCATATTCCAGATGAGACACTCTGTGGCTGTGTCAAATGGCTGATAATTACACAGAGCTGAGAGAGTCTCACTTACACAGCCAGTGTGATGTGACTGAGCCCAGTCCAGTCTGCTGATGGGAAGAATGGTTGGACACCAGCGGCCCACAATCCTCTGCTTTGTTTCTTTGCTGTGGCAAACTGCCACTGGCTGGTTTCACATGAAGCTGTGAGCTAATCGTCCTTGTTATGCCGGTCCTCACTGTGGTGCTCATCAGATTTATTGTGGAGGATCACTTCTTACTTAACAGTATATATCTCTGTAACAGGTGTTATAGAGGGCTGCCATTGGCTCAAAATACAGAGCCAATCACGTGCCGCTGAATGTGGACAAACCTAAAATTTCACCCCAGCAATGTTATTTGATTCAGCTTGAAAACATTAAAGGAATAGTTCAAAATTTGAGAAACTGGCTTATTCTGTTTCTTGCCAAGAGTTAGATCAGAAGATCGATACCGCTCTCATGTCTGTACACTTAATGAGGATCTACAGCCAGAAGCTGGTTAGTTTAGCTTCACATACAGACTGGAAACAGCTAGCCTGACACATATTTGAAGGTAATAGCCATAAAACTACAGCTTGTTATTTTTACTCCTCAGTTTTTGTTCAAATTGAATAAGTAAGAAATAACATGTTAGATTGTGAGCTTTAGAGTTGTTAAACAGAAGTTGCTACCCTCAGACAGAGCAAGGCTAGCAGCTCCCCCCTGTTTCCAGTCTTTATTCTAAGCTAAGCTAACTGGCTACTGGCTGCAGTTTCATATTCACTGTATAGACATGAGAGAGGTATCAATGAATTGAATGAATGAACTGACCTTTTAATACTTGTTCCTAAAAAGCCCTGGGCGTGCGTTATTCACTGTAAACAGCATTAATTTAATCACAGTTAAGTGTCTGACCTGCTTAATGTCAACATAACACAGTCCATTTTCATTTAAATATTTATTCATTAAAAACATGAGATTTCATTTTAAATGTATGGTCAGGCCAGGGCATTAATTAATTCTACCTCAGTGAAAAAGTGAATATTAAGCAGCTCACTAGTCTTGGCAGAACATAGATGAGCGTAACTATGAATGCTGCTGAATCATGACGGCTATTTGACACCTTTGAGGAGAATCAAAATGTGTTTCCTGGTTGCACCTTTAGTGACAGAGGAGAGAATGATTGATAAAAGTGAAAGAAGACATAAAAGAACCAAACAGAAATTAAAGCTGGAAGCAGCGATGGTTGGCACTTGTTTTGGACACTACAGGAAGGAGTTAAATGTCACTTCCTGTGTCCACTATGTGGCACTAGACAGCACCCACTAATCTTAATCTGGGAATCTTAACGTGAAATTTGGGGCAGATTGGACAGTGTAAACTCATTTTACCTATGAATAATGCATCACCTTGGCAACAGCATTTTATGAAAACTGAACAGCTTCTCTATTTAGCATCATCAAGGTGTTAAGGCTTTTCTGACCACATTCAACCTGCTGATCTGGTCAACCTGCTAGGAGGTGAACATCAATGACTAAAATATGTCATTTCCTGTTGACAGTAGGTGGTGCTATGAGTATAACTCCGTCATCATCATCATATGTGTAGTTTGGGGCAGATTTAATTATGCACAGTTGAGTTACAAACCACTTCCTGCTTTGTGGAAATTCAGCACCTTGCCATGGCTTTCGACAAAACCTCAAATTCTTCACAACATTACATCATTGAGGTATTTTATATACGCTGACCAATGTTAAGTAGATCTGATTATCTGCGGACAAGGAGTTCCTTGAAGTGCTACCGCTGTAAATGGAAAAAAAATCACACAAAAATACCACATTAAAATCAAAATGGCTGACTTTCTGTTGGATCTAGTTCATGGCGCAAGAGACTTTTTAAAACAAATTTCTGGACATGATTCATGTGCTTCCCAAATTAGGTAAATATTGGTGAAACCTAAATGCCAATCAATTAGTCTCAATCAATCTTTATTTATATAAAAATCGGTTTCTTCCCGTTAATCTTTATTTATATAAAGATTCTTTATTTATATAAAGATTGATTGATTTATTCATAAATGTATATTGTGTTATCTCAAGACGCTTTCAAGAGAGAGACCCAAAGATTCAAGAATTCAAAATTAAGGATTCAAGAATCCCCACATGAGCAAGCATCGGGTATTAGGCAACAGTGGCAGGAAAAACTCCCCTTTAACAGGAAGAAACCTTGAACCGAACCAGGCTCAGAGGTGGGCGGTTTTCTGTCAGGGTCCGTGTTGGGTTGGACAGAGAGAGACAGAATGTGGGTGCTTCAAATTTGAAATTTTGTAGGGGATGTTATCAAGCCATTTTGCCACACCCATGTCCAAAACCCTCAAGCCAACATTTTCATTACTTCTGGTGCAAAGTATGATAACTATTTGAGCACTGTAAGCCCCTCAAAACAGGATTCATTTAGAAAAATTATAATCCTTATATTGTGCTCAGGCTCTAATCAAACATCCTCTGGTTTCCTCTCCTCAGATTGCCACATTACCACCACATTATTTGCTTTTCTAGCCCTAAAGGAGAAATAATCCATTAACCCTTTGAACTCGGAGCCACTAAAGCACAAACAGCTCCACTCTGATTCATAGAGTCATTAGTGTCTCCATTAATTCCACACTCAGCAGTTCGGCTCCGGGAGACAACAATTCAAACAGCCCATAGACTAAGCAAACATGTCTTCAGTTACTGGGGAGAAGCTCATTACAGCAGAGCAAATCAGTTCTTCACAATATTCAGTGTGGAGAGAAAGTCCCACTTCAAATATGGAGGTGCAGGTCAAACATTACGATACTGAATCAACAGATTGGTGACATTTTGATGGTGAGCGTCCTGAGCTCTGAGGAACAGAGCGGCTTGCCCATACAAAAATGCTGAATTGTCATATTATTACTTGACCTTTTCAGCCAACTGCTGAGGGGAAATAAGGTGTTTAAAGTGTTCTGTGTCAATCTGAGCATTAGTGCCAGTGTAGATTGAATCTGACCTTTGACAGGCCTGAACAGGAATCAGGATTCCTGCATGAGGTGAAAAAAGAAAGGATCTGGTAGTTTTACACTCAGATGTTGACATGTTACCTGTTAGGAAACAGCTATAAACGGTTTCATCATCCAAGGCTTCATTCAGTCTTGGTCAGTTAGATGTTACATCCATAACAATGGATGAAACTTGACATGTAACATGCTTTAACGGGAATATGAACGCTGGACCTGGAACTCAGGGATTGTCGTCTCAATTCCTTTGTATTGTTGTTGCAGCAGTGTAATGACAATAAAGACTTTTTGATCTTTAAGAAAAAAAAATGGCAGCAGAGAATAAGGACAGGACTTTCATCTGCTGCTACAGAACATCTTTTATCTTCAATGTTCCTATAATATCTACGAGTCTGTCACTTCTGGTCACGACTGTGGTTATTGTGATAGTGCATGTCCAACTCTGACTGTCTCCGTTGTTGCACAATGGATACTATCACCATTTTTTATTCATTTTTTTGATCAACATGAATATTAATGAATCAAATTACCACAATATGAAAAGGATCCTTCTTAGTGATGAACCCAGAGAGATTCATCACCAAACTCTGCTGCATTTTAGTCTCTTTTAGCTCATAGTTTTGAGTTTTATGACACATTTATCGTATGATTCAGTCTCACCGCTCTCATTAACCCCATTTTACACCAGAGCTAAAATAGGACTGAATGTTTGACTTAGGTGTCCAGAAATACAATTCCACATGAATCCCATTGTTACTCTGTGTCTACTGGCTGTAAATAACCTATAAGACATAAGCTTTAAAGCTGATCTAATCAATATTTTTATATTAACATTGGGTCAGATGACTGTATGTAATGTGAAAGGAGTCGCTCCTTGTGACAAACATCATCAATTCCCCTGCAGCTCCCCTCAAGTCTGAAAGACGGTAAAACTGAGCGTTTTAGCATCTTTCAGCTCATCGTTTTGGTCTCACGGCTCATAACTTTATTATATGAGTTCAGTGTTTCCAGATGCTGGAGGCAGCTGTTTTCGGCAGAAGAAGCTCTGATAAACACTTTGTACGGCAAACAGAAACAGTTGAGCAGCGAGCTGGTGAACACAGTGGAGCATTTAGCAGCTAAAGAGACAGATGCTACAAAGAGACTGAATATTGGACTTAGATTAATCAGCTGGACAGAAACACAACTTCAACATTACTCAATGTCTGATCCATGTGTTCATAGGTGATCGTTTGCTAACACATAACTGCATGAGGTGATGATGTGTCAGTGTTGTGTGTACAGCTTGTTGCACTCAAGTGTCAGGTGAGCAAGAGTACTTTTTTATTAACTAACGTCTACGTCTGATGGAGCTGCCTGTACACGTGCTATGAGTTGTGGCTGTTATTTTGTATTCTAGGAACAATCGTTATTATGTCAGCTGTGATTCCTACTGATCATAGCAGCTTTTTCTTGTCGCCTCACTTGCTGCCGCTGCATATGCAGCTGCTGCTGATGTCTCTCCTGCAGCGAGCTGCTGCTGGAAACAACTGATGCTGCTGGAGCTTTTGTAATGGAAGCTGACTGACTTGTGGAATTGAGGTCAGAGCTTTCACAATGTTTGTTTTGTTCAAGACATTTGAAGCACATCAGCTGTGGATGCACAAACATATTACATCCTCGTCTCTGTCTCCTTCTCACTTTCGCTTCCCCCCCTCCCCCTCGGTGGTCAGTAATGGATGTTTACATGGAAGGAGAAATAGCTTGGTCAGATCAGTCCCGCTGCTGTCAGCAGGAGATCAGTGGAGGGGAAGCTAGTGTCAGCTGTGACAGGAAGAAGCCCTGCAGAGAAAAATGTCCAACGCTGACAGGAAGAAAGGAGTGAGACACAGAAAAGAGAGAGTGAGCTGATGAGAGACGGTGTACTTACTAGATGTACTCGGCCTGCCAGATCTAATCAAGGCTCTGCATTTACAGCAGCATTTACAACAGCATTTACAAGACGTTACACATCATGACTGTATGACTGGCTGTATGTCAGAAAGTCCACAGGTGTGTGTTTGCACTGCAGACTACAGTTTAAATGAGAAAAATTTGGTTGTAGAGAAAGAGATTTACCTCTAATGAAATGTGTTGATTTCAAATTAATAGAGTGCTTTAATTACAGCTTTGTGCCATGAGGTGTGTTAGTTTGCTTGGAGTTAGTGTGTGTTTTTGTGTTTGTCAGTTAAAATGATGTGATATTATATTAGCATTTATCAGATTTTAAGATTTTTCAGTTTCAGTTTCACCTGGATAACGATGGAGAATGTGTACCCTGTAGCAATGATATTCGTTTAATGAATATTAGTCCCAGACTGCAGCACGACAGTTATACACACAGCCAATTATAATGTCTTACTGTGTAACATCTTCTGTAAATGCAGTACCCCGAGCAGATCTGGCAGGCTGAGCACATTATGTACCTGTTAAGGGCAGACAGACAGCCAGAAGGAGAGACACAGACAGGAAGATGGCAGCATGCGCAATGAGAGAGGGAAACGGCAGAGGAGGAAATTACATATGTGATGGAGAAACTTAAATGGAGAATGTAGCCTGAGGCGGCGCTAAATGCATTAAGAGTTTGTGAAGAGCAGGAAATTATGTTATTACAGAGGACTGTGAAGCAGGTTATTAAAAATGAATAATTGTCCAAATGTATATGTGGGCAATTTCCTCTAATACAGGTTTGGGACCTAAAACCAGAACAGCAGCGCTGCAGTATTTAATAAAATGACTCCGACCAACTAGTGAGACAAATCCCTCAGACGAGTCAGATTTCAATCTAATCCCATTTTTTACTTTTAAAGGGGCATTCCCTGATTTTAAGGAGTTCTTCTCTTAGCCTGTAAAATCAGTTGTATGATGTCAGCTTTATATTTTATAGTGCTGTAAGAGACTGTCCAGGTAAAATGTACTCACACAGTGAGGTGAAGAATCTGGACCTTTAATAATGCACCTTTTGTTTATCTCCCCCAGATGTAAGTCTGGAAGGGATAATGTGTTTGGTTGTGTTTGTGTGTATTTGTCTGTCAGGCAGCTAATATCTCAAACTACTGAGCTGATCAGCCTAATATTTTTGGTGCACATTTTTGCCTGTTTGCTGAACGACTTGTCGTGGATGCGAGGATTCACATTATTTGAAAAACCTACTTTATTGACTGTTTTGTACCGTCACTGACTCCTCACTCCTCTTTACCACCACAAGCCATCAACACCTGGTTCAGTTTGACGTCACAGTGCAAAAGGTGTTCAGAAGAGCTAAAAAGCCTTACAGAGTGTGTTCTCACTTTTGAAGCAGAGCAAACACAGATTAAATCCATATTTAATATGTTATGATCCACTAAAGATAGCAACATTAAGACATGATAAATTTCTTCGCCGCTGTCTCTGATGTAAGTAATTTTTTAAAACTCTATTAAAACAGTTTTACAATAAGTTTGAGACTCTTTAGGCTTGAGTCTGTAATTACAAACACGCCAGGGGACCAAAGGTTGTTTAAAAAATATCTTAAAGGAAATAAAAACTTAAATACCTTATTAAGCTTACGGTGGTTCTAGTTTAAGGTTGGATGATAGTTAGGTGTAGCAAAGATCTGCACTCTACCAGTCCAAATACCGTATTGTTAACTGTTTTCCAGCGTCCTCACCTGTCTTCTGCACACATTGCAGCATCCCTTCTGATGTACACTGCTTCTGCAGGTATGCAGATACAGTGAAAAAACGCCGAGCAATATCTTTACAATGAGAAGATTGGTGACTCTCACTGTTTTATTGGTCAAAATTCAGTTAAGTGGAAACTTCACAGGGAAGAAACTCCCATTTCACCAGTTCCTTGATAAAATAGTAAGTGAATTCTACTGTGACTCTGTCTTCTGTCAGTGGGCATTCATTCAGAGTAATTTTCAGTGCACTGAACAAGCAGACAGGGTTTTTGTGTCTCAGTGTGAACACTCTGGTTATAACATTCGTCGAGCTTGTGACCTTTTGGTTTTTCTCTTAACCGAGGTGCTCTGTCTGATCCTGGACTTTCAGAGGTGTCAAAATGTTATCCAGTGATCTGTGGTCAGTTTTCTGTCCCATTAGCAGGTTCACTTCTCAGTATCTGTACTTTCAAAGCGTTCAATAATCTGTAGACAGTCGCTCTGTCGTAACAGCAGGTTCAGTCCGCTGACCCTCTCCTCTTCATTTCACATTACTGAGGCAGTTTCTCCCTTTTAGCAGCGTTTTGTTCCAGATGAGAGCAGCTGTCAGTCACAGCCGACGTCTCAGATGCTCAGAGGTGGTTAGGACTCTGTAGCCTCCCGCTGTGATGCTCAGGGTCTAATATCACGCTTCATGACACTCCTCAGGGATCCCCAGCTGGGCACTAGCCCTGAAAATCAGTCTTTCAAACAATCAGTTGGTTGTAAAAACAGGTATTTAGAGCCCAAATCCTAAAAGCGAAGACAAATGTCAAACAAAGAGCCAAAAGTGTAATGAATGAGTAAAGTTTATGCCGTCATCAGGTTAGTTTTCCTGTTTTTTTTTTTTCCGTGTAAGATAGATTTTTGAGGACATGAGGTGGGCTTACTGAGGCCAATAGGCTGTACAGATACTGATTACCGCATCACTGGAGACCTGAGACCTGCGTGTAAGCTTGTGAGTTTCATATCAGGTGTATTGATTTTAATGTCAAAGATTCATTGTGAAGATTCATGAACAGGTCAGATGCTATTGGAGACAATATGAAGATGTCTTACTCCAAATGATAAACGAGATCCTGGGTAGACCTGAGTATGCGTCAGTCCTTTTTAAAAAAAAAACGGACTGAAACACACTTAATTCCTTAACCATGTTGGAAATAAACAAATTGGAATGTGCTTAGTGTTTGGACATTTAGAACAGTGTTGGTTTGCTGAAGTTTTTCATTTTTTTGGAGCTTTTTGGGGCTTTAAGTGCCTGAGTTTTGCCAAATCAGACCTCTTGTCACTATGTTTGCAGATTGTGAAAAGAGTCTCAGCAGGAGTAGTCGGTGCTTTTCGTGCCTTGCTGTGATAGTTCAATCACTGCCTCTGCCATCTTTCCTTTGGTCTGTTATCCTCTTTTTCTGCTGTACAGGGTTTATTTTACACTGTCAGTTGCTCTGTGCCACACATTTCTTATGAACAGAAGTTAATATAGAGAAAATGCCTGCAGTTTCTCACAAATTACAAAGCAATCAGCACTGCCAGTACAGGCACTCTCTGCGAGAGAGAGCTCGTTAAAACTTTTTAGCGAGTAGCAAAATTACAGTCTGGTTTAAATTGAAATTTGAATAATAAACCAGGGTGCACTTAAATATTATAAACAATGTAGTCTAACCTAACAACCCTCCAAAGTTTTAAACATTAGAAAATGCAAATTGGCTTGATTTCAAGAGTCATTGGTTATTAGGATGGAAACTGTCCTGAGCAACGCCTGAGGTTGAATCTTGTTGTTGTTACAAGCTCGTTTCAGCGTGTCTTCGCCTAATAAAGGATTCACAGCTCCGAGGCAAACACACAAAACAGGGAATAACTCCTGTAGCAGTTTGTTGCAGATAAATCTCAGTAGCAGCACAGGCTGTCATGTTTGGCAGCTCAGATGGCAGCTTCAGGATTCCCAATCTCCTCACAGGATCTCCTCAAAATGTGTGACGGCAGTTTTTTAACTGCACCGAAGTGAAAGGTTCAGATGGCATTTGGAAACACGTTGCATTTCAGAGTGACGAGCAGCATCCACCTGCTCATAAAAAACGTGATCAAAAGAGAACTACTGTACCTCTGGCTGTTATCGACTATATGGATGATCGCGGTGCAAAAAAACCCAACAACAGACCCAGAAATATGTCGAGTTCTGGACGTGTCAGTCAGGTTTACGTAACTGTTAATTAGAACAACTTTTCATTAGCGCAGGTTTGTCATATGCATATGCTGAATCTGCTTTTATAATACAGTTATAATACAAACTGTGTGTCAGGCTGTAGCTACACAGCGTAGAACTCACTAGATCTTAACTCCTTGGCCCATTGGATCCTTTTTTTTTTTTTTACCAATGTGGCCACTTACTCACATATCAGCAATTAAACTGTTAATTCCAGTGTTATTATAATAGAAAAGAACAATGGCTAAACCCATGAAAAAATGGTCCATATTATAATGAAAAGGAAATACCTTTGAATAATTGTTTTTTTAATGAAAATGCATTGTCTTTGACATGATGAAATTATGTTCGTTCAGATGGTCTCTGTAGAGAAGGGTTTTGGAAGTGGTGGAGAGAGATCTGCAGCTCCAAACTCTTCTGTCAGTTTGCCTCTGGTCTCCCTGCTGAAGACGTCCTTGGTGAAAAGTGCTACGTGAATAAAGTTTGCTTGCTTGCTCGCTTTCAAACTTGCAGAGGGGCTCTCTCCTGACCAGCAAATGTAACACAGAAGTTTTTTTGTCATGCAGCTTTTATTCCCCATTTGCATGAAAAGTTTAATTCATTTCCAGCAAAAATTAATTTTTCATCACTTCCATTGTTGTGTGTAGTCATACAGTAGAGGTTCTGGATTCAGTGTTATATTGCTGTTCAACATGCTTCTGACCAATATGACCATTAGTAAGAACAGGCATTTCTCATGTTATTTGTAATGAAATGTAGGTCCACATTAAGGCAATATATTTAAGAGTCCCCACTCCCCTCACTATTTTCAGTCAGTGCAACCATGAAAGAGCTTGTTGTGAAAACGGATGCAAAATCTCCTGTTTTGGATTATTTTTGCACTGCACCAGAAAAATGTCTCCTACACACTACATACCCAATATGTGTACTATCCCTGAACATACTTCTGTGTGAATAAACAGTAGAATGTATTTTTTTGGATGCACCGCTCAGTGCATAATCATCGTGTCACTTCCTGAGAGCCCACTTGTTGGTTTGAGATGTAAAACTGTGGAAACCAAAACAACAAATTCATTTAAAAAAATTGTCATGCAGACCAAAGTGAAACCATTGGACTTGCACTTGAATTGAAACATTACTGACGTTATATCAGAGCTGGCTCAGGTCTGTCCGCCATTGACTGTTATGGTGGTGTTGTTGTCGTCAATACTGCATCACATTGTTGGGTGTGTATGCTGGCGCGGTGTCCAGTGCTTACATACTGTAATATTTCATTTCTAAATAATATATCATAATAATGTGTCGGACACACGCGTCCTAAATAACATGTCTGGAATTTTAAATTGAGCACAACCAGCAAGCTGAACGACCTTAATGAGGCAACATGCAATTTTTTACCAAGTTGAATTCTCGAGGAGGAAGGCCATTAAATTAGCAAAGCAAAATGACAAGAATCCCCCAAAAAACACCCACAAGCAGTGACGGATTCAGCCATCGCTGATAGCCAGTGTATTTGTCTAATTGCCCAACCCTAATCTACAGTGACGTTGACGTGTATCTGTGCAGAACTTACACACACAAACATTAATTATGTGGTGAGATGCCATTAAAATTTCAGACCATACAGTTTCACTTGTTCAGTTGTATTTACTGCTTTTCTTTGTGTTTGTTTGACAGGCAGTATGATGACATCATTTTTGCAAATTGTTTGATATTTTTTAAACAGATAATAATTGTGAAAATAATCTATTTGATCAATTAATGAAATAACATTAGTTGCAACCCACTGGGCTTTGGGTGCTGATAAAAGGTGTGAGTACACAGCAGACTTTCAGTTGTGTCATCATGTTGGCCAGTGATCAAAGCGTTCAATAATCTGGAGACAGTCGCTCTGTCCTAATAGCAGGTTCAGTCTACTGACCCCCTCCTCGTCATTTCACTTTACTGAGGCAGTTTCTCTCTTTTGGCAGCGTTTTGTTCCAGATGAGAGCAGCTGTCAGTCATAGCCGATGGCTCGGAGGTGGTCAGAGGTGGTTAGGACTCCTGCTGTGAAGCTCAGGGTCTAATATCATGCTTCACGCCACTCCTCAGCGATCCCCAGCTGGATAGAAACCTACAAAGCTGTGAAGTCAGTTTAGAGCCGCAAATACTGAAAGCAACAAAATAAAAAGAAACGTAAATGATGTATTCATCTGTAAATATAACACCAAAATCCCAAAAGAAGAAGACCACTGTAAAACAAAGAACCGAAAGTGTAATAAGTGAGCAAAGAGTTACAAGTGCGTGTTCATCAGGTTAGTTTTTCCTGGTTTTATTCACGATGGAGGGCTGAAGCTGCTGCTGTTGTGTTTTTCCATAACATTGTGAACAGCTAAGACAGGGTACTGTCTCTTATGTGCAATGCAACCTCAGTTTGATCAGTCATTTCAGTTCATTTGACCTTTAGTCACTCTAAACCGCCCGCCCCCGTCACCAGTACAACCCATCTCCTACGTGTTTCTCAATGAGACAGATCATCTGAAGTGAGTGTCTTCCTACGAGAGAATGTGGAGAGCTGCTGGCAGACGGAGTTAAGAATAGCCCTTAACATCCCCAAGTTATGTATGAAATGTTCCTGTAAAGCCATTCATGTCACAAAACCATCACTCGCGCCTTCAACTTCACATCCGCACAGACCTCTGGACAAACGTAGCAGCCGCTGCTCCACAAAAAGCCATAATTAAAAATTTGACTCTCTTTTTCGTCGTCCTCCTCGTTATCATCTGCTCATGACTTCGCTGGCTTCCACTGCAGATCAACTTAAAAATGAAATGATAAGTGCAGACCTTAGTGGCGTCAGTGGCACGTGGGTCAGTTCAGGACCAAATCACGCTGGAGTCTGTTACACATTTAAAAAATAATGTGAACAAGCCAAACAAAAAAGCACATCTTGGCATTAAATCTGAATTGAGCACTAGGGGCTCGCAGTGTGATCTGAAATATCCGGCGCAGTGCAGTTACAGTATGCCATGGACATTTTTCCTGGTGGAGTTTCCCCACAATCAGTCAGCTCAGTTTGCTGCTCGGTGCTTCAGAGAACCACTAAAGGGAAAGTCATCTGCCAGTGGCTCCAGAAGCGTCAGGTTTCCCCTTAACAGAATTAATATGGTTAAGCTTGTGGGAGAAATTCCTCCTAATAACAGAATCCCTTCTGAAAGATATTTTAGTCCCGTACGAGCTTCAGGTTTTATCCCGAGGTTCAACATTCATATGTGCCATCTTGAATTGCGTTGAACCCTACTTCTTCGCCAATAACAGTAACCGTAACTGAGCGCAGATATAATTACAGCAGATTGTTTCTGCCTACATCTATTAACCTGTCTGCCGATTCCTCTCCTGTTCCTCTTAGACTTAACAGCAGGTAAACTCTTCTCTGTTGACTCTTGTATCTGTCTCATTGTCCTCAGTGGACTCGCTGCAGCATCTCGTTCCCTGTAGAAAATATCTGCAGGCAAATGCTGCTTCACTGATTCCGTTTTTCTATTTATCAAGATGGTTGTTCAGTCCTTTATTCACTTGAAAAGACAGAGATAATCAGTAGAACAACATGGTAGTTCTGTTTTCAGATCCTTAGAGGTCAATTATCTCCAACTAAACTGGATAAGCGTCATAGTAAAACTAAGTCAGGGTTTTTGAGTGGCACTTTTTGTTGAGTTTGTCTCAGTTCGAGACTACTTTCATACCAGGAGAAATAAAATGAATATGCTGTTGAGAGATAAGCTTTCGGATCAGCATGACATTTCAACCGTTTGCCGGACACTCTGTCACAACGTCTCAGTGCCTGATCAGAGATAAACAGCATGTTTCATGTATTTGAGAAAGCTTAAGGAGCTCTGCTGTCTCTTATCTTTTAAAGAGACGTTTCCACTTGTGAGGCTGTTGGTGTGTCAGGCGAGATAAACCAAACATAGCTTCAAAAGGTTCAGGTGAATAAAAATCTGATTAAAGTGAATAGAGATCTGCAGCACAACTTTGACAAAGAAAGAAAGAACATTTCCATTTCTGAGGCTGTCCGACTTAAATCAGATACACTTCAAAAAGTGCAGACATTTCATGCTTTATTCATATATTTTTTTTTTGTCCAAGACCGACTTGTCTGAATAAATTCAATAGCCATTAAATTGAAACCAATTCATGGAGCAAAATACCACTCCCCTGCAAAGTTTAATTTCCGCTACCAGCAGATGTGTTTCTCTTCATGAAGAGCAGATTTTTTTCACTTCAACCTGCTTCAATTTTGCTCTGGTATCGCTCACACTATCAGTTCATAGCATAACGAGTTGGGTAATATGTTATTGATTTATTTATTGTTCGGTATCTCAGAGGGTCTGAGGCAGAGAGAGTTCTGAAGAGACGCACAAGACGAGAATTCATAATGGAGGTGTTGGTTTATTAATTACTCACGGAAACATTGCAGGCAACAGTCCACCTCAAGTGCAGAACTCCTGGGAAGTCCTCATAGGGCCCCCCCCCACTGCAGCACACGTTACACGCGCTAAGCATTGTGGGAATCTGACAGAAACAGCAATGCAGTGATTTGCATAAGTTGTCGGTTTGCGAGTCAGGTTGAGTTCTGGTTGTCTTTGAGGGGGTGGTGCCAATTGGTCAGGAAGGTGCAGGTAGGCTATTAGAAAAACCTGAATCGTGACTCACTACAGTCTTGTGTTCAAGCTAAAATTAACAACAGCACAACACTTTTTATTTTTTTTGGTGAGTGTTTTTTGCTGACTGTGGTGCGATGTGAGGGAGAGTGGCCTGGAGCTGTTCTGAGAGCAAACGAACAGCTAAGTGAGCGAGGAGCAGAAATTCTCAGTGCTCCGCTCTGCTCACATGCTACGTCCTACCACCAAATATTATCTGTGCTGTCAAATCCTGATATATGTAAACCTCTGAGCTCCATCCGGTGCTCTCTGTGTGCCCCCCCACCCCTGTCCTGAGCACCTGTGGCTCATCAGCCCTGATCAGCTGCCTGCATCCCCAGCTGCCTTTCATCACCAATCAGTGTCTGAGTGCATATTAAGGTCAGTTTTTGGCTGTGCCCACACCGGATAGTCCCCCCCCTGCTCCACCTCCATCCTTTTTAGGTGGCCATTCATTTGTTGTCAGGGATGGTTTTGCCAGCAAAGTCACTTAACCTGGACTCTCTCACTGTTTACACAGTGAGTTTAATTAGCTTCCATTATGATTATTATGAGTTTATCCTCCTATTGGTGGCTCTTCCAGATACTGTATGTCCCTATAAGGTCTGTTAGTCTCATCAGTGTTTGGCTTTTCAAACAAAATGTCATTTGGCCTGCTGTGGATTTGCCATGTGACCCGCTAGTTTCTTGTCGCTTTCTTTAGATGGTTTTGGTGACGACGATGATGACAGTGATGTTGCTGTTGTACTTGTGAACTTTTTTCGTATTCATTCAACTTTGCTCCTGCCAGGAGTTCAGAGAATTAGTTCAGGACGGTTTCATTTGTGGGCTCATGGGTTTTTATCTGACTGGGCTCAGGTTTACTTTAAGTCCAGGATCAGATGGTGTGGCTGGTGGTTCCTGTTGTCCTCCACAGGCTCATTCTCTGCTGCAGGCTGCCCCTGCAGTCATCCAGCTGGTTTGACAAAACTGGTTTATCACCCTGCTCACTCATTATCCACTTGCCCTGCTCCCCCTTTATTTAGTCGTTTTTGTCTTTATTTTGACTATTTTTACTTCAACTAATACAATTTTGGTAAGAAATTGAATTGAAATGAGTTTCTCCAGCATAAATTCATGTTCTTCTGACTCTGCTGGCAGACCAGCCATCCGTCCCTCCGTCTATCTGGCTTCTTCTCTTCCTTCCTGCCTGTCTGCACACTGTGTCAGCCAGCCCATATTCTGGGAGCTATTTGGATAGATTTTCTCCTCTTCTTCTTCTTCTTCTCTGCACTACAATACAGTTGGAGTGATACTTTGGATGAACCGCACATTGGCAACAACGACTTAAATGAGCAAACAGATGCACGTTCAATAACATCACCTTACAACAAAAAGCCAGCCTAAGTAAATCCATATAAAACTCTTGTTCATAACTAATTCATGAATGACGTGATTAATTCTCCCACCAAAATTGAGCTGATGATTTGGGCTCAGTCAAATTTCCTCTCAAAAACATTTTTAATGAAGGAGGTGAATTGGAATGCTATTTTCAGGTTTAATGATACCCCTTTTTCCCCTACTCCTTTAATGAGCCCATTAATGCACAAAAAGTGAAGCTCTGGTGGAATCAATTTACACTCCAGTTAACTCCAGAGCTCTGATTGACAAGTTGATTAATTTCTTCTCACCGTGCCTCAAAATTAAAACATGATATTCTTTTCAGAGAACTTCCTGGACTTCCATATTTAGATTGGTAATATGACTGCATATGGCTCGTAGAGTAGTATTTTATGTGTTTTCAGCCAAGGAAAAATCCATGTGTGTTCCAGTAAACTGCACGGAGATGATCAATAGATTAGCAGGGAGGATAATGTCTCACTGTAGTAGATAGATGTTATTACGTGAGTAACTGTAAATGCTTTATTTTTTTAACTTTGCAACATCAAACACGATTTATGTGCTGCAGACAAATAAATTGTTTCCACTTTTCCACTTCCAGCTGTGTCATTTTCCTGTCTGTTGTTGACTTTAGAGAGAGTCTGCTGCTGTGTAATCCAGCAGTAAGCATGTTAACTCCTGGAAGAGACCAACAACTCGACTGTCTGAAGCTTCCAGGAGGCGGCTGCCAGTCTGATCAGCTTTGCTCCAAAACAACAAACCTGAGTTGGCCTGAAAGAGAAACCAATGGGATTAGTGGCGTCGCTCTCTGTAGTTGTCTAACATCGGTGTTTCAAGGATAAAACAAAAGAAAAGTTATACTGAGCTCACTTTTAATACCTTTTGAATCTCCTTTGTTCTTTGCCCTGCTTTCATAAATCCAGGCTTATAAAACACCTTCAGGCTGTTTTTAACCGTTATTGAACTGGGCGTGTTGTGTAAAAAACATTCATATTTATAGCACTAGACGGGGGGAGTCACTAGAGTGGGGGAGAAAGGGGAAGGTCAGATGAGAGAGCTCAGGTTCACCTCCATCCAGCATATTTAGCCTGAGCAGAAGGCACTCAGTGCTTTACTCAAAAGTGCTAATGTGGTACAGAAGGGATAATGTCCTTCAAGCAGACAACAAATTTCAGCGAGGCAGAGCTGACCTCAGTGGTTCATTGACATCTCATAACATTGACAGAAGCTGATGTTGCCCACTCTGAATCATTCCTGCAAACTCGTCACCTTTTGTAGTGTCGACCAACTCATTCATGTGAATTGTGTAGATCTGGAGAGCTTTTAAAAAAGGGGATATTGCCTGAATGAGCGAATAGAAAATGACTGCGATTGCATATTAACTGTCTTTGCTATGAGAACGTCCCTCCCACCGATCCCGGCCAGCTTTTTTTTATTTTCGTTGTGAACAGCATTGCTGCTCTTGTCATGTTTGGGGCCACAGTGTGACACTTTCATGTATTAAAGGTTCTTTATACAATATCACAGCATCTCAGACCAAAACAAATGTGCACGTCCCCCGTAGCTGATTGGCCGGGTCTCTCGTCTGTTCTGTGAACAGCCACTGACTGACTATGCCTCTGAGCTTTTGTGCTACTGTGTTAACTCAGTAACTTACCTCAGCCCGTTGCTGGGCAGTGGCTCTGACTCCTTTTTCGGTAGGGTTTCTCTGTGCCACTGGTTCACTCACTGAGCGACTCACATGACCTAACATTTTAATCTGAAAATTCTCCAAAAGGCTTAATTTGCATTTTACAGTCAATTTTGTGAATGCCCCCGGAGCTCCCTGTCTTACTTTAGTTTCATATCGTTGTCACCTTTTTAACGACTGTAGAGTAATTTAGTGACTTAAGTAATTTCTCCGGAAACTAGTGGCAATTCATCGGTGTGATGATGCCAATGTTTCTCAAATCAGCAGAGCCCCAATAACTATGTAGTCTGTCTGCTTGGAACACATTTTAATATGCTATTTGGTGGCTTTACAAAAAAAACACTGAACACAAACACAACTGTAAATGATAGTTTGTGGTTTTATACTGGAAAGAGAAGCTGGGACTTAGAAAGTCTCTGCTCCTGCCTGTTGTTCCCCAAGAAATAGTTAGAACATATAACACCATCTTTAACCGCGATTTGTCTTTTTCACATTTCATTTGTGTACACATGAAACAAATTAGATACGGGGCCCTATTTTCATGGCAACTCTACGACCAGCAGAAGCTTTGCTCTGATTCTTGGTATTTTCCTGACCTTGAAAAACACTTTGTCCGTTTGTGCGCAGGGTGCTCGGTGCACAGGTGGGAGGCTCATTCAAATGAGAAAGTGCAAAGAGAGCTGTTGGCATTTTGGTGAAAAATGTGCTGGGAATAGATGTTTCAGAACCACGTCCCATCACTTTACCGCCAGTCTCAGTAATACAATGCTTGATTTCTGCGTCTGTCTATCTGTTGTCCACAGCTGCTTTATATGGTATGAAAAGCTTCTCCTCTAATAAGGGTTCGACAACACTTACTGCTTTTTGAAAACATCTTTTGTCCTACTTACCATATACAGTAAAGCCAACAGCCTGGTCCTGGTATTGCTGTGTGTGTGTGTGTGTGTGTGTGTGTGTGTGTGTGTGTGTGTGTGTGTGTGTGTGTGTGTGTGTGTGTGTGTGTGTGTGTGTGTGTGTGTGTGTGTGTGTGTGTGTGTGTGTGTGTGTGTGTGTGTGTGTGTTATCTGTCGAATTCTGTCGTTGTCAGTACAAAGAAAGACAACTGGAGGTAACATGCATCCCCAAAGTCAAATTTATCAGGTTCATTTATGTAAATTAATCTTAATTTCTTGTCTAAGTGTGCAGAGGTAGTGAATGTGTTGTTGTCTTTTTATTTTTTAACAATATTTTTTGTTGGAAAATATAAATGTGTATAACATTTATATTTTTCTTGTGTCAGACAAAATGTAGGAGTCCTAAAAACTGCTATTACATGTAGACCAGGAACAAATACACAGACTTTTATACCCAGAGGCTGCAGTGATGAAGACATGTAGCTCCAGACAGACAAGAACCTGTCGGATTAACAAAAACCTCATTTCTCTCCTCTGTTAGATCTGATGAAGAGCAGCTCACCTGTAGTCCACCCAGTAGAGCCAGGGAGGGCCTCTCTGAGGAAACCTGCTGCTGTCTTAATCAACTGACTGGCAGCCTGCAGGCATTTCACACCGTCTGTCAGGTAAGGATTAAACAATGCAGAACTATACACTCCCACGGCTCTCTAACTCTATCTAACAATCTTCCTTCTCACACAAAACCTGCCACAAAAAGACAAGTCTGGATCTAGTGAGGAGGATATTTTTGTGCTCAGCCATTAATTCCTTGAGAGGTTCATTAAATCCAGATAGCAGAGTTGATTATATAGAAGTCGTTCACCTGCGTGGCTGGTAGATGTTTTTCATAAAACCCCTGATTAATATTACATTTTCTTAGATTTAGTCTCTCCATATAGGAACTTGTGCTTGAGTGATAATAATTTGTTTTCAACATACAAAGAAATGTTTTTTGTCCCAGATGAGTTCTTACAGAAATTGAATCATCGTCTCAGCGCGTTGAGTCTAGTTGCACAGTGTGGAGAATTATCATCACAGATTTCCTAAAGTGTGGCATTTTTAAAAAAAATCCTTTGACCCATGTGGAATTTATTCTTGTACATGAATCCAGCAGATTCAGTCGTTTTGTTTTTTGCCATGAGTTAATGGCTACACCTGTGACCCATTTTGCGGACGGACCATATTTAAACTCTCTGGGGTCCAGCTTCAGTTTTGTGTGTTTTGTATATAGTGCAGTGAAATTAGCACAGGTTGAATTGTTAAACATCTTTACCACCAACTTAATGCTGACATTGTTTATTAAAATATCGCCAAAAACATGCATTTTATAAAGTTGCCTAAAGAGACTCAACAAAGTGAATAGATGATGTTCATTAGATCACCTTTGAATATGTTTTCTTCTCACTTCAGCTCTGGGAATATCTTAATTCTTTCTTTCTTCACTTGCTTTAAGAACTTTTTTACCTCTTACAAGAGTATTCCACCTTGCTGCTTTAACATTGTCAGACTCAAGGTGGACAGATAAAAATCATTAAAGAAGGATCAGATGTATTGTGTTTTTTTTTTTTTCTTCTAACTCTAGGTGTGCCAAAACTGGTGCCTACATTAACCACAATGCAATTTGCTGATGGTTATAAACGGGAGTGGGTACTGTAAGTGGCGGCTGATGTAGCCTTGTGCTGCTGCCTCAAGTAGGCAACAAATGAGGAATGGGGAGTTCTGGGTAGCGCTCTTCTTCACTTCCAATGCCTCACCCCCAGATAAAACAGTTCTGAATTTGAATATTTCATGATATAGAATCTCATTCTGTCAAAACTGCGTAGACTAAGATGTTATCCACACTTAAAGTAGTAAAAGTAAAGGATGTTGAGCAGATCATAGAAAGGATACAGAATAAAATATGCATGTGCTTATGTATGTAGTAGTAGAGTCCAATCGATTGGTTGATGGTGGGGGATTATTCCACTGCTACACTATTTCATTCACTGCACTGTGAACACACTCTTTCTTCCTCCACTCTGTTTTCTTCTCCATGTGCTTCTTGTACTTCCTCCAGAACAATTGTTCAGCCAACACGGAGCAGAAGAGAGGTGTGTGTGTGTGTGTGTGTGTGTGTGTGTGTGTGTGTGTGTGTGTGTGTGTGTGTGTGTGTGTGTGTGTGTGTGTGTGTGTGTGTGTGTGTGTGTGTGTGTGTGTGTGTGTGTTCTTCTTCTTCCGCTCTCTCAATTACTCCCTTCAGTCCAGTACCTCCACTAGTGGCCAATTATAGTATTGTGTCATAATAAGTACACAAAAATAATGAATTAAGAAGGTTTTTCTACACTCGTTCATGTCTGACAAATGAGAATTTGATTGGACAATCGCATCATATTGACCAACTGACCAGAAACATCAGCCTTAGTGTGTAGAGAGTTGGAGTATAAAGGGTATGTTAGTAAGATGATAAGAAATGTGACATTTAAGGTCAAGAATGTCCTTGATCTTATACATACAACTGTAGTCATGTTAGCCTGACGCCGTGTTATATTGAATTATATTGTCACTGCCAATAATAATGCCACAACAGGTGATTTGAGTGTGTTCATCACTAGGGGTTGTATTTTAAGGGAATTTATAGATGCACAATATTTCTAGATATAACGAAGAGGTTAAGACGGTGTGTGTGGGAGTTTAAATGTAGATTTATCCTCTTCAAAGAACCTCCATTAGTTTGAGGACAATAAATGAAGGCTAAATAAAATGATAAACAAAATTGGAAACAGAATGTGATTTTATTAAAATGTATCGGCAGTAGCATCACTGCGGGATGCTGATTCCTGAAGGGGAACTCTCCGTGTCGCTCTGCCAAAATAAAATGTGTTACATGAATAAATTAATGAACTCCAAATAAAACTGGATGAAGAGAGTCTGAAGAGCCACAGGAAACAGGCTAAAATGGTACCAGTTGTATCAAAATGGAAATATATTCAAATATGTCTTCTCTCATATGCTTATGGTACAGAATAACAGGGCTTTAATTGATCTCAGTCACAATGCAAATCATATTTCAAGAAATTTGAATATTTGTATCCACCAGCATGAAAGTGAGGGAACATCACAGTCCTTAAATGTAGTTATTTGCTTAGTAGCCAAACAAGAATCTGTCTTATATCCAGACTAAGTTGGCAAAATCTATATATATATATATATATCTATGTATCTATCTATATAAGTATATTGATACATGGAATGTAGTTGTTGGTAGGTCAAAAAATATAGATATGGATACAAGAAATTAGACATAAATTAAACCAAGATCTGATATAAATATTATGTACAGGTTAGAAAATGGATACTGTATTTGTATATGCATACATAAACCAGCATGTAGACAGCCACTGAACAACACACAGATGAAATACAAGCTGGATAAGGAATAAACTGAGGTTGTGATCTGGTTGGCAGACTCAAGCGCCACTTGTTTCTACAGCCAGTCAGCTAGTGACAAAGTCAGCTGGTCAAGTCAGAAAACTGTCAGTTTGTTAAAATGTTTTGGGATGAGGGGATCGCCTCATCAGTTTGAAGGTGGAACAGCCTTAAATTTTACTAGAATAAGGTCAGCAAATAATACATGTCTTTTGACACATTGCACAATAGATAGCTCCAAATTCAATGTCCAAATTTAATGTTTCTGTTGTTTCATCAATACTAGAAAATCAGCTGTGGCAAGTAACTCAGTGTCACTATCCTCTACACACTATAAATTATATCCAACTCAAAAAAAGCCTGAAAAGCCAACAGTTACACCTGATGAACAGAGTCTTTACTATAGAGACGATACGCCATCAATGCTCGTAGCATTTGTGTAAACTGGGAGGTTCCAAAACGTTGCAGAGTGTTGCATTGCAAGTATTGGCAAGTTTCAACTTGTGTCGTCACAAATCTTTGGTCTAAACTTGGCTTTATGGGTCACTTTTCATGTGTGACAGCAGTGTGCATCCACAGCAGTACTTTTAGTTTGCTTTCATAAAGATCAGTTGTCATGTAGTTTTTCTTTTTGGCTTTAATGTGTGTGTGTGTGTGTGTGTGTGTGTGTAAAAGATGATTTTTGGATTTAGCCAACTGATTGTGGACAGACTTTAACATTAAGGTGACATTATGGCTTCTATTTGCCCACAGGGAACCGATACATATCTTATGTGATAAGAAGCTATTTGGCAATTTCCACAAAACACAGCAAAATGCATTCATGCTCTTAAGTCACTGCACAAGTCAGTGCTGTTTGGCTTAAATGGGTCTTAAGTTTACAGCAGACAAAGGGCCAACCTTCCTATTCCAACCCTTTCTACCCGAAATCCAGTGTATCAGTGTGCAGTTCAGAGAGCAGTTGACTTCTCTCTGAAACTCGTTGATTTCTCTTCCTCTTGCTCGGCTCCCAGCAGCTTGATCTTTGCTCTGCACTCAAAGAAACCCTGAGTGTCTTTTCTGTTTCGGCCAACTGGCCGGCCGGTCGGGCAGCAGGCCTCCAACAGCCTGCATCTGCTGCTGTGAATATAAAGTAGAGTCAGAGAGCATCGATCACCGGCTCGCTACATCTGCTATTCAACATAAATAAGAGAGCTCAGAAACAGCTCACGTCATTCAGCAGCAAACTCACTCATCATGTCAGAGACACTTTGAGCCTTTAATACTTCAATTTACTCCATTATCACTTAATAACTGTTCTACCGACAGCTCACCGTGGCTTTGACTGCCTCTAATATATACTGGATGATTTTACCGCTTTCATTCAGAGACTAAAGTCTTGCCCACACCACAAAATGATCCAGCAAAATTAATTTGCACGTCCTCGCAAATTACCACAAAATATATGGTTCTAGAGGCTTAATGACAAAGGGAACTACTCACAAGTACAGTTGGTTAACTACCGTAGTTGGCAAGCTAACCACTAACAACCCAGCAAGCGCTGGATAAATGTCCCATTGGACCACACGTCCATTTGTCTGTTATCTAACCCGAAACCTACAGAAAGTTAACCGCCAACAACAAAATAAAGCAATGTAGCCTCACCTTGCCGCCTATATAATATAATAATATATATATTATATAATATATAATGACTCAGGTGACAGTGCAGGTGTGTTGTGTGGTGCAATGCCAGAAAAAAAACCATTGATTTCATGCAGTTGTGTTTTAGGATTACATAACATCGTAGCTGGTTTGCAGCTCGTTCTCTGTGTCGGCTGATGTGATCCTCTGGACCAGTTCTAAAAGTTGTTGTACCTACCACTCATTTCAGACCCAAAATATGTAAAAACAGTGCCCAGGTTCAAAAATACTGTAGTTATCCTTAAAGGGAAAAATTCAGCTGCCAATTCAGCACCATGGACAGAGCCAGCAGTCACTCAACTAACAACTGCAGGGAGAGTGTGTGTAACGTGCCTTCAGAGCAATGGCCGTATGTTTTCAGGATAACGAACATTTTTCAGGCTATTGGGGTTTCGGAATGAAGCCTCTTTCTGTCTCCTCTGTACATGACAGCTTACCCTCCTGGCATTTTAGCTGTCTGAACTGTGCATCATTTCACTCTATTAAAAAAAAAAAAAAAAAAAAAGCTCTCCAAGCTAACAAGCATGCTTGCTAACTGTCAGTTAGGGTGTTCGTTAGCTCAGTCGCTAATTGGACTGTCTGTAAACTACTCCTGTTTTGTGGAGCGTTTATACTCCGACAGAGGAGGTTAAATTAAAGTGGAGAGTGCCACACAGTTAATAAGCTATAGTAGCTTCTTCCATTTTGGACTCTAAAAGGTCAGCGCTGTCAACATTGCTTGTTTTCACTCAGTCAATAGCTTTAATTAATCGGTACAAGTCACCAAAATTAAAGTTGATGCTAAAAGAAATAATGATAATTGCGTGAGTGACTCCACAACATTTCCCCATTTTAAATGTTAGTACAACCAAACGTTTACTCTGCTCTCAAGTGAATGTGTGAATAATTTACTGTAAAATGTTAGCATAGTGCAACCACAGCATCCCACTGGGCTGGATTTTTTTAGAACAAACATGAAGCCACATATTATAGATTATTGACTTCAGTGGGACAAGACAGGACACCAAAGCGAACCGACTCAAATAAAAAGCGGCGGTTTCATTTCAGTATTTATCCAGAGAACCACACAGATTTACGAACAAATCCTGAGTCAATGTTTTCTCACACTGTTGGTACATAAATTGTCAGTTTTCTTTAATTATGCATGAAAAATTTTTCATCCAATTTAGCGTCAGCGTTTAGTGTCAAACGTGAAATTAAGTGAGCAGCGCATCAGATTTTCATTATATGACTGCCTTAGTTTCAGTTTTATTCACAGCCTCTCTTTCCCACTTGGCTCTTTCTCTAACTGTTCTCCTTTCTGTCCATTCAGTGTCCATTTAGCTGTTTTGTAAGTTACCATGGCAAAGGAGAAAAAACTCTTCATTAATGACAATGTGGTGCAGAAGCAACACGTTGCCTCACCACAGGAACCGCTCGATCAAAATACAACGGCAGCTTTGACCGGCAGCAAATGCTCCGTGAATAGTTTTTGACAGAAGAGGGGGAGATTGTTTAATGGCGAGGGTCCCGTTGGGAGTCAGCGGCTGAACGAGTGCTTAATCACTTAGTGTGTTTGTATGGAAATGTATTGATGGCCACTACTAACCCTTTAAAAGACTTTCACTTAGGTGCTTAAAGAGGTTTGTTTCGATCCGACACAATATACAATACACAATAAAACAATCAAACTAATCGATCAATACAGCGGCAGACCATAAATCTGTGTTCTGTGAGGTAGCATTTCTGTTTTTGTCACTGGGATCAGGTGACTTTAAAGAGAGTGACACAACAGCCGCTTGTGGTTAAACAAAAAGGATCTTACATTTCTAACTTCTTTCCATAATGTTATCAGACACTCAGAATAACAATCTGAGCCTGTCGGTGGCTAAAACAACCACTTTTAGTCAACATACCTTGATCGAGTGCAGTTTACACAATTACATTACAGCCATTAGAGCCTCTTACACGGCCTCTGACTGAGGTGTTCTACTGGACCACTTCTACAACTTCTTCTACCTACTTGTCATTTTGAACCCAAAATACGCAAAGATAGAGCCCAGGTTTAAAAACGCCTCATCTCCCCTTTAAGAATATTTGCACCTCCCATTTACTTTAAGCGAAATAAGAGAATAAGAGATCACGTCGATCCCCTGACCAGCTTTGGAAAATTTTCAGGTCAGAGATCAGCTTTGTTCAACTTTGTACAGTCTCTGTCTGAAAATGGACAAGTCATCCCTGTATTGTACAATATTACTCTCATACATTACCCACAGTTTAATTACTCTGTTCAATATTTCTTTATTACCCACATAACAACTCTGACAGCTCATCTTTTTACGGGCTGATTATTGGGGAATTTTACTGTGGTGACACCTGACAGCCTGTATTTCTCATGCTTAGAAATAAAGCCTGAGCCTCTTTCTTCCATATGAATAATTACCCACATGCTCTCACCAGTAACCAGGTAGATTACAGCACAGATTAAGCCCATGTAGTCATCACATTGTGGTTTGATTTCCTTCTGCTTCCAAAATCTCTGACAGGACGTCTTGCTACACTATCCAATGAATGATTTCCATCCAGCTTTGACTGGGGAACTTCAGAGGAAAAAACTTATAACAAAAGCCAGTCTGCACATGTGAAGGAGGGAGGGGGAGAGTCACTTCATTGCCCACAATCCTCTCACTCATTCTGCACTTTTTACTCTTAACCTATTTTACCAACTTGTGGAATACAAATCTGGTCACATTTTACACACATTTCTAAAAAGCCACAACTCAGTCAGTTGAGACGAAAAGGGATGTTTCTCTTTTTAAATGAAACAAATAGCCTTTCTCAAATTCCCCACTGTGGCCCAGTTTCACTCATGACTGCCAAATGGTTTCATCAAACCTTTCAAATGCAGCAAAAAGTAATCTTCACTTACCAAAACAAAAATGGCATCATTCCAGTGTTGCTGAAACTACCTCTTTTCTGTTAATAAAAATACAAACCTTAACACGAACTGAGCCGGCGCCTTAACTCAGCGAGTCGAAAGAGAATCAAACCTCGACCCACTGTTCCTTTCATTTTCCATTTCTCTTTATCTCTCTGACCCTCCCGCTGCTTGTGTTTGACTCTCGCAGTTTATCGTTAAGTTTCATATCTGTCCTGCCACCAGTAGCTCGCTGTTTCCTCTCAGTGTGTTTTGTCGTATCTCAGGTCAACATAATTTTAAAATTTGTCACTGGTCTGATTTGAACATTGAGCAGCCAGCTGGTTTCTCTGTGTGCAGCGTGTCCGCGGGCCACCGAGGTGTGTGACGCTCACGGTGAGTGTGTGTGTGTGTTAGTATGCGGTGTGATCCCTTGTTTCTCACAGACTCTGGCTTTCAGTGTTATCTGATTCTCCTGCTGTGTTTGCTCTCAACAGGTTTTTTATCGTCTGATTCCCCTGCTGTCTATACTCTCAGTAGGTTTTCATTATCACGTTCCCCTGCTGGCTCTCTCTGCACGCCTTACTCTCTCCTCTCTGTTTCCAGGCTTTGTCTCAACTGTCCACTGAAGGCAGCCAAAATCCTCTCTCTCAGAAATGTATTCACTTAATATTCAGTGCTGGACCTGATCTGTTGAACATGACACCGTTACCTCGTCCCCAGGCGGTTCTGTGTTACACAAATTGGTCTGAAACTCCTGCTGTGTATTGATTCAGTGCTGCTCTGACCCACCTGTTGTAATTAGAACCAGAGCCACATTCACACTGGACTCCTAATACCCGTAGCCAAGTTTCCATTCAAATGTAGCGCCAATTTAAACCAAATTTCCAGGAAATCAGCAACATGAAACGCTAAACTATTGCAGGAGAAGAGATGATGACGTGGAAAACCTGATGGTTTGTTATGAGTTATTCACTAAGTCTGTTTTCATCGCACTTTGTTGCCCTTTTGTTTTAACAATTGACCAACTTCCAACTCAAGCTTAAAACCTATTTAGCAATATTTTGACTTCTTAAATCTGGTTTTACACATGCTGGCAGTGAAATGAATAAAAACAGGTGCATGAAACACATTTGGTGTTAATTTCTTGGAGAAGTATGTAGGATTATATCAGAGGAAAAAATTATGTAGTAAAGTAGTTTTTTGCAAATCCGTATTCTCACATCACACAGATGAACCAGCTGTAAAGGGAAGGGAAAACATTTGTTGGTGCACTCGCTCTTGATGCATTAATGAGAAGCAAAGTCCAAACTTTTGTCATCTTTTTAGTCACCAAATGGAAGCAGAATATTACAACATACATCTTGTATGCTGCACATATGGCATCAGACTGAAACAGTGGCTCAGAGCAGTGCTGAAATTAGACACACCGCACCTCTTTATTGATAATGCATAATTTGTATGTAAAGAATGAAAGCCAGGAGGTATTTTGAGGCTTTAGCATTAAAACAGGAGGTGGACACAGTATTGAACGGGATGTTATAGTATTTTCACTATTTTTCTGATATCATTAATTAGTTGGTGCTTTAGTTTAATTGGTATCACAAATAAATGCTGAATTAAATTACTTTTTTACAGAAATAAAATCACCTCCTCGCCTTGAAATGAGAAAATTTCTCTCTAGACCACGCTCTCAGTTCAGCAATCATTGCAGGTCATTAATCCAAGAACATGGATTTCCACACCGGTATTATTTTCTACTACTACTACTACATTTCTATTTTGTTTCACTGGATTGTTCGCCTTGATATGAGGGAAGTGATGAATATTTGGTAATTTACTGTTTTAATTGCTGAAAAAAACAAAAACAAAGATGACTACCATGGAAGGAAATGTGTCAAAACACGCTAATATGCCTTAATTCTCATAGCTCATAAATACCTGACATGAAGTCACTGAAGTTGAAAAGTCTGAACCAATAAAAGACACTTTGCAAAGCAACTATGTTTAATAGTGTTTGATAGTGGTTTAGAAGACTGTTGTCAAGTGTTTATTAATTGAAACAGACATGGAGTAAATCTATTGAAAATAATGTCTTTTTGTCTCTCTCTCTCATATCTTCATTTCCATTTTCTTCTCGTCTGCTTTATCCTGCAATACTTGATGGTCCTCAGATATTTATCTGAGAGAGAGAGAGAGAGAGAGAGAGATCAGCGGAAATCAAATAATGCTACATACCAATACCAGCATCACTTTTCCTGTATTCATGAAGAGATCTTAAAGCATTCTAATTCTATTGATCAGGACTAAATGATAGTTACTCTGATGATGATTCTCAATGAAAATCACACAACAACCAACTCTATGGACTCCCCTGACTCTAAATGGGCTGTTACACTGTGTAATGGGAGCACAGGTGATTATTATAATTGTGTACTTACACTGCGGGATGTCAGAAGTTTCTCCTATCATGTTGCATAACTCGATCTCTTTCAGTCTGATGAAGAGCTCACACATTTCATCTGCCTCGCTCCATGAGGCAGAACCAGGATCCTCCGCCGTCCCGCTGAAGACGTCCAGAGGTCGGTAATCGGGCGCTGCCAGGCGGCTCAGTTTCATCCATGATGCTTTAGCTTTGTCCTGCTGGCTGGTTGAGCTGTTCTGATCAGCAGGATGAGACGAAGAGCCTGAAGCGGAGATGGTGGCCAGAGAGTTCAGTTGTTTTAGTTTAGGGTCAAAATGAGCCCAGATTTTCCTGTTGTCTGCTGAGCTGTCATGTATTGAGGGGAAGTAACTGACAGCAGCCATTTTGCTCAGTGAGTGCATCATTTTTGTTTGGATTTGAACTGAAGGGCATCCTAACAACTCTAGAACCAGAAAAGATTTTAGGTTCCACAATAGGATGCCAAATAATAAATAATGTAGTTTAAATTTTAGCAGCAAGGATGACTAAATATTTATGGTGAAGGTCTATTCTGACATGATGCTAGTTTAACATTAATGGAAAATACGTTGTTTGGTTTCTTGCAAAGAGTTTGATGAAGAGATTTATTTGTTTGTGTGCTAAATATAAAACATCAGTCTGTAGCTCTTTAGCTCAGCTTAGGCATTTCAAGCCTGGGTGCAGTTATTTCTGGAGGCAGTTGCTCCAGTTGAAACTTAATGTGAGCTTAGTTCTAAGGAGTTATTACCCATCACAGCTGTATTTCTTACATAGAGACGACTTATTACTAAATATATTTACACCCTCAAACTACCAGGTGTTCCTGTTGTGAAGCTAACTGACAAAACTAACGCTGCTTGCTTACATATAACCCGTTTTTGAGAGAAAAAATATATCGATAATATGGAATATGTCAACAAATCTGACCAGACACCTCATAAATTACGTTTAAATATATACATTTTGAACATAACTCAAATCTTGGAACTTCTTGGAAGTTGTGTTAGCATGTGATGCTACAGTGACTTCCTGTTTACTTAATTGTTTGCTCCTGATTGGACAGTGTAACAGATGTCTCCTAGCAACTGATTGACACTTTCCTGAATTGATTTTCCTGATGTTTTAATTAGGCTGCCTTTGGTAAATCAGTAGTTTGAAACTAGCTAATTACTTAACATGTAGGAGGGATCTAGTAATACATTTATGAACGAGTTTGAATGACTGAACGAGTTTATTCAAACCAAAGTTGGTGTGAAGCAAATATTTTCCAAAAAGGAAATAAAATGCAGAGATGTGGGTAATAGAAATATAAGAATATAATTATTACTATATGGAGTTCAGTCTCTTTTCATTGGTATGTGCGTGTTGATTCCGGCCCATATCGCTGTTACCGTAGGTCTGTCTGGTGGGATTTATTGCCCTCTTTGTGCTCGGTAAATGGTGATCAATAGGTCATTAACTGTCAGCCGCGCACGCAGTGGAGGCTGGGAAACTGGAGGTCTCAGTTTGGATGTGGGAGCTTTCGGAGGAGGAGGAGCTCTGAAGTTGGAGCTGTGGCCGCGTTGTAAAACCACCCTCCTCCCTCCTCTGTCCCTCCAGTCGGTCTGAGGAGATCTCTCTTGGAGCTGGAGAAGAGAGGTTGACCGTCTCTCTCCTCCAGCAAGCCGCCGGGCTTCTCTGCAGCCTCCCGCCGCTTCATCATGGATCTGGGGACTAAAAGAGTCGCTGGGATTATCGCTCAGGTCGCCCTGCTTCTGTCCAGCTCGTATGGGACAACCGGAGAAGGTGAGCAGGCTGTGCGCTCTTTTACTTTCCCCGGAGGAGACGGAGCGAGTCCGGGCAGCGCAGAACCGAGAGGTGCGGCTTTAAACGGGGCTTTATCCCTCTGTCAAACCGCCTGGAGAAACACAGGGCGACTATTTTCTGGATTTAGCAACATTTCACTTGTTTGTTACACTTATTTATGATATTAATCCAGGGAAAGTGCAGGGCTTTCTGTTTTATCTCCTTTGGGTTTTTGCGCGTATCGGTTGCGCACCAGCGCGCGTTGTTGAAGAGATTCAAGAGGAGCTGAGGTGGTTTGGCATCAGTGATGATTTAATTTTGTATAGATATATTTTAAAGAACTGCATCAGTCTGAACAATTAACCATATGAATGCTATTTCTTAGAGTAACATTTAAACAGAACGTGTCCTCTGCATATTTTGTAGAAACAACTTTTATGCAACGTCCTTGCCTTATTCCATTAATCAGCTATTTACTGATTCTCAGGCTTAATATGATCATAAGTCCTCCTGAGAAGCTTTGCATTGGAGGACTCTGCTGCACAGACACGGTTTCTCATTCACAGAGCTGAATGTTTGGCAGGTGAAGGTGTTAGCTGTGTGCCTCATCCTCTCTGGGCTGAAATGAGCTTTTTTTTTTTGCTTCTGCTGGTCCACCCTGTGCATAAAACAACGTTATCTCTTCTCTCTCTGGTTAATTTGGTGCTCAGAGCAGCATGATGAGCACCCTGGGACTGAGCCACGTTTGTGCTCACACACTCCAGCCAGAGTGTGAGGGTGTGTGTCAGATAGAGACAAATGTAGTATGCAGGTTTGGAGAGGTGTGTGTGGGACTGAGAGGTTGCTGGTTTGATGCTGGTTTGATTCCTCTAATAGGAGAAATGCCAGTATTTCAGTCTGGCATCATCATTGGGTAGTTTCCAGGTGTGAAGCCGTGTGAATACGAAAAGCGGGGCGTTGCTGTTATCCCTCTCTGCCTGAGAGAGGAGGAGGAGAGAGAGAGAGAGAGAGAGGACGAAGGGAGGAGAGAGGGCGCAGTGATGTATGCCCCGATGTAATCGAAACAGATGGCGGAAAAAAGCCCTCCATCCTTGCACTGTTTTATTCTCCTCTTGCACAACACAATGATCTCTTGTCCTCCTGTTTCTTGTCCTCCATTTTCTGCTCTTTATTTACCCCCCTCTTGCCTGTTGTTTCTAGGCTTTCCTGCCTTTCTTATCTGCTTTTTTTTTTATCTGTCAAATATTCTTCTTCTTCTCTTATCCCCTTCCCTCCCATCTGTGCTGTCTTTAACCTCTTAAACCCCACAGTCACTACAAACTCATGTTGCACTCAAACTTTGGTCCAACCCACAGATCTTTATTTTAGACTCTAGTGAGGATCCTGAATTCACCACCAACCTCCCTCCAAAAAACATATATTTGGTTCAACTTTGAAGAAATGGTGCAGCCATTAAACATGCAGTCTTGGTTTTAAATACTTCACTCGATCAATGAAGAGCTGCCAATAGAAGAAGCTGATTTTCCAACCTTGAAGCTTCTTAGAAGGAAACTGTAGGCCAAAACTGGATATTAAGGTACTTAGGAACCCTGATATTTCACTTCAGGGAGGATTTTATAAGCAAAGCAACATGTAGCATCATTTTGAGTCTGATCTTTCTGCTGCAGACAAGGAGAGAGACACTTGGACAGATGAAAGAAGGATAGAAGAGTGTAGATGGCTTGTGCAGTTCCTCATCCGGAACTGTTCTTCCTCCATGAAAGAAATGAATACAGCCTGACCAAAATATCACATTGTCTCTGTTTTTCCTTCCTGCTGTTTGTGACTCAGATCTGCTGTAAACTCTCCGTTCTCTCCCCAACCTGTCTTTCAGTTCCTAACTTTCGCTGTCTGTTGTTTTACTGTCACCTCATCTCCTCCTCCTCCCAACACAAACTCTGCAGTATTTGTCCTCATACTCACTGTTTTTCTTTCTTCTCTTCTACCTGATTGCTGCCCCCTCTGTTCCTCACTCAGAGAGCTGCCATGTCCTATTTTTTTTCTGTCCTCCACATACCCATGTTTTTAAAAAAAAAAATGTGCCCACATCCCTCATTCTTGCGCTGTCCTCTCTGCTGATGCTTTCTCCTCGTCTTGCAGTTTCATAATTTTCATCTGGACGAGGATATGTTTGGTTTTAGCTGTTTCTTTGAATATGAAGTGTTTGTATGTCGAGCAAAAGCAAAAAAAGAAATTTTATTCGAAGGCCCTGCACATCCCTCCACATGTTCACCGGTCTGATTACACCTCTGCCCAGGTTGGAGGTGGGTGGAGCTATAAGAGGCCACCTGACTGCATGTAACTCAATTAACTATATACATCACTGATAGTAAATCACGATTATACAAATCATGTTAATATAATAATGAAAAAGTTTGTAAAAAGGATCATCAATCTGGCCAGAAATGGGAAACCAGCTTTCGGTGCTTGACGGTTTTTGCTACAGACAGTATTGGTATTGATGTGTGATCCCCAAACTGACGCCTTACCTGTAACATCCTTCTTTACGTAGAAACCATAGATTGCATATAAGAAGTGGATGTAGCCTCTGGGCCTGAAGTGCCTTTAAGGAAGTGCCTTAAACGTGCAGTCTTTCCAATGGACATGGACTACGAGAAAATGAGCCGACTTCTCACAAGATTTATTACCTCAGTAAACATTTTCCTAATGAGTTTATTGTCTCAGTTGCCAGTTAACAGTCTTTTTCAACACAGCAGGATGTTCATTTAGAAAATTCTGGTCCCATTTAGAGAAAAATAGACAATAAAGCAGAGCGGTATTATGTTGAGACTGAACAATCAGAAGTGGTCTTTGTGGAATGAACGTCATGTCTAGTTCTAAAAAACCAAGATGGCGACGCCTGTAAAGCGAAACTTCAGGCTTAAAAAGGGCAGTCCACAAACCAACGGGTGACATCACGGTGGCTACGTCCACTTCTTTTTTACAGTTTATGGTAGAGATGTACTGAGGTCCAGACTGGTACAGTGCTTTAATGAAGTGTCTATTTGCACCCTGGTGGCGTAATATAAATGACGTAGAATACATGGATGTTTCACATGTTAACATGGACTTTTTATGTGTAGACTTATTATTGTCATTTGATATTTTCAGTCACAGTTTGGGTCGATTTAGACACTACAATTACTTGGTTAGGTTTAGGAAAAGATCATCGTTGGGGTTTAACATAATAAGTGAAGGCTGACTTTTGGTTTCACAAAAGACACAAACCGTGACGATCGGCAGAAAGTCCCAAGGCAGACTTCTCCCACATGCCAGCTACGTGTTGGCAAGGCTGAAGGGTGATACAAATGTAAAAGATGGGGAACATTAAACACAAAATACACCCTTTCCAACATGCACCTGGGTGGAAATTGCCAAATTGGCTATTCCACCCCATCCCAAGTACATATGCCATTGTTTTATTGCCTCCAGGTCCGTAAACGAGGTTGACCCATCACTCCTATTCAATGGCAGAGGAAGTCTGTGATACATTTCTGCCTTTAAATGAATAATTTATAATGTATGTTTAACAGCTTAGGAAATATGTCAAATGAGCAATGCCAAAAAGAAAATGAATCCATCATATCAGAGGTGGACAGCACTGATTGAAATAATTAAGTTAGGGCTGAACGTGGCCAAATGTTTTGTTTTGGTGCAGTTCTAGTGGAAGTGTTTCCTACTCTTTTATTTTTTCTGTCTGTTTTTTTTTCTCTGCTTTGGCCAATCTCTCTCTCTCTCTCTGTATCCATCTACCTCTCTGTTTATCTCGCTCGGCCGGACCCAGCAGCACACTCATCATGCACGGACCATAAACCACAGCAGCATAATAAGTTCAGGTTTCAAACTGAGCTTCACATCTCCTTCCCCCCCTGGAGACAGTTGACTGTTCATTATACAGTTGGTACTAAATGACAACAAAGTAGACATACATATTTTAACAGACACAGATGGCGCTCAGATGACTTGTTAGCCGGAGCAGCGAAGGAGGGAGTCACTAGCAATAAGATTCGAGGAAGTCAGCGTGTGAAACGCTGCCCCGCAGGGTTGTAAAGTCACTGCGCGTTTAATCGCCTTCCAGTATTACAGCATGAAAGAGTCATTGTGTGTTTAGCAGCTCAGAATCCAGCAGCCAAATTATTAAAATGTGAACTAAAATGTGCCCTCGAGCTGCCAGGAACAGTGATCTGCTGTTTTCCTCATTTGCGCTGCAGGTTAGTTTAGGTGTTGAAGGGAAAAGGTGAGATTGAGAACATAGAGTCTGTTAGCAGTGTGTCTTGTGGTTATAGCAGCTCAGTTTTGTTGTTTGTTGGTTATTTCTGTAGATATCTTTGAGTGAGTGGCTTCACTGTAACATGCTGTAACATTTTTTGTAGAATTGTTTGGATGGGCAGGTGATGCAACATGAGCGTCATCGATTATTTTGTTGGTGGTTTGATCCCCAGCTCCTCCTGTCCAAATGTTGAAGTGTCCTCAAGCAAGACTGAACCTGAAATTGCTCCCGAAAAGTGCAAACACCTGCAGAATGTAAAGCGATGCACATGCCTGTTGTTTTGTGGTGGTGAATATGATTTCTGGGAAATCTAAGACATTCCCAGAATACAGAATGTGAGAAATCACTAACTGAAATCGTAATATCTCTTCGTCAAGTGGAGAGTTAATGCATTGTTAAAGTAAATATGTCACTGACTACTTATTGGAGAGATTTATCAGATCTGACAGCCTCTTACTGTGGATCTTTGACTTCTGTCATTCTGCTGACAGATGCAGGTTCAAGGTTCACCTAGCAAGATTTAAGACTTTTAAAGAACTTTTTAACACCACATAGAATAAAGAATTATGAACAATTTCATGACTAATGCGAAAGTAGAATGGAAAAGCAGCATGATGTAATTAATTAAATGAATGCAACCTGGATCAGGGTAAGTGACAGAAAATGGATTAAGAAATTAGAAATGATGAATTGATTCTTTTAAATGTTCTACAACTTTTCTGCTACCAAGGTAGTCTAATGAATGAAATGAAGGTTATTTAAATCTTAAAAAAATAAAAGGTAAAAGAATTTTGTTGACTATTCTTAAGACCTTTGTACCTTCTGCTTGCTTTTTTGTAGAAACTCAATTAAATTCATTTTAAGACTGCGGATAAGCTGACTCATATACTGTCTAAAAAAGGTCTTATAAAGGCTAACTTTCAGTAAAATAACATGTACCTAGAGTGAAATTTAATGTTTGTTAGAGCAGCTCAGACTGCCTCTTCGCTCAACTGCTCTTAATGTGCCTTTAAAAAGGCTCCAGATGTTTTATTGGTGATGCTGACAATCATAGATGATTGAATGTGTGGAGTTGAATCAAAATTAGTCTGAAATGCTGCAGAGGTGTTTAGCAAGACCTTCCCTGAGCAACAATAATAACACCACTAGAGGTTTTTTCATTACTCTTCACAGGGAAGCTGGTAGAAACTGTTGTCTTTCTTCTTTACTGTTTTATGGTTTGCTGCTGTGCCTCTAATTGTGCCCTCAGAAAGTTTTGTTGTCTTGTGACTTGTTTTGTTCTGATTTATTTCTCAGTTCCTTTGAGCACTGCAGTACTTTGAGTTTATGCCTACGTTAATTAATGGATTTAATTAGTCCTGCTGTATTGTTAGCTGATGGTTATCCTCAGATGCCTTCAGAAATCTTCCTGATCCTTTGATTAGTTTGCTTTTATCCCTTTGGATCGGACTGTGTATGTTCCAAAAATATCAGCCATGGGAATTTTTGTCATTTAGTTGTGCTATGAAAGTGCACCTTAAGTGTTTCTGTCATACATTTCAGAGGATCCTATCATATGATATTGCTACACAGTAAAGTTTGGTAGTGTCTGTGGGTATAAGCAGACACTATTAAATAAACTGAAACAGAACTTGTGAATAACCTCACTGACATAATAGATCCTCCCATTACCCCACATGCCTAAAAACTACTTCTAGTATATATAGTTTAAGTCTTTTAAGTCTCTGTGTCACTGCTTCCTTAGATTCAGACTGTAAGTCATCAAATAGCCTATTTCTAATTTAAAGTTCTGTTTAAAGATAAAGAAAATTATCACACTAGTTCTTCCTGTAACATACAATCCATCAGTCAAGTTCAAAGACTGCATCTCTTAAGTGTTAGATTAAACTCAGAGACTTCATTTCCCAGAATACCCTTCAAGATCTTTTTCAGCAGCCTGTTCTCTGGTGTAGTGATTTTAGTGCTTTGTGGATATATTTTGTAATTATCATCATTATTACAAATAGAAACTGGATCCTCGAGGTGGTGCCAAACATGGCGTCACAAAACAACTTGTCATCATACCGTGTAAAGTTTTTAAGGCAAAAGGGTTGGCAGAGAGATGCTTATTTACACATCCAGGAGAGAGCAACATTAGGATTCATATTCTAATATTTACCCTCTTTTAGCTCTGTTTTTGGTCCCCACCAACTCCTCAGGGAATGCTCCACTCAGTTCACCAGCTAGTTACTAACTGTGTCTGACTGTCAGCTGGTTTTGTCTGAGCTCTTTTTTGTTGTTGCTGAAAACAGCTTTGTGTTACTGCTGGAAATGGGATTGATCAGAACAGTGATCCAAAACAGTAAAGCTGTGGGACGGAAAACCAAAAACAAGTGACAAGAGGCAAAAAATGTCAATATAGCCGAGAGGAACTGCAGAGTCAGGTGATAATTCTCTGTGGGTTTGTCCCCATGAGCAGTCATTTCACCCATTGTTAATGTAAAATGGTTGTTTAGTGCAGCCTTAAACCCAGTTCAAACTGTATGCAGGAGAAAAGAGAATAAAACTCTCAGGAAACAATTAATTCTGTTAATTGATCTTCACGGTGACATCACATTTAACTATAGCCATTACATCATACTATCACATTTAATTTGACAATTAAATAATGAGGCTATTACACGTATAAGGTTTGTAAGGATTACCCTAGGGGTAATTTGATTGAACAGATAAATAACTAGTTGTTATTGAGAGAGATCAATAAGTGTGCTCCCTGTGAGAAAGAAATCAGGAATGAGGTGAGAGGAAATGAAACTGTAATGGGTGAAGTGGGTCACTGCAGTCTGAAAAAGAAAAACAAATGAACATGCACCAAATCCAAATAGATAAAAAAGTAACGAATCTAAAAAAAATACTGCAGGCTAAGGTGGCTCTACTCTTGTATTAGTTGTCAAAGAAAGAGACAGAGTGTGGATTGAGACTGCACGGTTGATTAGATAAGTGCAAGGGGAACAATAACGGTTGTGATACTGACATTAAGCTGAATTCAGGATGAATGAGTACATAATAGATTAACAGAGACCTCTTTAAAGGTGAAGGATGATCAGGTAAATGGACTCTTAGATGATAGACAGGTTTGTATTGAGAGGACAGATGGATGAATGAAAAGTATTGTCATCAGAAGTGGTAGAGAGCCAAATTAAAGCCTATTGCCTTGATGGAAAAAAGTATCTGTCATTCCAAAGCTGTAAAAAAAAAAAAGTAATAAAAATAAACAAAGGAAAAAAAACAGCTCCCTGAAACCAATAATTTGTCCTTCAGCCATTTAATCCCTGAAGAGCCATGTATAGTACATCATTCACTTAATTCTTTTCTCCACATTTCATTAGTTTCTGTGCTCTGCCAGTGCCAGGGGCAAGGTCTATCTAACGCTGTTTATCAGAATACGTCCTGTGAGGTTTGATATTTGTGTTTCTTCACTCGCAGAAACTCTGCGTCTGAGCAGCAGCAGGCCTGAATCTCTTCTTCAAATGGAGCCACTTTTCATCCCTTTTAAAAGGAGACACTTTAGAGAGTCAAAACTGAATAGTGGAACCGTCTCCCGAACAGCACATATTAATCACTACACATTCAAAGAAAGTTTGACTAATATTGGAGTGTAATTCCACTTGAAACAACAAACATCCCAATGTTAGCTCTGCTGTTTAGAAATCATTACTGCACTAAAGCATTAGCATATCGGTGCCACCTTGTTAGCAATGTACAAACATCATTTTCTTACAGAAACACACAGTTGCCATCAAATTATCTCTTAAATCTTTTAGCATTTGTTGTTTTATTTTGATGTGTTATTTGGTTAATCATATGAAAGGCTTTCCCAGGCATATACTTCAGCGGACTAAGTAAAAACAGAATACGTAAAAGCAGCTGATTCTTAATTGTCTCTGCAATACTTTTAGATTTTGGGTGGTACAGTATTCCTCATAAAACACGCCCATTCTGTCTCATAGATCATGGCTCTTGGTCGTCTGTCTGCAATCGTTCTGGTTAGTTGGTGGTCTAAAAACCTTTAGAAATCAGAATCAGAATCAGAATTCCTTTAATAATCCCCAGGGGGAAATTGCTTTTGTTACACACAGCTCCAAAAGAATAAGAATAAACTTCAAATACAAAAGTAAAAATATAAATATATAAAAATATGTTTTAAAAATTATGTATTACAAATTATTACACAGAGGTAAATTATTGCACCAGGTGAGTCCAGAGTCCAGGGTCCTCTCCTCTCTGGTGCCCAAAGTTGGGCAGTGCCTTTGCCATGGTGACATGGTTGAAGTCACCCGAGATAGCAATGAATGCAGAAATAAGACAGTACTAACAAATAACCAGAAGACAGCACTTTACTGAGTAAGTCTTCATTTAAACTGGACTGAGTTTGTATACTGTAGGGCCAAAAATGTTTTTCCTTGGTTGCTAAAAGAAATTAGCGTAGCAGAAGCTGCTAATGGGAGCTGGGTAACAACCAAAAGCAACACCCTGAAACACCCGAAATGCCAAACTTGATGACGCCACTTCTTATATACAGTCTATACCTGTACTGTTTGTCTTGAAGAAATTCACTGTGCTTCACCCAGTCAAGGTTTAGGTTGTTTGGTAGGTCTGAGATTCAAGTTGTTACCCATGTTACCCGACATAAGTCTGTCTTACATAAGGTCTTATCTTACTCTCACTGTTGTTATATTGCCTGAACAATCATTGAAATATAGCACAAAGTCAACTTTGTTAAGGCAGAGGGCCTACTTTGTATGTTTGTTGTGGCAAAATATGACCCAGCTACAGGGGCGTGTGCACGAATAGCCAGAGATTGAATTGCATCACTATTTGAAAAAAAAAAAAAATTGGATAGCGATACAGAAGTGTGAAACTGAAACAGGTAAATCATGTCCAACATGCCAGTTGTCTTTTCTTTTTCTTTTCCTCATGTATGAGCAACTAACACAGACAGTAGATTTAGATATCTTCTGTTCATACCCCTGTCTTGTTTTTGAAGGCTTATGTGTCTTTGGCCAATAGGGCCACACCCACAACCTCCACCCCTTCGTTTTGCATTTGGTCCCAGTGACAGAGGGGAGAAAGGCTGTATGTTACCTGTCCATTAGCAAACAGAAAACATTGGATGTTGTGGATTGACAGGCATGGTTATGGAGAAAGTAGTAACGGATATTGCACCATTTTTAAAAAGAAAAGTACTAAAATATGTATCTGTCACAGTTCAAGAGAACAAGAGGAACCCAAGAGTACGACTCAGGAGGCAAAGGTGAAAGTGGAGAGTTTTTACCTCGAAAAATTCAAGGATATAAAAGGCTGAGGCAAAATCCGAGCAACGTTGGCAGGATCGAAAAACTAGATCAGGATGAGAAAAGTAAGAGGCAGGCAATAAACAGGATGCAGGAAAACAAAGACAATCTGGTAGAGAGGCAGTGGAAATGGACCGGTAATACACTAGAGAGCTGATGAGGAAATGGGAACAGGTGAGTGGGGAGGACGAGCAGGTGAGGCGATCTATTGGTAGGAAGACTGGGTGGGAGTGGCTGGGTCTGAAATGACAGGAGAGTTAGAATATGTACAGACAAACTGAATGAATGAGCTGACTGAACATCAAGACCGTGACGGTGTCGGTCCCACCCCCACATGCTTCATATTAATGTGTGTGTGTGCTCAGCTCAGAGGTTGTGTTTAGCCTAGTTTGACTGGTAAATATTAGAAAAATAAAAGATTACAATCACACTTAAAGAACTGCACTGATTGCACAGACAGGGACATCCTCATTAGATGAACTACTTCAGAGCAAAACACCAGAAAACTGCAGCGGCAGAAACTTGATGATTTTGCAGTGAGCTATAAAAAGTCCACTGAAAGTGCTGCATTTTCCATATATGCCACACAGACCTTTATTATCTTTTATTTACATTGTGCTTTTTACAGCAGAGCCATCTCTCAGACGCACTGCAAACACGCTAAAACGCACAGTATAAGTAACAGGCCAAAGCACTCTTTTATTTTATAGCTATAATTATAAATTTTACAGTTTGAAACTAATGTCAGATCTTCCAAATCATGTTTCAAAAATAAAATATGATGTAATGGAACTTTCTGCTGTAATTATTTACGTTTTTTCCACAAACTTATTGAAATATGCAATAATTAAGATCAGTGTATATGATAAAATATTGGCATTAACATGAGTCAGAAGCCACCAAATTTTACAGTACAAGTAAAACAAATTTCAGTGAACCCTCAGACCACCCACAGAATGATGAAGTTAATTGCAGTAAAGGTTATGTGTTATGTGTGTTACCCTATTTGACAGAAATATGGAGATTTTCCTGTTGTTTCTGACCATTTACTCAATAAACAAAGATTTCCATTATCCTTGAGTAAATGAAACCCCAATATTATGATTTTGAAAAGATACTAAAATGTATTCAGAATCAGAAATACTTTGTTCATCCCCAGGGGAATTTCAGGTGGTACAGTCACACTGTGATACGCAAGAGAAATATGGAAGTACAATAAACTAAATAAATAAGAATAAAGATGAAATCTAATAGAATATAAATAGAGAATTAGAACCAACTCCAAAAAATGGTACATTTTCCAGACATTCCTGTGCTTAAGTTACGTTAAAAACCCTGTGTGAACTCTGACAGAATAGTAATGATAGAAGTAGTTAGCTAGCTGTAAAAAGAAAATGTTGACCTATTGCCCAAATCTCAGACTCAAATATGTGTACATGTTATTAACCCAAACCACAATCTTTTCCTAAACCTAACCCAGTAGTTTTGGTGCCTAAACCTAACCAAACTATGACTGAAAACTGATAACAATAAAAGAAAAACTTAAGAAATAGAATAAGAAATGTATAATTTAACAAGTATATCAATGTATTTATCAATGTGAGTGTTAGTCTCACACAGGATTCAAACCCTGCTCTCCTGAGTGAAAGTCCTGGACCTAAACCACCAAACATATAGTCTTGCTATTTGCACCTGGATGCTAATAGTCACTTCATATTTAAAAACTAAAAACAAGCTGAAATTCATTCATACATACCTGATGAGACAACAAGCATCCATGTTGGGGGTGATATTGTAACTTTACAGTGACCTCCAGAATAAAAGATGTATGTATCACAGTACAAACAAGTGTAAATGTGGACATATACACAAAAACACCTGTAATTTGCTCACAGGTCAAAGTTTGTCCTCCTAAAACCTCTGCCAGCTTTTTCTAGTCATTTTCAGAATCAGATCCAGACATTGTCGTATGTAGCACCCAGAAGGAGGTTATCAGTTCTCACCTACTGGAAATACTACTTTGGTTTATATGAGGGTCACAGGAGGCAGGATATGACTCAAAATCTACATTTAAGTTTATGTTAAGTTTCCTATGTTTAAGTTTCCTTCTTGTTCAACAATTGTGAACACATTCAGAGAGGATCTAAATTTATTCACAATTCTTATCATTTTGGTGCTGCTGATTTTCCTTTGTTGCTGACTAAATCCTCTTTGGGGGGGTGCCAAATATTCCTCTGCGCAGGGAAAAACCCTGCACAAGTAGGACTTCAGCAATCAGCCCCTGCATTATTTCATCAGATTATATTCATGCAAGAACAAGATACGTTTGTGAAAATGTACTCAATCATATATTGTTTATTATGCAGGCCTGCAGTCGAGTTTCTAGAGCTAATTACAATTTAAGTAGCAATCACAATATCAGTCAGAAAAATTGCAGTTAAATATTTCCCTCAATAATCCAGTCCTATTACATTTTTCACTTTCCCTGTTGTCATCTCCAAATATCCGCTCTCTCTCTCTCTCTCTCTCTCTCTCTCTCTCTCTCTCTCTCTCTCTCTCTCTCTCTCTCTGTCTCTCTCTCTCTCTCTCTCTCTTTGTCTCATCAATCTTCCCTGAGGTTTTTATCTCCCTTCTGAGCTGATTTAGAGCCACTGGAGTTTGCACCATAATCATAGCCTAATGACAGATAATCTGAAGAACACTAAATGACTTTAATCCTAGCCTAATGACAGATAATACCACTCCACTCCTACTGTGTGTGTGTATGTGTGTGTGTGTGTGCGTGCGTGTGCGTGCTGATTTGCATTTTTGCCCACATCCCTGGGCGTTTAAGTGACGGTGACTCAGTGATTCACTTCCTCTGAGTCACCACATTCCCAGTCCAGCCTCAAGTTTCAAACTTGCATCTAATGAAATTTAAACTTTGTAGTCTGTTTACTTTCTGCCTGCAGAGAGAAACGTGAGAGAGTCCTGCCTGAAAGTCAAATTTAAAAAGATCAGTCAGGTGACAGACTGTTGAGGAAATGGAGGTGAAATTCATTCACATATAGAGGGGCACTGCCCCTTTGTCTTGTGGTTAAACTTTATCAAGGCTGACATGACGGGCAGGTAATTGTATTTACTTTGCCTTGAGCTTGGTGACCAGTGTCTCAGCTAATTAGACTATAAGATCTGGTTTGGTTATTCACATGCTCAGTGTTGAAGGAATTGGTTGATTATTCAGCTGCTGCAGGCTGTGGACAGATTTAATATGAGTTATGGTAAATTATTGAGATGCCAGAGGCTGAATGGCAAATTCAAGGGTGTTATTACTCACCCAAAGAAGGCTATTGGGTGCCTTACGAAAGGGTTGGTTATTTAAGATGTGGAGACTCCAGGGGAATATTAAGGGCGCTTGATTAAATCTCCAAGCTCATGAAGTATCCTTCATGTGTTCCAAGATTAATCTGGTAAAGAAACGCGGAGGAAGGAGAGAGTATGCTGGAGCTTATTTCAGGTGTGGCAAAGACGTGTTAATGGGAATTTATTGCTTTTCAGTGAACTGGTTATTTGCACTGATAAGAGCTAAGCCATTGCAATTTGGGGTGAATATGGCGAAATTCCCCACAAACTTCCCGGTTCGTTATGATTCATGAGAGGGCAGCATCAGCGAGAGCCAGGATGAGGGAAAAGAAAAGTAGCTGGGGATAAATCCCCATCATATTTCTTCTTTAGTGTCATTTATGGAGATGTGTGCAGGCAAAGTGGAGCCATGAATGGGATCTGATGAAGTCAAGGTTACTGAGCGAATGTGGAGCCACCAGTCATGAATCTGGATTTATTAACGCAGGAACACGTAGCTAAGTGAGACGCTGACAGAGCACTCCAGTCCATCCATTTGATATTAGGACCTGCTGGACTGCTGGATTTGTTCAAGTCCAACTCCCCAAAAATGAAGCCATTCATCAAATGAGGCTGTCATCGTCAAAGATGACTTGTTGTTGCTTCGAATATCAGCTTTCATCTGCTGAGATCATGATACTCTGTCACTCTGAGACTGTAGACTAACAACAAATGGATTTTACTCTTACAACTCTATTTGCACCAGTGTATACATTAGTTATGACTGTCGTAATTGGATATTATACTGGAGGCATTAAATTTACCATCTGTAACTGCATTACTTCCCAAGGTCACCATGTTCTTTCAGTCTCTGTTACAGCAGGGACTTGCTTTTGATTAGACAATTTGTCCACACACAGAGGAGAGTCTGTCCTGCAGTTGGTGCAAACACAGCATGTTATTACACATAGTCACAACTGTTAACTACTATTTTATAGTGATGGTGGAAATGGGAAATGAAATGTGTTCAGCAAAGTTCAAATTAAACTGTTCATGATTGTGATATTGTAATCATCAACATTAGGATATCACTGTATTTGCCAGCAGATTTTAAGGAAATCTGACCATTAGTTCCCTATATTTTGCATACAAAGTTAAACATTACACCTCATATAAGAATAATGACAATTATTGTTATGATCTTTATTTGTATAGCACCTTTCTTAACAAGGTTACAGGGTGCTTGTACAAGAAAAATAAGAGGAGAGAAGAGAAAAAAATACATTAAACAGCAAAGTGCAAAAACAAAAAGAGATAACAATCATGGAGTCATGAGATGTCAGAAATGAAAAGGAATAGAGAATTTATAATAACATAATAATAATCTTTACAAATCTTTACAAAACCCAAGTGAAGACGTTCTTCACACAAGGCAACACCTTAAAATACAAATAAAATTGATTAGTTCAGTAGTAAAAAAAACAAAAACAAAGATGTCGCTGATATCTTAAAATCAAGGTCTATTTTACAGGGCTGCAGAGGAGAAATTTTGGCCAAGTGGTCGCACAAAAAGGAGACTTAAAAATCATCATTATAATTTATCCTCTGGGGACATTGAATATTCTCAGTAAATGTAAGAGAAATCTTCAGAGAGCTTCAGAGAAAACTTCAAACCCTGGCTCCTGTCTCGCCTCCACACATACACAGATAATGTCTTACACACCCGCTTCAATTCCCACCTCAGGAAGGTATGACTGCTGTTTGACCTTGCAGGTCTTGTCAGCAAAAGGTGGATATTGTCATGTTCTGGTTATGATGTAAATGTTTGTAATACCTTTGTCCCTCATACCCAGGCAGTTTAACACCTGGATGGTGTTCCCTGGATGGGTTTTCCCAATAGCATATGACCTCATCCACTTATGGAAAACTCCACCTCGTTCTACCCTCACAGTGCGGATTAGACGTTGTCATTGTAAGCCCTGCAATTAACTGCTTTTCAGCCTTGGGCATGAATCAGGTTCGGACTACAGTATTGTACATCAGCAAGTCCACCAGGGAGACTTTTTAATTCAGCATTCATTCAGAAGGGTTTTGTTAAGTGTCAGAGCAGTGCTTTATACTTCATATCAGACTGTATAATAACTTGACTGGCTTGGTCATTATCTGCTTCTCACTGATGTATGTTAACGCCAGTCATCAGTGAGCAAACCGGTGTATCTACGTCACGTCACATGGCACAGTTCAGGCTCTGACGTGTCCCCTTTTTTTTAGCCGAGACAGACGCTGATCACAGTTGGACGTTGTGTCGGTTGTGTGTATTTTTATGAATCTGTTGGCCACAGCTCTGCAGACTGCTGCTCTGTGGCGACTGCTGATGAGAAGAAGCAGGCTCGGTCAGTTTGCAGTAGAGAGGAGGACGGAGCTGAGTCAGTGGTCGTTAAAGACGGAAGGGAAAGGCTGAATTTCAACTCAACAAGACAGAGCTAAATTGGAGCTAAGCACTAAGGTGAGGACAGAGGAGGAGGAGGAGGAGGGAGGTGGACAGTGTGGGAGAGAGGGAAAGAGGGTGAGGAAGAGCAGTAAAAAGTATGTGAGGATAAACTTTAGGGGTCAGAGTCTGCAGGCTGTCTGGTAGTAGAATTCCCTCTGTATTTCTCACAACTGCAGTGACATTTTCTACTCCCTTTCCCATTTCATCCCTCAATGACTTTGCTGTATGTGTGCACCGGCCACCATCTGCTTTCTGGATGCACCGCCTCACATCTTTGAGATGGTTTGACTTCATAAGACGAAGCACGAGGCAGAGGAGGACAGGGAGGATAGCAGATAGCAGGTATGAAGGAAAGCAAGGAATGTTGACAGGGATAGAAATGAGCGAGACGGGATGTAAACAAGGTGAGGAAAGTGGAAGAGGGGGAAAAAAACAGTTGTGGAAAAGGGACAGTTAGAGGAGGATTAAGGCGAGAGGAAGAATGAGGAAGTATAGAAAAGAAGGGTGATAACAAAATGTTTCTAGCTAATAGTTTCTATTTCTATAGTTTTCTATTTCCCTGCTGTGCCTTCCCTTCTCAACCGCCAGTACAATTTCACCCCCGCTGGCTTTTAAGGAAGTGCGAGCGCGTGTGTTCATGTTCAACCCTCAGTTTTGCAGCGCCCCAAGAGTGCATCTTTCTGCAAGACTGCACCGGTATAAATATTAATGCACAGCCAAAAAAGTTCAAGTTTAAGGAAAAGATTTCTGCTGTTGGTTGAATCTGTCCATGATCCAATACTAGCTGAAATAGTTATGATGGAATAAGCTTCCATTTAAAGAAACCTGTGTCCTGTGTCTTTGCTTTTCTCTTCGTTAAATTAAATCCCATTGCGTCTGATTGTGTTCTTGATTGCTGAGGGGTATGAACACTGTCTCAGACATACTGTAGCATTACAATGTCATCTGCCAAAGCCCTGCATTTTGCTATCAGACTAGTTTAACGCTGCACTAATAAATATCCTTATACTAACAAGGATTCAAATGATTATGTGTTATATTGTGTGTCTAAAGAATTCACATATGTGTGAATTCTGAGTTCCCCTCAGCTCTATTGAATATTTTAGTGTCTTTCAGCTCATTGTTTTGGTTTTACTGTTTTGACTCACTCTCACTGCTCTCATCAGCCTTGTTTCCAGATGCATCAGGCAGCTGTTGTCAGTAAAAAAGCTCTTAATAATATGTACAATTCAATGTCAAATGGAAACTAGATGATTATTATGAATCAGGGATGGAAAACTGCTCTGTACAACTTTACTACAAAGATAAACTCTATTTTTAACCCTAAAAATAGGTGATTTATTTACCTGATAGTTATCCATTATTTCTCTGAAATCACAACATATTCCTTCAATGAAACAATGGCATGTACTCCACTTTCTCTTAATAATCCCACAATGTCAGTTTACTTCTCACTGAAAACTATCAAGTGTCCTTGTACTGTTTTTTTTTACTGTTTTTATTGATTTTATTCTTTTATTTGTATTTATCTATATTTGCAGCAGCCTTTTATCTCCTCTGCCATCTGTTTCTTTTTCCTCTCTTCTCTCTTGTTTCCATCTTGTTTCTTCTGTTTTTTTTCTCACTATCTTGTTCTTTTTGTTTTAAATTCATCTTGATCCTTCACTCACTGTTCGGCTTTCTGTTATTCTGTATTCTGTTTTGCTTCATGTATCAAACAACTTTCAGAGAAGCTATTTTTTATTATAATTAGTGGTTTAATAGTAGTAGTAAATGAGTGAATAATATCTGAAGTGGACTCTCTGAGCAGTCTGATCGTTCTCTTCAGGGAGCGCGGAGTAGCTGCAGGAGCTTTTCAGGTCTTGACTCGTCATATCGTAAGAGTGTGATAAATTCTAACCTGGAGAACCAAACAGCACAAAATTGAATTTCTGTGAAATGCATTATCATTTTGGACTTAACATTGACCTGAAGCTTCAACACAAGATTAAATTAAAGACAGGCAGAGAACAAATGTGTGTAATACTGGTGTGGAGCAAAGCCACCTATAATCCTGAGCTCTCCAACCAACCACCATCACCACCGCCAGCTTCTCTCTGACAGGAGGTGGAGAGTCTCTTTCATGTGTGAAGTGTGTGGTTTATCAGTTCATGTGGGATCTGGTGTAAAGGTTTTTTTTTTATTCTGAAAGAGCTCCTGTGTGTCTTCAGCCTGTCTGATTCAGGATTTTCAAACTGTAAAAGTTTGACTATTCGTGAAACAAGCAGCCGGGGTCCTTTTGAAGTGAAGTTTCTATTCCGTAAAACTCAGAAGATCAATCTGTTCAGAGGGATGTGATCAACAAGCTGTGACAGGAGATATTCACCACCACGTCCTTCATTTCTGACCGGTGCTTGGTAATTGGAGTCTGTCAGGATTTTTACTCCAATTACAGTCCTGTGAAGGTTTAGTAGTTCAGTCTAAAAGTTGTGCACGAATGCCTGTCTCCACCACTTCTGCAAAGGACAGAAATTCTTCTCTTAAGTCTCTTTCATACCTTTACTGCAACCCTGAACTTATTACTTACTTACTTAGGAGCTGTATATGAAAACGCAAATGTTCGAATAAGTTGGACAAATGGATTTTATTTCAAGGATTCAAGGATTCAAGGAACTTTATTGCCACACCAGCACACATTTACACACGAGATGGTATGAAATTTCGCTCTCAGGTCCCGGTTTAAGCCACAATAGATATATAAAATAGAGTCATATATAAAAAAGAAGTACTTAAAAGAAGAGCAGTGTAAACATCTAGCTGATAAAAAAGTTAAAACCAGATATAACAAAAAAAAACAAAACTGACTGAAACTAAAAATAAAATAGAAAAAAAATATACAGGAAATGCTTTTGGTTTTAGTCTTTGTGAACTTCAAATTTGTCAACAGAAAGAGCCTGAGGAGGCGTTGTTGTGTCTTTTTATTCTATGTATTAAGACTGGGAGCCAGCTGTCTTCATAATTTGTATTGTGATACCAATTCTGAACCTATTAAATCTGCCCCTGACAAATACTCACTATCTTATAATAAGAAAAAACTAAAACTGATACTGAAAATATCAAAAAATAAACTAAAACCAAACCAATAAAAACTAAAGTGAAATGAACAAATGAAAAATAAAAACCGTATTTCATACACACACTGTAAACATGCCCACACTCAAACAAACATAAACAAACACATCCACTTTCTCTGATACAAGCAGAGCAGCTGTTACAGTGAACTTGTAAAGGTGCTGTGTCATGTGTGATCTTTATAGCTTCGCTGTTGCAGTGGCTGCACCTGGCCTCAGGTTACAAGAAACATGCTTCCCCTCACGTTAACTATATTTCCCATTTAGATCTCCTCTTCCTGTCCAGCCAGCTCCGCAGTGGACCGCAGCTGGGTTTTACAGATTGGTGATGTGTCGGAAAATCCTTTAGATAAACGAGGTGTAGAAGTGCAGTATTGTTTTGTGCTGTTGTAATCGTTAGTGCTTGCTGTTGCTTAGCCTTAGCAGGTGTACGGCTGACTGAAGCTGCAGAGTATCCGCTCTTTGATTAGGTGAGGGTATGCTTTAAAGTCAGCTTGTCAAGGTGCTGTTTAATTACCACAAGGGGGCACTAAGGTTGGAAATGTATGGAGTCTACTCATTGTGGCCTTAATGAAAATAATCAGTCATTACTAAGGTAGATGCTGGGTGTTGGTCAAGCAGAGACTGGCTATTAGTTTGAGTCAGCTACAATTGCCTAATGGCTTCAATAAATTGTATTCCTTTACTATAATGCAGCATTTTAAAGTAGGGCTGTCACACTATGGACACGCCAACCACAGAGGATGCCAAGAAACTCTTACAACTGCAATATTACATTTTTTTTCTTTTCTTTTAATACTGTATGTAACTAGTGCTGCAGATGAGTGAGACTGATTAACCTATACTGTGCTGTTGAGCCACACCACGTCACCACAGGGGATAATCCTTCATTGCAACAGCCCTATTTTAAAGTCACTATTCACACTTGTAGCTTGGCTCACTTGATCCAGACCAAGACAAGAAAACCTGCAGTAGTTGCACTAGGACACAAGCACAACACACCTTTTTGTTTTTGCATTCTTTATCTTCATAAGCACAAGTGTGTAGTACTACCTTAACATCTTTAAGGGGCCCCCAAAACACACCGTCAGACTCAAAGGAAATGGCTCCACTGTTGTGATATGATAACACAAATACCAGGCCATCTTATCGCCAGTCTCACCCCACAGTATAAGCATTGTATTGATGTATTCAGCTCAGCTGTAAGTTTGCACTTGGTCAGTGGACTACCTACTGTCCACATAAAAAGACAAAAGCTACAGTATGCTGCTCTGCCGCTCATTTGCATAAAAATAGTTTGTAGTATAAGCTCTTCTACTGGTGCAATGCAGAGTTTTCAATTTTATGAATCCCCAGTGTCCAATTCAGTTTTTTCATTTTTGAAATAAATTAGATTTGCTGGGTGCTTCGATGATGCGGATATCCTCGTGCTGTGTATTTCATTTGAATGACAGACCAAAATTACATTTTGTGCCAAACACTTTTTTATTTTCCACAGAGACATGTTGGTCTACTGCCCTCTATAAAGAGACATTTACAGGCAAATTTATTCAAATTATTTACTTAGTGCAGCTGGTAAATTAGTCGATTTTTTATTATACATATCTCCTCCTGGAGCCATTAGTACGAGTGATGTAGCCTGCAGCACTCCCTCTAAATCTGCATAATTCTGGCATTATAATTTGCAGTGGATGTTTGGGGCTCCAGCAGTGTTTGAACTGAGCCCTGGTGAAAGTCTTGTTTCTCAGCAGCTTGTTTCATATCTCTTGTCTGTGTTTATGCGAGTTAAACCTGGCAGTTTAGAGATGAAGAGATTTTAAACGCTGCTGTGATGTGGCTCGTCGCTGTTTTGATCACTTCATTTGGTTGATATGTGTCTCCCACACAGCCACCCACATCGCTGCTCAGTGTGACGAGCCTCAGTGAGATGGGTGATTGTTTTATCCTTTCAAAGGCAGCAGTAGATTATTAGCATCCTTAGTGGTGTGATGCTGTTTGTGGCGATGTATACGTGGGCCGCTCTCTTGCACATACAGATTGTACTGTACATAATGAGCTTATTATCTGGTACTGTCTGGCTGGATAAAGGTTGAAGGCCAGAAAGAATCCACATTACACAGGAGTGTGTTTGACAGCTGGATAACAACTTAAGATGAGGAACAAATATTCGTTAGCAGTGTGAAGTGGAACATGCTGAGCTCAAACACAAAATAACAATTGTTTATCTACTTCCAGGTTTACAAAAATATCAGATATATGCTGACACTCTTTTGTGCTTTCAGTGCCTTTGAAATGTAAGGGCTTTCATTTAAGACGGGCTATGATGAGGTGTTTTCATTTAGTGTAGTGTAAAGCCTCAGTTATGCTTTCTGCACGGATGGTCACAAGGACACGAGCTGACACGGAGTCATGAAAAGGAAATGCTTGGAGGTTTTATCTGTGCAGGTTTCTCCTCGTGCTGCCTGTACTTTCTCACCAGCCTGTCCTCAGTGTTCTGCATTTTGTCCACGTATCTGCATCTGCGTAGTCTGATGTGCATGGACACGTGAAACCTGCTGTCTGACGTCTCTTTGTGGACCTTCTGATGCATCACGCATAAGGGTGGACAAACACAGAATTTAGAACATTTAGATCATGTTCTTCAACAGGTTTTCATGCCCTAAATGACGGAGCAGGAGGCTTTTCATTTTGTTCTATAATTGCCGCCCCTTTGGTCGAGGTCTAGTGCTAGTGAGGAACCAAATATTGACTCTTGGAAGAAATCAGGACATGGAGATGATTTGCACATCAACAGTTCACCTCAGCCGCTCATATGAGACTTTTTGCTGCAGTATGATAATGCCACGACCCTCCATCATTCATATGAACACAAGAGGTTGGTGTTAAGAAAAGGTGCCAAAGGTTGTAGCATTTAAAAACACAACCGTTTGTCCATACCTTATAGAACAACTTGATGAAGCATTCTCTGATCCGATACTTCTAATGGCAGGACGTCATCTGCCTGCGCTGTGGTTAAGGTTTGGTTAGGTTTAGGAACAAAAATGACTTAAATTGACTATTTCACTAAGGTAAGGAGCTTTATCATCACGGTGACAATCATTAACAGGTGGTTAAGGTTCAGGAACAATCGTGGTTGCGGTCAGTAAAAATTCAAAATGGGAAACAAAGATGAGCCTCCCATGGTAAAGTCAGATGTTCTGTTGACCTGTCTATCCACCCCTACCTCTGATCCCTATAGACCCATCATAATCACTACAGCCAATAGAGAGCTTTGTGGCTTTGTTTTGGAGCACTTGCTGCAATGACTGATGATGATGTTCTTTGTGAGGGATGGAGACCCTGTTGATGTGAGAAGAAATAATAACAGTGCAGAATTTCTGTGGGGAATGTTCTTCACAACTGGCTGATATGTTTCATCAAATATCAACATTGGCTTCCTACTTGTTAAACTCAACAGTTCTATATATAATCTGTATTGTCGATATTGTCCATATTGCCAATATTGGATGTTTATAATTCTTAACCTATTTAAAGCTAGCATATATAGAGCTGTCTAGAGCTGTAAATTGCACGTTGTATCAATGATTATGCTAAACAGAACTATTAGACTGCATGATGTAAAGCTGCAGTAGACGAGTGAGTGGTTTTTGTGATTGATCAGGATAAGTCAATATCAATAATTCAGCATGTAGTACAACTAAAAGCTATACAAAACTACTACAGTTTGGGACTGGGGAAGTGACACAGAGGTGAAATTTATGCTACATTTGAAGTGTTTTCAAATGGTACGTGTTGTGGTTTTACAAAACAAAAGATTGAGGATCAGTCAAATGTTTTTCCTAACTTCTCTGCGTGCAAAGCAACAATGGGAATCACCTGGGACTGTGTCTGTGCAGTGGATGAAAAACTGTTAATTTTTAAACAAAGAAAAACATGACTCAGATGAGGTGGAAGCATTTTACTGAATGATGAATGATTTTTGTAGTTGTTCTTGAGGACAGCTCATGAAAAACTTTTACCAAACCCAATTACATAACTCAGAATGCATCTTTTCAGTTTATCTGCGAGCTCTATGACTGTGAGAAAACCAACTGTGCGCAGATAAAAATGAGGAAAGGTGTCTCTCTATGTTCTGTGTTTTTTTTTTGTTTGTTTGTTTTGTTTGTGTATATCCCAGCTTGAACCCCTTCAGGTCAAACTGTAGACACAAGTTGGGCGGATTAGTAAAATGAACATTGACGTTTTCTGCTTGAGGATGATTGTTAGTGCTCTGGAGCAAAAACAACCACTGCTGGAGCCTCATTATCCTGCTTACTGATACATGCTCCGAATGGCCAAATGAGTCGCCTCAGCTCATACTGAGAAGCACTGAACTCTGGGTTTGTGGGGCTTAAAGAGCTCTGACCTTCTGTTCGCTGCTGTTTGTTGAGGTTGTTCATCGGTATTCAGGATCTCCTGCCCTGTCACAGACTCTGTCATATTGGCGCTTGGCTATTCACCAAAACAGTAGAGAATTGGACAATGCAGATGAATGAGCTGTGGTCTCTCTCTCTGTCACTGGCAAGAGTCAGTCAGTCTTTGAAGGCCTCGAAACTCCAGAGAATCTTTAAAATTCGTTTTGGGTTTTTTTGCTGCCGTCAAACTCGCTATTTGTCACTTCAGCAAAATGATAAACTTCACGATGTATGGATTGATGAATTGGCCAGAGGGTGAGTGATGGGTGTCCAGGAGGATATTTTATTGAAATGAAAAGATATTTCCCATCAGTCAAATGTCAGCATAATGGTTTCGTGCCCTCGCTGGTCAGGTTTTGTGCGACTTCCCTTTCTTTATTGTTTCACCTGAGGCAGAAACTCTTTTTAGTGGGCCAGGTTTAGGTCCTTTGATGCTGTTATTCTGCAACTCAGTAGAGATAAGACAGCAGAGTTGCTCCCTATATTCTGTTACAGACATCATCTCTTCACTTTTTTGTCCCAGAATAACATAATCTTTTCATCAATGTTGCTCCTTGACTTGCTTGGAAGTGCTTTTGTCTTGAAATAAACAAGTATTGTCAAGTATTGTCAGCTGTTTAAGAATTGTGGTTTATTCTGCTGTTGACCTGGATGCCTAAAAGATAAATGTAAGAGGAAACAGAAAAGGGAAGGAGGTGCTTTTTCTTCTCAGCAGTTTGTGGAAGGAAGGTGCAGTAGTTTAACATTCAGGAAAGCTTTCTGTTCAACACAGCCAGGGTCAGTGTCGAGGTTCAGTGGCTGCGGAGTCCAGCAGGTATTCAACATTTAGCTCCATTTTCCTCTGAGCTGTCAGTGTTTGGGCTCCACTGGTCACACCGTCAGGGACGTCCGCTCTTAAATGCCAAAGCTCCTCTGAGGAAAACCGGCTTGGTGTTTTTAAACTCCTCTGCCCTGCCTCTCACTCTTTTGAGTGTTACCTCAACGAGGCTCTCACCACACATTATCTCCTCAGGGATTACAGCACTCTGCATTGGAGAGCTGTTCCTCTCATTTCACCTCCGCAGACTCCTGTAATTCACCTGCTTTTCATGCTGAGGGCTCCCCCTCCACCCACAGGAGCAAGTGTTGCTGGGATAAAAAAAAAAAAAAAAGATCAGGAGGAGATTCAGAGGGCTTTCGGGAGGTCTTCTGATGATTAAGTAGCCAGTCTACATTTAAAACAGTAGAATTAAGTATGCATGAAGCTCAAAACCACTCTATACTAACAATGGACTTATTAAAGATACATTCTTAAGTTTCTCCAAACTTTAGGCTCAAACAATACGAAATTATTTTATCATTAAAGAGAAAGCACTCACTGAGGCCAAGCTGCAGGTGCTCGGATATTATTAAGTGCCTGGCCTAAAAACAACAGCAAAACTCTTCATATGCATATCTGAAACTTTTAAAGTTACAATTCTTAAAACTGCATTGACTTATTTTCCTATCCACTTAACAGCAACATAAACAACAAGTACTCTACTGCCAATAGTCACTCTCCTTATCCTAAGATAAAAATCTGACCCTTTAATGCTAAATGCTTTGCTATGTTCCCCAGCTAGTCACTATCTGTCTATGCGTTGATGCTTGGCAGGCAGCATAGAGAGGGTTTTAAGTGTGGGGCTGATGAGCGCTGTGAGACTGAGCTAAAACCAAAACAATGAGCTGAAGGGATCTACAGAGTTCAGTGATAATTCTCTGAGGGTTTGTCACTGTGTACAATCCCTTTCACATCACACACGCAATGAGCCGTTGCTAATATAAAAATATTGCATTTAGCCACTTTTCATGATATCAAACCCCATTTTTTATGCTATTAATGACCACAGTTTTTCAGCAATAGTTTCCCAATGTATTTTCACTCTCTGTTTGCCTATATATAGTAATTTCATGGTAACTGGCAGAGTCGACTTCTCCTATTCATAATCACACAAAAGTGACAAGTGACACATGCATGTACATGGACATGATATGTAACACAAAAGCGGTAATGCACATTCGTAATAATACAGAAGAAAATAATTGACCATGAGCACAGTGTTACTATGTCAGACGACACTGTGTGCTGTCCTCTTTATTCTTCTATATTAAAACAATGTGACATTGTTTGGCTGTACTGATTGCCCTTCCTCTGGTTCATTCTAAGGATGAGCATTTCAAGCATAAATACTATTCAATAGTCACTGTCAACTATTCAAAGATTATTCAAGACTATTTGTGCCCACATCTTCACAGAGACTTGCTCCATCTCAATGCCCAGCATCAAGCTACCGCTCCTGACGAGTGTACAACCAGGCGCCAGTAAAAACTAAGGAAAATATCCTTTTAAAACAAGATGATAGTCGTATAAACTATCCAATATTCTATAATTTACCAAATATTTGTATTTTCAAAAATCATGGCCCATCCCTAGTTCATTCCTGAGAGTGTTACCACTTAAAGGCTCTTTATTGCCCCTAGTTTTTGATACGTGTGTCTTTTGGAGCAGAACTTGAAGCCTGGTGCTTTTCCTGGGACGTTGCTCTTTATGCTAAGCTAGTTTCTGCATGCTCTAGCATCAAGGTCAACATACAGGCAGATACTTTTTAAAAACCTATTGTTTTACAGGGTTTAAACATTAAATGTAAACTGGCTGGACCTCTAGCCACTACAATGTATTTTGTTGCATTTAAGTCATAAATTCACACCATTTACTTTGACTAAGGATAAAATATCTAACGCTGTTGAGACATCCATCTAATTAACCTCTGAAAGCTTCAGCTTAAAATGTGGCCCCACTAATGGAGTGTTATTCCCTTTTAAAAAATGAAATCATGTGGCCCTGGTGGATATCAAGAGGCAGATGAAGACCTTGTGTTGTTGAGATGAAGTACACTGATGTTGACAGAGTAATCGAAGCCAAAGCCTTGTTGTCAGAGTTGTGGGCCGCGATCAGACTGCAGCGTGAATCATAGTAATTGGCTCTTGTCTCAGCAGTGGAGAACAACATCCATTAACAGAGAGGCTTCACATGGAGGCAGCGTTAGTTTGCAGCTTGGAGCTCGAGAGGACAGCCATGAATATTTATTGAGCCGATGTTCATGAAATGCTGTGTGAGATACAGTTGTAGTACAGACCACACAGTGTCTCATAAAACAAACACTCATTTCTACTGTGTGTCATACTTTTACTGTGTTATTTATTCATGTTATGCAGTTTTAACATAACAGAAGTAACTGCAGCAGCACATCCTCAGTGCTTGAATAAAAAAATAAAAAAAAATTTTTATTAATTAATTGATGCCATATCTGTTTATTTGTTAATGCTTATGGGTTCCTGTGTGAGTCAATTAAAACAAGCCTAATTAACCATCTTAATTATTGCATTATGTACAATATATGATGGTTTTTATCGTAGCCAATCATACACAAACCATTAAAGTGTGTGAAACATGAAAAGGTCTCCTTTGACAGTGCTGATTGTTCTCCATCAGTATCATGCCTGTAATGAGCCAGTCAGGACACCATTCATCTCCACAACATGACATAATTACACCATTTATTCATCCAACTGGACATTATTACACTGTTCATTCATCTAATATGGTGCCATTACAGCTGAGAGACCTGCACCCACTTGGAGATAATTATTTGCCTCCCGTCTGCCACTTGCACTCACATTTGCTGAATCAACAGGTATTTGTCATTATTTTCATTTAAACGATGTAAACCCCGTGAAGCCACAAAACATGACTGACTAAACTTTGAGCCAATACAAGGCTTTTACCTCTCAGTATCAGTGAGCTCCCGTCCTGCTGTTTTTTTTGGCAATTCAACTGTTTTTTCACTCAGGCTAAGATATGGAGAATAATCCACCTCCAGCTGTGTCAGATATCCTGATATCCTCGGCGTGGTTTTTGCTGTTGATCTCTGCTCTCTGAGCCACTCAGCTGTGCTGATGCTTTCAAGAGTTTGGGTGCCTCTTTGCAGCTACTAAACAAGTTATATTAATGTTAAAGAGAGGAGACCTTTCTGTCTCATCCTGCATGAACTACTTTCTGTTCTGTGAGAGACTGGAGCGTGCCATCAAAGGCCTATTTTCACTTAGCTGACATTAAACCTGCAGCTCAATGATAAACTCCACGCTTCTTCAACTGCTCAATTGTATCTATGGAGGCTAGGAAATGTGATGCTCCTGCCCTGTCACTTCTGGTATTCTGCTTTTGTCTCTTTCACCCTGGAAAGATGAATGGAAGCTGCTGTGAAGTTTTCTCTGCATACACAGGTCCCTTCTGTAATGTGTGTGCAGGTTTGTTGTTTTACTTGTGAAAATATGTGCAAGTGCAGAAACACTGTAGCTAAAGCTTGTTTGAAGGTCAATCTGTTATTATAAATCCTTGTAATAAATAAAAACTCTGTAATACTTTCCTAAACTGAGGGCAAAGAACAAATTGACTCTTCGGGAAAGCTAACAACAGAGCTTAATTGTGTGAATGTGATTTGACTAATAATGAATGCTTCAGTTTCTCTACTACAGCCTACAGTACACTGTATAACGTGATGTTATTTGACCATGTTAGTCACTGATGTTTTGGATTATTTACTCAAGCTGTTTGGGTCAGATGATTAGATTTCACACCTAACCCAGTGATTTAATGTGAGGTATGGCATATTTTTGTGCGTAGGTGAATAATAGAGAAGTGAATTTAGAGAATGAAGGGTAAAAAAAACGTCATATATCCACAACATTTACAGGAACTTTTCAAGTTCAATAAAAAAACACCAACCACAAGGCTTTCTTATGACACTTAAGTAGAATATTCCTCTCACATCATGAAGAATATCTGTAAAGATGAGATCAACATTTCAGTGTAAGCAATAAGCCACTGGTCTTCACTGGCCTTGGTGACTTAAAGGGGAATTTGACTTATTTTACACATGGGAGTCTGTTTATGGGACTTGTTTACAAGTATCACATTGAGGTGCAGCCTTTATCAAACATGGTCCCAAACTATGAAACATTATACCTAAAGATATTAAAGAAGCAAGCTTTCTAAATATTTGTAAACTAAGATGCTAAAGTTCTTTAGTTTGTTTTATGCTGCTATGAATTCCAGTTTTGACTTGTTTTATTTTATTATTATTATCATTTGATGTTTTTAATGTGTTTGTATGTTCTTTTTATGTGCTCTTCGTGTGAAGCACTCAGCACATGTAATTTTAAGTGAACAAAATCTGTTTAAAACCTTTTGTGGCTCTTAATGGATAAATTGCCTCAAGTGACAGAGTAGGTTAAAGACTGCAGGTTTGAGAATGAGGAAAATCTGGAGGTGTGGAGTTAGAAACAAGTGAACTTATCAGACCTCTGTAGCCTGCTCCTCATCCCGGCTTGAGGCTACAAGGATTGCACACCCGAATCTCTGACTGTCTGAACTGTCAGTGGTCGAGTTGCATTGTGGGAAGGTACATGGCAGGTTTTGACAAAGAAGAAGAAGGCGTAGAATAAAAAAAGGCTATCTGTTGTTCTGCTGCACCTGCACTCTGCATTTTGATTCTAACAATGTTATAGGTGTACAATTCGAATGCTAATCGATGGGGTAATAAAGTCCACTGTCGTAGAAGCCTGAATCTAACAGCAACAACATATCAAATTTCAAAATTTGACATGCTTCATCTAAAACTGCTTGAATTATTTTAAAGACGTAACTAAGTGTGCTTTTTTTCCTGCTGTGTGATTGGTTGACAGAGGTGTGTGACAGCGCGCTGGTGTCCAATCTGCCGCCGTCGTCCTTCAGAAGCTCCTCCCAGCTGTCCAGCAGCCACGCCCCGGGCTTCGCCAAACTCAACAGGAGAGAAGGTGAGGAAAAGTTTGATTCAATAAAATGTTTCATCAGGGTATCTAACAAAGCAGACCAGACCAGGTACATCCTGTAAGTGCCTAATTATTACTGTTATTGTGAGTGTATTAGGGCCTGGAATAGTGTTGACAATGCCTGTGTTATTTTTGGGAATGTGAGCTTCTCCTGTAGTCCAGTGAAATGTGAGGTTTATCTGAGTCTAGCAGAGACAACAGAGAGGAAGGAGCGGTGCCAGATCTCCACTCTGTTACTGACAAGCTGCTCGGCTGCAGTTGCACTCAGTGGAGAAGAGACTTTGTTTAAGCTCAGGACGCAGAACACAGAACACCGAACAGCTTTTTAACGGATTCATAAAGACTTGCAGGTAACCTACCGACGAGTTGAGAGACAACAAGGAATGGCTGCTTTGTCCCGTCCTTATTTTCTGTGGGAGCTGTTTGGATTGAAGGTCTATGTTAGAAAGATAAGTGTGAATGGTGCTTGTTTGTCCAACATGAAAATCCAGCAGGGAGCCCTGTGTTGGATGCTGATGTGAGGCTTTGAAAAAATGAAGATCATGGTCTATTTTGGAGCAAGCTGCACTGCTTTATCCCGACAACAAAGCTCAGAATCAGCTGGGAGGGTGAAATGGATTTAATCTGAATGTGAATGATTTTCACCATCCCAGAAACTAAAGGAAGCAGAGCCTGCTCAGTCCTCAGTCCTCAGTTTGCTTCAAACAGCCTTTTTGTTGCAAAATGCTGCCTGTCTGCTCTCTTTGTTTGCTGATCTGACTTTGATTTTTGTTAACAGCGGATTGACAAGGCTCTCTGCTGTGTATTAGTTCACATCCGTACCACCTACAACAGTATCCAGCACACTGGATTTATTGAAATGTTAGCTCTTACTCTAACTTACTTCCTGGGATCTAATTCACCTGCCAACATTGCAAGCTGCCAGAAAGAAGAAGTGAAGGGTTCAGAGGTTGCACTGATACTTAGATCATGTAGAAGTCTGTAGAAGAGAGCTAATTCCCATAATGCCCTTGGCTGACACTTCCTGGTCTTTTATTAACTGGTACAAGAGACAGTCAAGCCAAATATGTCAGATATGAAAAGATATCAAAGATCTGTGAACACCCACAGGTAAAACCCTGAAATGAAAACTGTGCCCTGTGACCATTTTCTTCACATCACAATGGCAGAAAAACTTGGATCAGTCCAACAAAACAGAAAACAACAGTAAGAAAACAACTTACATGTAAGTATAGAGCTTCAGGCTCTTGATAACAGGTGACTTTTATTTTATGTGGGTCTAATTCAGTTAGAGCTGTACCGAATAATTAAAATCTTCTAAGCTTTGTGCATAATGTTGACATTCGAATTTTAAAGTCATTGAAATGCTGTGCAGTTTTTTTGCTTTTTTTTTTGCAGTTTATGACTTTAGAAAACTCAAAAGAGAGCTTTTTCTGCACTATCAGCTAGCATCTGATAGCATGAAAGGGAAAAAGTAGCAACAACCCACGAAGGTAGCTTTAGTTTTAGTCTCAGCAAATTGTGACAGAACAAGAGACTTTTAAATGAGGAAAAACTACCTGACGGCTGCTGTAGCTGTACGGTAACTTTAACATTGACTTGAATTTCGTTGTATTGTCCAGATTTTTTTGAGGATTTTTTTCCCCCATGATGACGTAAGGTTAGTATTTTCTTGTCCATTTTAACTAATTATGGTACCGTGTCCACTGGTCCACATGTGACAGGTTAGCACTTGACGCTAGTTAGATGAATATGACCATTTAATACATGACTTGATGGATTGGACTCTCACTTTTTCATTCACTGGGGTAGTTTGTAAAACGTTGTTGTAAAAAAGTGATAGAGATTACATGCACAGCAGTTAGTACTATATAAAACCTTCAAAATGTGGTTTATCCATGAATATTGGTGTTGAAGAATTAAGGGTAGCGTTTAAAACAGTGAATTGCAGTAGATCACCTCAGTACAAAAGAGTAGTGCTGTCAATCCTCCATTTTCACTTATCACTGTAGCTTAGTTTACTGGTGCTGGCGTACAATCGATCAAGATGACAGTGAATTTTAACAAACCTCTCTGATGGACCCTAAGGTGAACTATTTCAAGCATTTTTGACATTTTGAATTCAAACACATCGTTACAATTCAAATATTACACTTTTCCCACATTTGAATCACATTTTTGGATAAATTGCTGCAAAATAACTCCTAGAATGTCACAGAGTGATGATATAGAGCATCTCTAAGATTAATCACATAAATTTTTGCTTCAACAGCAAATAAAATGGCTCAACAAATGACTAAACAGCAGTAGTAACATGGGTGCATTTTCCTAATCCACCTTTCATATGTAGTAGGTAGATTAGAAAAGCTGTGTGTGTGTTACATTTCCTCCTCGGTAACATTCATGGTGCAGGATCCCAGAGAGCGATCCCAGCTGCTCACTGAGGAAATCGATGAATAAATGAACGTCTCCATCTCATTTCCATCTCGTGTCTCTGCTGCTGCAAACACTCTGCCTCCTCTAGTTGTTCTCAGAGGAGCAACTTCAATTTCAATTCATTTACCCACTAAGTGAACAGAGATTACCAGAGTCTTGGAATACCACCTACACAGCATCTTTTCAAGGGATTTAATCAGACAGCTGGAATCTGTAACATTACAGCCGTTCAAAATCATCCAAGCACTGCTCATGTGAATGTGTTATCTGTGGATATTGGTGTACCAATAAATCATTTCATGGCATAAAACACTGTTTTGCATGTGTAGCTGACTTGAATATTATGTAAATCTAAGAATTGGCTTCCAAACAGGACATGTGAGCCCAGTGCTGGTCTTTTTTCTCTAATAACTACAATAATGACGGGAATGCCATTAGTTTAGCAGGTATTTGGTCATAAACCAACGTATTGGACAAGTTAAAATGGTGATGATGATGAGATGTTGAGATATTTCAGTCGAAACCAAAAGAATTGGACCAATTGAGCCCTATCCATACCTCTGGGTTTGCACCATTTTTGATGCACTTTGTCCCTCAGAAATAATTAATAATTATCAGGGCTAATTGCATGTACAGTGAAGCCTTTATTAAAACATAGCAAAATCAAACATACAACCAATTTAACTAAATGTGCCTAATAGTGTGTGTGTGTATCTGCATTTGAATATGCAAAAGAAGGGAAGATAGAGAAGGAGGAAGAATCAAAAGGTGACTACCGACAAAATGGCTTCCACTCCGGCCCCCTGATGTGTGGGTCAGAGGAGGATAAATACACAAGCCATGTGCTGTAGCTGTAAGCTTTGTGTCCTGGAGGAGGCTAGTTTATATAGAGTGTGTATGAAAAAGGGGGGGGAACTCTGGGTTTGTTGGGCTAAGGAGGTCGGGTCATGTCCCACACATTGACCAGTGGTGGTGATAAAGCTGGGTTCAGGGATGCATTCAGCACATAGGTGAGAAACCAGGACTCTGGGAAAATGGAAGGGAGCCCATTGTTCAGAAGACAAGAAATGTTGGAGGCTTAAGACCTCTAACAAGTCCACAGACGAGAATAGAACTTCTCTCAAACTTTTGTGAAAACTGACTTTTTTTGCAGCTCTTCCAAAGGGAAACTATCTCTTTTAACTTATTTTCACAAAGACTCTGTGTAGACCCAGCAGCAGCAGTGAGACCTGAGGCCCTGACATTGTGCTCAGGATTTTATCCTGATGTAGCTGATCACAGTGGAGGCCTGATGGCTCTGAGTCTGACACCAGAAGTGGATGAGAAGTCTATTGATTGGAGATGAATTGCCTTTTATCGGGGACCTGGAGGATGAATGACTCAACGATTTCAGTCTGTCCATCTGCTGCTCTTATTCCTCATTTTGATTTCTCCTCTATCTTTTTTATCTTTTATTTCTCTCATGCCTTCCACCGTCTTCTTTTCTCAGTGTCCCATTTTTCTTATGTCCCCCCACCTCCTCTCTTCCTTCCTCTGAACTGCCCCTGTCCATCTCCTCTTCTTCTGTGCCATTTTTTTGTTGTAATCATTAGTTTCACTCTCTCTGCAGTCACATTTTCATTTTCATTTGTGCAAACTAATTTAGCCAGCTCTGTCTTCTTGACAAACGTTAATAGCAGTCTTCATGTTTAAACATCTTCTTTCTTCAGCGGGCGACGCTGACAGTTATCGGTGACACCACTGCAATTATGCTGGAATGGACTTTAAAAGAATTAAAGTGCCACAGTAATCATTTTCCCAAAGAATGAGCTTTGGAAGTTGAATGAAACTTTAATTGGAACCTGTAAATTGGGACTGACTGTGTAAATGATGTCCAACTAATCAGGTATTGATCTCCACATTGTCATCCTCCGTGGCTTCTAAAAAGTTCCATCACACTCTTTGAAACACTTTTATAAATGCAATGTTTCCTTTGCACTGCTCTGGCAGCATGACCCCAGTCAAAATACGTAGAAAATATCCCCCAAATTCATTTGGCCGAACAGCTTTGGTTGCCAAAGATAATTAGAAAGTACCTGACAAAACTCTCATCACAAAGGCCCACACAGTAGGTGACCTTCTTGAAATTAGCAAAAAATATTAATTTAAAAGTGTTCTCTCAATAGATTTTTGGAATATTAGTGTGACAACCATGCAGTCCACTTTTTAGACTTGTTTGTGGTTAATTGTAGCTGAAAAGATGTATTAAATATCTCAGATGCAGATACAATAATCTATAATGCAAATTGTGCCTTACACGATCTTGGATATCTTGGATAATAAAAAAGAAAAAAAAAGAAAGAACTATCCTGAAATAAGATGTTTTGATTTTCTTGGCGTGCCTTTCTTGCAGTGTGGCATTTACAAAATGGAAACCTTTCCTGGTTCACCTGCAGAGATCCTGCTACTGCTGTCAGTGCTGCATTAAGCCCATTAGCCTCTTGTTGGACTCTGTCTGGGTTCTGTCACTGACGTGTTATCAGGCTGCTGAAATTACCCTCCAGACTCTGTATTCTCATGCAAATGACTGCTGGCTCTCGTTCTGGGCTGGCTGCTTACACCAGTCTGTCTGTAACCAGTCTGTCTGTGACCAGTCTGTCTGTAACCAGTCTGTCTGTGACCAGTCTGTCTGTATCTGTCTGTAATTCTCTCTTTCAACCTCTACCTGTCTCTCTCTCTACCTCTGCCTGTCTCTTGTTCTCTCCGTTTCTGTCTCTCTACCTGTCTCTCTCTCTCTACCTGTCTGTCTCTACCTCTCTCTGCACCTGTCTCTCTCTCTCTCTCTGTTGAATTCCAGTACATTATTGATGATGAATCATTCATTTGTTTTGTTTTTGTCATTCATTTTTCATCAGTCATTTGGTGAATTATCCATCCAGCTGTGGAACTATACTTGAGTACAGTGTTGAGGTATTTGTACTTAATTGAATACTTTATTTCTGCTACTTTATATCTCTACTGCATTTCAAGTTTTGTACCTTTTACTAAGCTACATTTATTTGATAACTTTATTAACTAGTCACTTCGCAGATTAAGATTAATGATACAAAATATAATCAACAGATACATTTTGATGTATTATAAGTTAATGCAACAATTACAATCCAGTAGTTATTCTGAGATTTCCCATAATTAGAACTTTTATTTTTAGTACCTAAAGAATATTTTGATGCTAATAATATTATTTTACAATAACCCTTAGACAAAGATGACATTTCACTAATTCACATATTCACACATATTCTAGCTCTCTTCTCTTGTCCTCCTGTCCACACTAAGCCTCATTTTTCACACTCAAGAATGTAGCTCTTCAAAAATATGCTCCAGAATGAATGGCGCCTTTGCTGTGCTCAGGGCTTATGTAACGGTAAAGTCTGGAGGCTTTTGTGTCATTTTAATTAGCTGTGGGTCAGAAAGATAGCCAGACTGCGTCGTCACACTTCTTACCACATGCAGGCTGTGATGCTGTGGTGCTCACCTGCGGTGTGCTTTGTTGTTCTCGACAGAAAGTGTGTCGAGAGTCGTAGCACAATGTTTTCACTTTTAAATGCCCTACACATCCATAATCCACCTGCACAAGTGCTTTAATTATGTCGTCTGGTTACACTTCTTTGGACAGTAAGGGCATGCTTGATTGACCTCTTCGTCACACTTCTGCAGCGTTTATTTGCTTTATGTGTTTTTCCTTTCAACAGTTCAAAATATCTGCAGTGGAAATGGTCTATTCCCAGCATAGCTCCACTAAATGCACCCCTGACTGAAGTCTAAGCAGCCAAAGTAACTGAGAGCACCTGTGTGGGTGTGCAGAGCCTCTAAGATTTAATGGGTTTATTGCAGCTGTAGTCTTATAATCCTTTCTCTGGTATCATTGCTGTCATGGCTGCTGTTACAGATTTATGTGCCGTACCTGAAGGAGACCACTTTCATGAATGAGATGCTGATAAAAAGAAGGCATGACACACCATACTTTTGTGTTTTTGTTGGTTAAAAATTCGTATTGATTTCAGTTTACTGCTAGTTACTGTATTTCTGGCTTCTGATAGTACGGTATAATGCTGTAGTTATTTAATAATGTTTCAGCTGTATTTAAACAGTCTTGTTTATTATACACACTTAAAGAGATTTTCAGTTGACTAGTCAGATGATTTATATGAAAAATGTATTATATATGCTAATAATACCCATCACTAATGGAAATTTAGAGAATATTACAGGAACTCTTTATGACTCGGTTTAAATTACTGACTTAAACCAACTTAAATAGTTGTTTATGTGACTTCTCTGAACAAATCAAACAAAACCAGGTAGAATAAAATATCAGACGCTGTATTTAAGGAGGCTTGTGCCCCTGCTGATCTGGTTTAATAGTCCCACGTTTCCACTTGAACTGTGCCACGTATTCCCTGATCTATTAGGCCACAGTGATAATTTCAGCCTCTGTTTGGCCATCGGAGCGGTGATGTCACACTCCTGACCTCCATTATCTTCACTTTTCTCAATGGATGGTTAGATGTAGTGCCTTAAGAGACGCCAGGAGAGAGAAACCAGGGAAATCTCTTTGATTCAAAGTGACAACCGTGACAGAAAGTGTTCAGACCAACAGTATCAGTTCACCTCAATTATATTAGTTTCAGTTATACTGTCAGGGAGGACAGAATAAGTCTTTGTAATGCCTCTGTCTCTGAATTGTTTCCCTCTGATCTCTCTCTCTCTTTTCCTCTGCAGAGCAATCTTCATGAGTAAAGGTCAGAGTATCTGTTCTTTTCTTTGCGTCTGTCACTGGACACGTCTGTTAGTCAAGTGCTTATTAGCTTTGGCCTTTAGCTCTTTAAAGATCAGGCTCCACCAGCCACCATACCGACACTGATCCATTTTCACTGCTGAGTTTTTCTCCTCTGCCTGCCGCCACACATTGTTCACAGCCACTTCTGGCTGGTAACAAAAGCTGCCGAGGTGTTGCCCTTTTGAAGTCGCATGACACACTTGAACATTTACCGTTGTATAACCATATCAAACCAATATTAGGTCAACACACGAATAAGGACTTCTGTCAGGCTTCTCATTTATAATAAAGTGCCAACTTCAGGAAACAATTTAGGAAACCTGAGTGAACCGTAGAGACTCTTTGAAACAATGACATGATGTACGTTGTACACAACATTCAGACAGAGCACACATGGACTGAGTTATCAGTCAGAAACCTTTTGCTCGCAAATAGAGGGTAGTCATTTTATGGATCATCAAAGGGATTCAACTGTGAGAGTATAAAGTTGCTTAATAGTAATCTGCCCATTTTACAGTAGGTGGCACAAAGTGAAGACAGGTCATCATGTGGGGAGCATGACTGCACTCATGTCAGGCTGACCGTTAGATATCCTCATTTCATGTGTGCAAAAGTCAGAACTTTGGATTGATGGTGGCACTAAACATGACCAAACACATTAAAGTTCTTCCTTTGGGGTGACACGAATACCTACAGCATATGTAATGTAAATCTGTACAGTACTTTTCAAGATACGTTTTCATTGGCAGAAATGGACTTGTGACCTGATGCTGGGACTTGTTGAAAGGTCACTAAAGGTACTTAAGATCATCCTTAAAGGCGCAGTGTGTAGGATCTAGGGCAGAAATGGAATATAATATTCATAATTGTGTTTTCAGTAGTGTATAATCACACAAAACGAAGAATCAGTGTTTTTTTTTTTTAGCTTAGAATGAGCCCTTTATATCTACATAAGGAGCAAGTCCTCTTCCAGGGAATCCACAGTGCTGCGCAGCCATGTTTCTACAGTAGCCCAGAACAGACAAACAGGGCTTTTTCATGTTTGTTACATTATGGTGGTAGCTTGAATCTGTATTAGTTTTGGAGGATTTGCTCTAAACCTCAGTCTGATGGACTGAAAAGTGGATGGGTTCATTACAGATTTGATGTTATTTGTTTTCAGATCAGAAAAAAGCAGAGAATAGCTGCAGAGCTAGCAAGAGGGGGTAGTAGACTAAATTAGCACTTCTTTTGGATAATAACTTATTAGGTACAAGAGATGCATTCGGCATGATGCCTGTTCGTGTGTCATGGTGAATCAGATTCTGCTTTTATGATTTTCTCTGTGATGCTTCAGAAGTCACGGTTGTTGAAATCCTGATTACGAAAGTTATTGTCTGACAACTCCCACCTGATCTGAAAGAAGCCATCAACAGCAAGCTCTGATTGCCCACTGTTCAACATGTGGTCCAACAAGTCTCTCTGCCAAATCACTGCAGGGATTTAAGACAATATGATCACCTAATCTGACAAAGTGACCATCTGGAAAGACATACCTGTTGTGCAATCTGATGCTAGCTGAATGCACAAAATAGGCTCTTGGAGGATAAGGCCACAATTAATGCTAGTAGTGGTACTTTTCCTTCAGCATCGATTTGTTTTTTACCAAAACCACATTAACACATAACACGTTGTGCTTGTAAGTTGCAGCTTGTATGAATAGCAGCTGGTGGGCAACATATTGGCTTGCCGCTGTTTAAGGAAGAGAACTGAATCGTCTTTGTTCAAGTCAAGTGGCATTTAAGCTGCTTTCACTGTGTTTGTTCTTTGTAGGGCTCTCTGACACTCGCTCTGCCTGCGTGTTTTCTGTGTGTGTGCTCAGTGGGAAACTGGTCAACAGCATCGTCCATCTGGTGTTTGGCCTGACGAGCATTTTCCTACACACACACACACACACACACACACACACGCACAGCCTACTTTTTCTGTGTTCGATGTGTCTTTATTGTGTAACGGCCCATTCGATTAACCACAGTTTATCCGTCCAGGCAGACCTCTGTCAACAGCCCCCACATTTATACGTGCTATGAAGGTAGTGTGCATAGTTTTACACACACACACACACACACACACACACAGAAATCATTACACTACAGCTTAAGGATCAGTTAAGAATACACATCCTGTCAGCATACTCATACTGTACAATTCTGCAGTGTACAGTATTCATTAACGAAATGTTACTAAATATATTGCATCAAAGTCCCTTGTTGATGCTGTTTTGTATCAGAAAGGTTACAAACCCACTGAAAGCAACCTTTTGATAATCTAACTCTAATTGATCTTTTTTTTCTTTTTTGTGGGAAAGCATCTCATCGTGATGACCCAGATCCCTTTTGTTGGTGACATTTAATATGAGGAAGGATACACAAATGAAGAGATACTGTAAAACCAATAGGTTCTTGGCATTGGTAGTGTGTATGGGAAATGATATCGTCTTCTCTGTGCTTCTGTCTTTATTCTGCTTTATTTGTCGTGAGCTAACGTCACCCACAGGCCACCACAGTGACCTGGGATAAACCAGAGTCAGCCACTGGGGACATCTCGGTCCAAAATGACGTAAATCCACTGGGTCTGTCCTTCCTCAGATGGTTGGAGGACATGAAGACTGTCGTGTTTGTTTCTGCAACCAACAACAGCACAATTTATGCCCTTTGCTTGTACCTTCAACATCTTAGTTTTACCAGAGCCAGCGTTGGCGTGATAACAGCAATAGCGAACAGTGTGGCGGATTCAGGTTTTCAGGGGCGAGACCATCAGCCTGCTGAAGGGCTTAAGGACGTCACGTGTTCAACAAATCCCTGCATGTGACATCACGAAGGAGGCCATTTCTAAACAGAACATTTTTACTCACGTTTACTGAAAGATGGAGCTAGAGAAAATTAGAGAGCACGGTCTTTTCTCATAGTTTGAGCGTCTGTAGACACATTTATGTTGAAAAGACATTAAAAAGTGTTTAGCATGACGTGTTCCCTTGAAGGTGATGTGAGATTTCATATTAGCTGTGACTTCAACTGGTCTGGAAGGGTTTTCATTTACAGACATGCAGGCATTTTTACAACAGCAAGGATGTTGTCAGTGCTTTATTATAAATCAGAACATTGGAAAACCACATTTCAATTGAATTTAGTGGGAAGTTGAGGTACGGATTAAGGCACAAATGATACGTTTTTGATGAGGCTGTAACACTAGGTACTGATCTATGAATGTTTTTATTTCTGAACATTGTGAAGACATTCAGACTACTTTCTCTTAATATGTTATCTTGAGATTTTAATTAGCTTATTTTACAGCCTATTTTTGGGGCACAGATGATTTTACCTTTTTGGATCTCTGATTATTGCTTTGACAAGTGAAATACGAAGTTATATTACATATTTTCATTTCACAATATGTATGTGAGGTTTTTTTGATAGATATGAGAGGAAAGTACTTCCTCTTGCCAATGAGGGTCACATGTGAGCAAATGTGAGTGATTTGAATTCCTCAGGAAAGTTCCTGAATTATAATTTATATCACATTATAGTTTCAAACTTGATTTAAAGATGTGTGCTCTGGTTCAATCAATTTTCTTCATTCCGCTTTCATATAAAAAAAAAAAAGAAGTATGACTTTAGTTCAGGATGATAGGTCAGGCAATGCAATTGATTTTTCGGCATCTACTAAAGTTCATTTAATCTCCTCTGACACAGGTGGAGATCTAATGAATTGCTTATGTGTGCTGGTTTTTCTGCTTCTCTCCCTGCAGGAGCTGGAGGCTGGTCTCCCCTCACCTCCGACAGGTATCAGTGGCTGGAGGTCAGTCTGGGTGAACGGACCAAGATAACTGCTGTCGCCACTCAGGGCCGTTACGGCAGCTCTGATTGGCTGACGTCATACCTGCTGATGTTCAGCGACACGGGACACAACTGGAAACAGTACAGACAGGAGGACAGTATAGGGGTGAGTCTGAAACAGTTCCATTTAAACAGTAGTGTTAAGACTTTCAAAGCTTGTGCAAAAGTTCTTTATCACTTTTCATTTGCATCGCTTCAAAACATGTTTTTCGGGCTCCTCTTTTGTTCTTTGGTCTCATATTGGCTCTCTTTCCCCTCAGGGATCAATAAACATCACATTTTGTTTTGCGTAATTCACATGAAGTGATGTAGCGTCGAGCAGTGCTGTGTGGCTCCGTCTATCCTGTTCAGATAAACTCAGTCATCACGAGTTTATCTTCTCATTTATAATGAATGAACCAAATGTAGAAGCTCTGCTGACTCTGCAGACCTGTGGAGCTGCAGATCACGAACAGAGAGGCAGTCGAGTGTGTATTCTCTGTGATTCATGTTTCTCTCTCTTTTAAAGAGGGAGTAAACATGTTCATTTCACCCATCACTGCTACTTCAGGTACAAATGTTTGAAAGATGTTAAAGAACGGGCCTGAATATAAAGTGACACAGATTGTTTTGTAGAAAACATAACTTATCCTTCTCTACCTGTTGGCTGGTACCAATATTTTTCATAGGAAACTCTAATTATAAGTTATAGTTTATTATTGTTATTGTTATAAAGAAATGTGAAATATATTGCTCATACATACACATACAATACATTGTTGTAAATCAATTAGAAACACATTTCAATATATACCGTTTAAAAAACAAAATTTCAAAAATCATATATCAGTATGTATAAAAATCCATTAATCCATTAATTCGGGTTTACAACAACAGAAGTGCTCTACATATTCAAAGTTTCTGCAAACAGTCATACACTTGAGAAAATTCTTTGACTAGTTTGCTTCTACCAGTGTTTACCAGTGGTATTTCTGCATTAGTAAGTCATTTTAGTGCTTTTTCCTCCACTGAACAGGAGGAACGACGTGGCAGAAACAAGGCACAACATAGCTGTAAAATGAGAAAGCTCAGCTGGTCTCTGTAGAACTGATTAATGAAGAAATCAGTCAAATGGACAGTAGAGGCAGTGAGGCATCGTCTCCCCCCTCCTGGTAGACACAGCATTCCCCTTCAGTGTTTTCCCGTCGCACGAGTGTCATGTTGGACTTGTATTTGTCCCACCGTGGTGATGGTACATGGTTCACTGTGCAGCCACAGGAATACTAAGCAGTTTTGTTTTTGTTTGGATAGGAAGCGAACAGTGATGGATCCTGTCAGCACAGGAGAGTTTCTTACCTGTATGCTCCTCGTGAGCCTTACACCAAATCAAATAGTGCAGCAAATATCGGTGTAATATTTTCATACTGTTTTGACATTTATCCAGAACCATATCCAAAACCACATTTGTGAAAGTGGTGCACAGAGGAGCTTTTGATTAGAAGTGGAGCCGAGGCAATTTCCCCTCATATGGAGGGAATCCAGCTAATCTCTGCACTGAGGATCTTCTCTGAGAGAGAGCGCATAGGACAACTTCTCACAGCTTAAAAACATGTCGATCCGACTCTCTGAAATGTGACTGGGATTGTGCACAGTTTATGTAAAGCGTGTCTCAATTTCTGTGTATTAGTCAGTCGAGCTCACGCAGCCTGTCATAGGAGGAAGTTGATGGGACAGCTTTAGGATCAGCATCTACTCTGCTTCTGCTTTTAGCTTCGAGCCCTGAGGACCGAGGAGAAAATATGCTGCTTTCTCTTCTCCTCTTCCTCTCTTTTTTGCTCTTTTCTCAGAGGCCTGTGGGTGCTTGAAAATATTGCAATCCATCTTTTCTTTATTGTCCCTCTCTGCTTTATCGGTTTGTTTCCTCCTGCCTGCAGGGCTGGGGATGAGTACATGAGGTTTGCTCTTTCTTGCTTTTCCCTGTTCTAAAATTTCCTCTCCTCTTTATTTCCTCGTCTCATTTGATGCTGCCACTGCTTATCTCCCTTCTCCTCTCTCCATGTGACTTTCCTTCCCTTTCATTTAGTCCCTCTGTCATTTTAATTTGACACTCTCTATTATATCTCCTCTTTCTTTTCTTTTTCGTCTCTTTATTCCTGTCTCCCGTTCTGTTCTTCATTCACAGTTTATCTCTCTCACCATGTCTTCACCCTCTCTGCTCATCAAAGGCTGCTGTTCACATCACATCATCTTTATAGAATTAAATGATATTCTGTCCTCTCCTCGGTGTCATTTATAGAGTTGAAGGCCCTATTGGTTGCTCATAGCTTTGAGGAGACAATCTCTCTTTTTGGTCTTTCACAGTAAATGTTACATACCAGCATATACACAGAAACATGACAATTACTGATGTTTGCGTCTTCTTAACAACGACATCTTGCTGTAATGTCAGGCTAGAAGATGGAAATGGCATAAAATTGTTATTATTCCACAAAATCTCTCAGGATTAAGCTCAGGGTTGGCATGATTTATGGAACCCATTTCTCTCACGCAAGGAAAAAATAAATAATAAATATCTTTACAAGATAAAAAGTCAACAAAAAGATGTTGAATTAAACATCGAAATTAGGACAAGTTAAAATGTTGTCATTACAGTGACTTTGTGTGAGTTTCAATATTCAAACATTCAAGCAGCTGAAGCATAAACATCTGCCTATAATTTAATTTTCATGGCAAATTAATCTAACATTAAGGTTTTTGTTGCATTTAAACATATCACTTGTAAAAATATGAAGTGGAAGTGTTTCTCCACTGTTCAATCACCAAAGCGGGCCCTTAAATCACTTTTTGGTTGATAAGCTCCCTTAAGATTTGCCAAATGTTGTCAGCTGTTGGGCGCCTCCGGCAGTTGAGAATATCTATGCTTCTCTTTTTCCCACTCTTGTTTACTGAAATCATGACGTAGGCGTGGCACCTTACAGCCATTTCCCAAAGTGCATTGCTCGTAAATACTGTTCCAAAACTGTCAGCACATCCCTCAAAACACCTCCATCATCCACAGCCTTTTCACGTCTTCCATCAGGGAGAGCCACTTAGAAGTCAGCGTCATCCGCCATGTTGCTTTTTTCATTAAAAAAAACTGCAAAAGTTCTCTGAGAAACAGCATACCTGCAACCTCTCCTTGGAACGATGATGTAACAGACATTGCTTGGGAAAGAGGTAAGGTTTGTTCAACACAGGAGTGTTCGACCCCAGAGATGCTCTCTGTGTGGAAAGTTCCAATGCAGTTATCCTCTGAAGCATCCACATTAAGCGCTGCTTTGTATTCATGCATCACGTGGGTCGACTGTGGTATAAAGACGGGAAATGCTCTCACATCAGTCACAGGAATGCTGGGAGTATAATAACTTTGCCTTTTGGTACAGTAATACTATCCTTGAAAGTCGTTAAATCAATATCAAAATCAGTCTGCATGTTTTCCACCATTATGAAACAGCCCTCTCAACCAGATATTGTTTTTTACTGTCCTTTGGTGCCCTCTTTTCCAGTTTCTCCACCCACTTTCAGTTTGTGCCTGCTCAAATTTGCCCTCTCAAGATGAATTTTTCTTTTGAGCATCTCTTGGTGGTGTTTGATGCTCTCTCAGATACATGTTCACCTTCATCTTTGCTTCCTCAGAGCTCGCCTCTCAGTCTCTCAAAGAATTTTGACTTGCCAGAGCTGGGATCGTTTTCTGTCTGTCTATAATATCCAAAAACAGCTCAAACTGCTCATCGTAGGAGGGCAGTTACTGGCTCGAATGGTCATCTGATGTATGACACTGGAATCATCCTATTTGTAAGATCAAGTGAATAAACTGACTCTTAGCGTCCAGGTCCTCACAGCGTTTTTGTCTGGCCGGACGCTGGGGCGAAGCACTTGTTGAGTGAGAGAAAAAAACACTACACATGGGTTTTGTTTCTATGACAACGTATCACTACACTCACCATGATAGACTAGCACCGCCCCTTCACTTTTTATTAACTATTTGTTTCTATTTGTTTGACATTGGGGTTTTTTCAGTATGAGCACCAATCGGAGGATGCTTGCCCTCATACTTTGTACGGATGAGTTTAATGTCCCCGCTGTCACCACTCAGTCTGACAGCCATAGAGCGATGTGGGCGCAGGACACTCGCAATGGGTACGGATGAGCTTAATGTCCCCGCTGTCACTGCTCAGTATGACAGCCGTACAGCAATGTGAGTGCAGGACACAATCCATCAGAGAGAACAATACGGCAAATATCATATCCTCGTCAGTCCAGTGTTTGGCCGATCTGCTCAGTGCTCCTACAAATTGACTTTTCTGTCTCTGTCTTGGTAGTTTCTGTCTGACATGTATTAATTAAAGCTCTGGATAGGCAGACACGACCAGAACAAGCTTCTCCATTTACTCAGTAACCATAGTGACAAGAAAGCCAATTGAATGTATGAGATGTTCATGAGATGCACAAAAACAGTTAGAGCACTCTGAAAAAAAGACATTGGGTGTAGCGTTTTCTCTGTGGGTGGCCACATACGTTCTCATCATTGAATGAAAAATGACACTGGCGCTCATGGCCACATGTATATAGGCATAGATGTTTCCTGCTCTTTGTTCAAATTGATGTTTGCTAGACAAAGATTTTGTGATGCTGCTTCATCAGCGTTTGGAAGCTTGTTCATGCTGCTTTTGTCCTGCCTCTGCACAATAACGTGTCCCTAACCAAGTGTCAGCTGCAGAAACCTAAGCAAAATTATTGCCTAGCGTTGGCCGATCAGGACACGGCTCAATTATTTTGAAAGGCAGTAAATAGTGTCATCCTGCTAAAAGGGGGGAAAAGGCTCAAATTAGAAAACTCCCATATTGTTTTTCTGCTTAAGCTCACGCTCCATTTACACTTGTTTTTAAAATTGACATGCATTATACTGGAGAAGGGCTTGTTATGAGTTTAATTTTGATGGAGCTTCACATTCATCATAATTTGTTTCAGAACTGAGCTTCCTGTGAAGTTTTAGTTAAAAGCCTGTAAACCAGCATTAGGAGTCATTTAAACACAAGATTGTCATTTGATAACAAGACAAATTCAAAGCGGTGGTCCAGCCATGTTTACAGAGGAAAGTCAGCCGTGGGAGAGCCAGTTAACCTGCATGTCAACCTCAAGGTAATGAATCCTTATTGTGTTTGTGTGTTTTCAGTCTTTTCCAGGCAACAGTAATGCAGACAGTGTGGTTCAGTACAAGCTGCAGCAGCCAGTGATCGCTCGCTTCCTCCGCCTCATTCCTCTGGACTGGAACCCCAGCGGGAGGATCGGACTCCGGCTGGAGACCTACGGATGTCCTTACAGTAGGTCTTTTTCTTCTTCACTGGACTGACTGGACTCTCCAGTTGTCATCCAGCTGAACAAAGCTGTGGACACCGGTGGCACTGAGTTTGTTAACTGTCCTTCAGGGAAATTTAGTTTCATGGAGGATTTAAAATACATTTACATGACAGCTCATTATGACTGAGTAAACAACAGAGAGAGAATCAACATTACATATCACACCAGTGAAATACTCATCACATCCGCATACCGAAACAATAGATTTGATTGAGTTCCAATGACTCCTAGAACAACATATATGTGAATTTCCAGCATCTTCTATAGGACGGATGGTGACCAGCCACAAGGAAGCAAATAACTTAAGTTACATAACGTAAATAACTCAACACTGGGAAACAATCTGAGATTCGTTAGGTTTAGGCACCAGAAAAACTTGTAGTTTTCGGAAAAGAGTATGGCTTGGCTTAAGATAAGTTTGTCAAATACAGAACAGACTGAAGTGACAGAAAATGTAACAAATGTAACGTGAGCACCACAACTTAAGTCTTCTTTCACTTAAAATCAAGTCAGTTAAAATAAGTCAACCTTAGCTTTTGGTTTCACACAGGACATGAAGCTGTCTCCTGTGTGAAAGTCCTGTGTCCTGCTCGCATGCGTACACATCGGTGGTTTAAGCCTCTCGATAAACATCCGCTATTGTCATTTTCAATATGAGGATGGGTTGAAATATTGAAGTATTTTTATATTTCACAGTTTCTTTACACTCCCACCTCTGTTATTAACAGTGATAACGACATGTTTCACTGAAAACATATTGTCTCTACCTCTATTATATTGTCTCTGTAAATTTGCAGAACACACAACATATTGGAATTAACACAACACAATGAACTAAACACACATCACTTTGGGTTTTTCCCACAGAAACATATTTTCTGGGAGCTCATTGTGGAAGCTCTCAGACTAGAAGCTTATTCTAGTTTTTAAAGTTACATTAGTTTTTCTATCAGCAATGCGGTCCAAAAATCACAGTTCTCATCCTCTCCGTGAATTGAAGAAGCAGGTGTTTGGAAGATGTTGTCCTCTCAGCATTCATTCCCTGCTGTGTCTTCACCCTGATTTCTCTCCTCACGGCTGCAAGTTTGCTATATCATCCCTCATTAAAACTTACTTATGAATATTGCAAACAACTCCACACATTTACATATATGCCCCAATACATTTATCAAACAGTACATATTAACATGCAAACATGATTTCCATGTAGATGCTCTGTGTCTGGGATTCTTTCCACAGCTGCAAGTATTATTTTTGGTTTCTCCTTTCATCTGATGCCAGACTGGAAGCTTTGAAAATAAAACAAATGTTGGGTTTCAACACTGATTCGTATGAAACAAGAAACTATATCAAAGGGGCGACATGCAGTAATTTCGCATGTCCCCAACACAGAAAGTTTCTTCTGTCAGGTGCCAAGATCGTAAAACTCCAGTGATGTTTTCGTTTTTTCAGCTTTTTTTCCAGTAGCATTTTAAATGTGTATATCATACTGTAAATGAATTACAGTGACTTTTTTTCTTCTAACAATTAAAGTTTGCTGAAAGAAAAGTCAGAGGATCATCAAAGTCAGCTGGCTTCATCCTCTCGGGATCATGAATTGCCCCTATAAAACTTTCATGGCTGTTCATCCAAGAGTTGTAGAGATATTGAAGTCGGCACCAAAGTGGTGGACTGACTGCCATTGCCATCCCTAGAGTCAGCTAAAGCATGATTCTTGTAGAAACCCGGTCAATTTACATCCTCCCCCAAGACAAGGTCCATTAATCTTAACACACTCCTACAGTCCTGTGCTTAAAGTGTGTTGGTGCTTGTTGATTTGTTTTATGTTGAATTGTTCTTTGGTTTGTCACAGCGATCACCACTTCTACATCATCTTGTGTGTCTAATTTAGGACTAGACTCTTTTTCTCATCAATTATTCATCATTACTGCTGGGTCTCACCAGACGTAGGTTCATGTATCTGAGTCAGACAGTGGACTTTATGCTTGTTAGCCTTCCTCTGGAGTTTGGCGAGACTTGTTTCTGCAATTTGGTTGATAGTGAGACAACTTTTATTGCCTGTTACGGTTTCACTGTTTGATTTAAATTATTTTATTGTCCCCAGATCAGTTATTTCTGTCTCTGTAATGCTAGAACATGCATACATGCTGGTAGATTGCAAAAATAACACACACATTGCATCAAAACAATTATCACAGTAAGTTAAGATTTAAAAAAAATGCTGTACTTCAGCTTGATATTTGCGACCCAATGCTGGAAAAGTCAAAATACATCCATAGTGTTCCCGACCCACGTATGATGAGGCAAGATAACGCTATAATTCATCTTATTAGTTCACCAAGGGGAAGGATGATTTATGGTAAAACCATTTTATGTCCCTTAAAACTGTGATGAAGATGGATTATGAGAAACATTTAAAAGATGGATTGTGATAAATAGCCTGTAGTGGTTTAGAAATACTCTCAAGTTATTTTAGGAGACAGCAGATACATTTGTGTAATATGTTTATCAGCCAGCGTGACGGTTGGCAGAGAAGACTCTTGGTTTTCCTGGTGGTAAACTAATGTAGCATACACAGCAGAATCCTCCTCGGAAAAACAAATGTGATATACTGAGGGGAGCTGAAATATAGCTGTTAGTGGCAAACCATTTACCACAGTGTGAAAAATACATCATTGATATTAGTCTGTTGTTGACAAAACACAACAGCACGTTTCATAATGTGCCTTGTCATTTGTCATTAAAAGGAGATTTCAGGCAAATAAATTCACAAGAGTATCAGGGTTTCCCTCATAGTCACAGTTTTTTTTATATATTAGATTCAATCAATCAGATATTTGTAAGTTTTTCTGACATGGGCTACTGATTTATTTATAGTATGAGGACCAAATGTAGGTCATGAAGAGTATTTTACTGTGGCGTTTGTGCAGATTACAGAGGTACTCCAGTCCAGCAACGTTCCTCAGACATTATTGCATTCATGTGTTTTGAGGGAGTAGCTTAGAGGGAGGCGTGAAGGGAGGGGTGGGATATTTTCAGTTGGATAATTTTAAAATGTAACTTCTCTTGTTTCTGCAATTTCTCCAATGCTACAGACCCTGCCTTTAACACACCTAGTTAACATACCTGCAACATGCTGTTTCCCAGACATGTGACAGACTGCAGGGCTATAAGCAGAACACTGCCATTTTGTACCCAACTTATGAGCCATAAGCATGCACTAATCTATTCTTGGGGCACCTAAAGGGATAATTATAATCCCACATAACATAATATTCTAAGACGAAACGTAATTTAGGACTTAATTAGAATGGCTTGGTAGTATACAGAATAGTGTTTTCAGCTTTTCACACCGAGGATGACTCAGTGCTCTGGAGCTTCATCTTGCTGCCCTACAATCAGCAGGAAATGGACTCTACAATCCAATAAGAGCATTACTGCAAGAGAAGTGGTTGTGCGATTGTGTGTGAGTCTTGGCGTTAGGGAGTCAAAGACTTGCCAGGTTCATTAAAAAACATTCAGAGAAATTAGTTGTGTGGCCGAAAAGGAAATTGATGCTGAACTCAGCTCCTGCTCTTTTTGAAGAATTCACTATTTTCAGTTCATTCTCGCAGTTCAGCCTACACATCCCCCACTGAACACACACTGTTTACCTCACCTCACCTCACCTCACCTCACCTCACCTCACCTCACCTCAGCCTAAATCCCCAGCGTGCAAGCGAGACACTGAGGTGAAATTTGTAGATGAAAAGTGATACACAGGAGACAGATTCAGTCCTGTCTGTCTGCAGAATTTCTGTCCAAATGAAGAAGATTTTGTGTTTTTTTTAGTGTAGAGGGGATGTTATTTAAGAGCCTTGAATGTTTAACCCTTTGAGAATATTTAAGAAACACTCTCACAGCAGACTCTCTCGTGAAATTAACAGCTACTCTGACAAACGATCATCTGTTGCGGACTTGAATACTCTCAGGACTACAGTATGTTCCTTCAACGCTGAAAGACAATGTGAAAATAACATAGATTCAATCCAACAGAGTTTCTACCCTAGTCAGGGGAATATGGTCATAGTTGAGATAAAATCTAGCCTCTTCTGTCTCTGTTTTGTCTTTCAGCCTCCGATGTGGTGGGTCTGGACGGCGGCAGCAGCAGCCTGGTGTACAGGTTGAGTCCCGGGCCAAGTCGGACGTCCAGAGATGTCATCTCCCTGAAGTTTAAAACCCTGAGGAATTCCGGGACGCTGCTGCACGCTGAGGGAGAGAGAGGACTCAGCCTCAGTCTGGAGTTAGAGCGAGGAAAGTTACAGCTGCTGCTCAGACAAGGTACAAAACACCCTCCTTAATGGAACTGACATCCTCAAAGGTACTGACTTCCTTTCATACATAGTGACAAAGTACAGTGAAATATGCCCACAAAAATCAGTGAAAAGCATCATTTGCAGAAGGAAGGTAGGGGTTAGTTGTGCCTAAATCTTCTCTTCTGACTTTTTTATTCAGATGAAAACACTTAAAACCGTAACATAAGAAGACACAGCAACAGGCTATTCAGATTTACCAAGATTAGAAGCAAGCTGGTGAAAAGAAAGAAAAAATTTAACAGAATTGGAAAAAACATGTAGAATCTGTACCTGTTGAAGACTTTAAACACGTTCCCAGGATGTTTTCTCTCACTAGTTATTTGAGGGCTGCACAGCTTCTGCATTCATTTCTCCATCAAAACAGATAATCAATAGATGCGTGTGCCAGATTATTTTTTATTCAGTGTGCCATGAGACACTAGCTAAAATGTTTTTAAAAGTACCCATCTTAAATGTAAAAAATAGACCAAAAAAACATATTAGCTTGTTGGATTCATGAATAATCTTAAGTACTTTGACATCTTTAAAAACGAACATTTGGCAGGTTCAGTAAACAGATCTCTGATGAGGTACATTACATTTCCATCTGTGTCACAGCACAGGTATTGCAGGTATTAACCAACTACTACTGATAAAATCAAATATCCTACTGTCTTGTAATCAGACAGTAGTATATATGAAGTCATAAATCATCATGTATACTACTGTCTGATTTCCAGTAAAAGAAAACTTGCAGCGGAAACAATTTGACCTGTGCTTCTTTGTAGTTGAATCTGTGAGTGTGTTGGTACATAACATCTGTAGGGTGGAGGGCAAAATAAACCCCTGTGAAATAACTTCATTGGTTGTGGTTGGGTGAGATGGACGACATGCAGGCTGCCGCCTGATTGGTTTAAATCTTGGCTCACGCTCTGCTGCTGCATCTCTGTCTGGTTACAGCCGTGATGGATGGTTCCCGTTCACTGTAGCATGTGTTGGGGCCGGACTCTGCGAGTCTTGACGCATGGCGTACAGTCTGTACAGAGGGTGTATGTGTGTGTGTGCGTGTGCCCATGGCTTTGTGTAGTTATGAGAATAAATTTTGGTTTAAACCATCGTTGTGAGGACATTTCTTAATTGTGCAGACACTTTGCCTCTTCCTCACATCTTCAAAGGCCTATTTGAGGGTTAAGACTTAGTTTTAAGGTAAGTGTGTATGTGTGTGTGTGTGTGTGTGTGTGTGTGTGTGTGTGCGTGCGTGTGTGTGTGTGTGTTAATGTGACTGAGGTTAAACCAGAGGTTGTCAGGCTGCCATGCTGAATCATCACCATATGGTTCATCTCTCATCAGGAACTTAATCCATCCATCCATCTATCTATCCATCTTTTTCCATTTCACATCCGCCTAAAGTTTTTTCCTCCATCTCATCCTTTTTCTTTCTATCCCTCCTCCTCTCCACCTCTCTGATATACATTTCTCACAGCTCTTCATCCCAGCATCCTTATCTTCCGTGGCCCATTCCTTTCTCACACATCTATCCTACCTTTTATCCATCTGACGCCCACATCCCTCTGTCGCTTCTCTTTCTCCTCCATCTCCTCTAACAGAATGTAAACCTATGAAATTACTTCAGCTCAAAAGTAGATGATAACATATTCTTGAAGAAAATCACGTTATGCAAAAAAATTAAATCACCTGTACAAAAGACCCAGACATCCAAGGAACGTCTGCATCACCATAACAAGTGGATCACCTTGAAAAACCGTCTCCCTCAGATGACAGACTGTCACCCTCAAGAAAAACACACACAACACCTGTTTTAAGCGAGGATTGTTCCCCCTTAATCAAATGTGTGTCGTCTTACCGAACAGCAGTTCAGCCTTAAAGACCTTAAAGACACCTTAAAGTCTGTGCCACCATAATGAGAGACAGCAATTTGAGGAAATTAAAGCCACTCATAGAAAAAGAGGAGCTCTGCTTCTGCTGCAACACTGAAAACAACAAACAGCCTCTCTTCTTCCTCTCTTCTTTGTCTTATATCTCTAATCCTCTCTACTCCTGCGTGTTTTGTGACTATTTGCTTCGGTTTCCTCCTTTTCAGTACTAATTACTGTTCTTTGAGCCCACAGATCTTCCATTGCAATATTTTTCCCACATCAGAAGAGGCCATTTGCCTTTTTCAGCTTTTTACACTTTTGTCTCCCCTCTTTTTCTCTGACACACACACACACACACACACACACACACACACACACACACACACACACACACACACACCATTTTGATATTCCTCACCAACCGTCTCCTCTGTTCCTCTTCCTTCATTGTTATGTATCTCTGTTTTTTGCATTTGCCCACACAGCTCTTTGCCTGTTTTTCCTTTAATGTTTTTCCAAAATGTTTTTTAAGTGTCCTTCAACTTTTTGTCTCATATTTTCTGCTTTATTTCTCCCTCTTGCTCCCTTTCTCTCCACTGAGGCGTTTAATGTTACAGATTGTGTCATTTAGGTCATCAGCTTTGTGCTTTGACCCTTAGCTCACACGTGGTCCTCTCTGCTCTGGGAACACCAACACATCCAGGTCTGAACCTCTGGAACAGATGCAGTTCACTTCATGAGTAAAAGCCCTGCACATAAACAGCAACTCTGGCGCAGATAACAGAGAAAACTAATAGTTACAAACTTAATGGTACACACATCTGTCTTTAGACAATCAGAAACTTCTGCTCAGTTCAGTTTGTCAGTTAGTATAAACTGCCATGTGAGTGTATGTGAAATTGGCCAAATGAAGAGTTCTCACATGACAACAACTCCCACTCTCCATATGAAAGCATTTTCTTTCCCTACATGGGGAATCAATTTGTTGAATTTTGTACCTTCTAATGCATTTTATTTAAGGCGCCTTTCAAGGCTCTCAAGGTCGCCGTATAGAATACAAATAAAAGTACAATACAACAAGTAAAAACGGGTAGAAAACAGGTAGAAAAACAAACAATAGAATACAGAAACAGTGCAAGATGATCAGAGGGAGTAGGAGAGTGTGAAAAGATGGGTTTTGAGTCTGGTTTTGAAGAGGGGTAAGGAGTCAGTGTTGCGGAGGTCAGGGGGGAGTGAATTCCATAACTGGGGAGCCGAGCGGCTGAATGCTCGGTACAGAGACGTGAATGAGGTCAGAGAGGTATGGAGGGGCGAGGTTGTGGATGGCTTTGTATGTGTGAAGTAGGACTTTATATTGGATGCGGTATGTGATGGGGAGCCACTGAAGCTGTTGCAGGATGGGTGTGATGTGATGAGTGGATGGTGTCCTAGAAATTATGCGAGCTGCTGAATTCTGGACCAGTTGAAGCTTATGGAGGGTTTTTTGGGGGAGACCGAACAGAAGGGAGTTGCAGTAGTCGAGTCGGGAAGTGACTAAGCTGTGAACCAGAATGGCGGTGGTGTGAGGGGTGAGGGAGGAGCGCAGGCGGTTGATATTACGGAGGTGGAAGTAGGCTGACCGGGTTGTGTTGTTGATATGTGATGTGAAGGAAAGTGTGCTGTCGAGGATGACACCCAGACTCTTCACCTGAGGGGAGGGGGAGATGGAGGAGTGGTCAAATGGAATGGAGAAACTGTTGGATTTGTTGAGAGTGGATCTAGAGCCAATTAGTAACATTTCTGTTTTATCACTGTTTAATTTGAGGAAATTTAGTGTGAACCAGAGCTTTATTTCAAGGAGACAGTTGGTGAGGGAGGAAGGTGGGATGATGGAGTCGGGTTTAGTGGAGATGTAGAGCTGGGTGTCATCTGCGTAGCAGTGGAACTGAATATTGTGTTTGCGGAGAATGTGGCCAAGAGGGAGGATGTAAGTGATGAAGAGCAGGGGCCCCAGGACTGAGCCCTGGGGCACACCTGTGGTGACTGGGAGTGGGTAGGAAGTGAATGATTTGAGCTGGATGAACTGAGTGCAGCCAGAGAAATAGGATTTAAACCAGGTGAGGGGTGTCTGTGTGATACCAATAGTGCGAAGTCTGTCCAGGAGGATGGTGTGGGAGATGGTGTCAAAGGCCACACTCAGATCAAGCAAGATGAGGATGGATAACAGACCACAATCTTTACCAGACCAGAATCTTTATGCCTCTATTACTTTAAACTGAATATCTTCTGGTTGTGGATGAAACAAGAGATATGAGGACATCATCATGGCCTTTGGGAAACACTGATAGACATTTTCCACCATTTTCTGATATTTTATAGACCAAACAACTGATTTTAATCAATTAATCAAAAAATAATCATTCTTTGCAGTTGCACTAAAAGTCACAGTTGCCTACTTTGCTCCTCTGCAGGGTTATAATCAGTGGACACTGCATTTGTGGAGAAACCTGTCGGGAATTTTCGCACCATGTACCAAATCCAAAGTACAATGTTAGTAATTTTGAATATAGTTTAAAATACTGATTTAAATGCTGGATGAAAACTTGCATCAGCTCAGAGAATCAGAGATTACTTCGCAGAAAATCCCGGGTGTGACTTGCCTGTGACATTTTTGGTTCTTTAGTGGAACAATAAGCAGGTAGATGTCGTGGACTTAACACCTGAATGTAATGCTAGGTTCCCTTATCAATGTGCCCCATACATTCAGTTTCTTTTATGAAGTACGTAATGATTCTGTGCGATCATTTATTTTATCTTTGACACAGAAGAAGATACTGTAACTGCTTCGAACGGGACTCTCGTCTTTCTCTCTATATTCAAATGATAGAAAAGTGGATGATGTTACCTTAAAAACTGCATCAATTAAACTTTCTTAATGAAAGAAATAAATAAGACAACATCTGAGGCAGCAAATATTCTTCAGACAAACCTCTCAGTCTGTGACCAAAGTTGTGGATCATCACAGAACTTCTGCTTTGAGCTGATTATGTAACAGACATTGTTCTTGATGGGGAGCAATTGCTGAAATAATTATACCAGCCTGTTTTCTGATAAGACCTGGTATTGTCTTTCTCCATAATCAGATTTCGAGCAGCCGTAATAGAGTAGCAGATAAGACACGATGATGATGAGGTGATAGTGTCTTGAGGACATGTGTAGAATGATAAAGTAATATAGAATTTAGCACATAATGTTGAGATGAGTACGCCCAGGCTGATTTCCTATTAACATGAGAAATACAAAATGTTGCAGCAATAGCGGTTTGAGCTAGTTTTAGTTTAGTTTAGAGTTAATCCGAAGCTTTTTTCTGAACAGGTATACTTTCCTCCTTCCTTGTGAGATGTAATCAAGCATTGTGTGGTTTATGACTTTTGGCCCATTTTGTTCCACAGCATTATCAGATCTGTGACACAACTGTCAGGCTGTGTATGAAGCATCAAAAATAAGTAGCATTTTAATAATACATGCAACAATGACAGGTAATTAATCAGAGCCGAGGCTCAAACACAGATTCACAGAAAAGTGAGGATGTTTGATGTCTGTATGTGTGTGTGTGTGTGTGTGTGTGTGTGTGTGTGTGTGTGTGTGTGTGTGTGTGTGTGTGTGTGTGTGTGTGTGTGTGTGTGTGTGTGTGTGTGTGTGTGTGTGTGTGTGTGTGTGTGTGTGTGTGTGTGTGTGTGTGTGTGAGTGAGTGTAATAATGTTTGTCACCACAATGACATATCAATCCATGGTACGCAGCATAATACACCATCAAATTTAAGCAGCTGAGAAAGTTTGAAAGTGCACAGAATGCATCTGAACAGTATGGATATGAAATGATTAAAAGTTAGTAGAAGAGTTTTGAGAGCCAAAAATGTCAGCATTTGTTCAGCTAACAATTACTTTGTGCACTGGAAAAATACTAAGTAAATTGACCTTGACACATATTACATACTGTACATTGTATATGTAAAAATATATAAAAGAAATGTATGATACCCAAAAACAGACTATTCAAATCTGAAGCACGTAAATAAACCAGTTACTGAAGAAAGTCAAGTCAAATTTTATCTTTACAGCCCAGAGTCACAGATCACTGTTCGCCTCAGGAGGCTTTATAATCTGTACAGGCACCCTCTGTCCTTAGAGCCTCTATTTGGATAAGAAAACAACTCTCCAGAAAGCTGAACAGATAAGGAATAAAACCCTTGATCCACCATAGGAGCTTGTAACATACATGCAAATGTAAACTAAGTAACTAGCTAACTAGCAAGAGTTGATGATGAAAAGGTCTGCCGCATCTGGCGATGGTTTCACTGCCAAAAAAGAGATAGAACTACAAAGAAAACAGAGGCAGATAGATGAGGAGGAGGATGAAGATGGGTCTGTATATTAATATCAGTAGAGTGATTTCCTATTTGTTTGCCCTCTGATCTCTCATATTGATTCTCTCTCTCTCTCTTTCCAGTCATTCACACCGTAATCAAGTCATCCATCCAATGAAACGCTCCATCATGAGCTCCTCTCCCTCTCTTCTCTTCCTCATACATCATGATAATTGTTCCATTAATTAATGCCATTAAAGACATCAGACTCATTTTTGAGTCTTGCCATCGTTCCTCTCATATTGATCTCATTACTTTATACTCGTCCAGAATTAAATAACTGATCACAACAACTGTGTTGACAGGACAGACGTCCTCTATATCATGAGGTCCGTGTCCTAACTTCGTCTGGATGAAGTTGTTTTTCTCAAGCTGCAGTTGAATATATGATCTCAAGAATTGGGCTGACAAATCAAACATACATTTGTCCATCATCCTCCAAACTGTCTCTCTTTCACTCTTTGAAGTCAGACTTGTGTCTCCCTAAAGAATACAAATACATTTTTAATGGCTGACTGTATTCAGCTCTTTCTACAGTTAACCTCCTCTCAGCAGAAACACAAAGTTTCTCTCCCAGTACTTCGGGGGGAAGAATCCACTTATTTACACGGGCTGGTGCTCATCTATCATTAATGATGTCTCGCTTTGTTTCCTCTGCAGTTTTCCAAGTTGGGCATTATCACAAAATCCTTTCCAACTCCCAATGCACGTATGCAGATATCCTGTAGTCTCTAATGAGATGAGAGAGGTTGACCCCGGTGTGAGCCTCTCTGTGGGATGCTGAGAAAAGTGAGATATTTAGACACAATGTGGAGGCTGGTGCGCTGTAGCTGTCATCAGGCTTGCGTTCTCTCGACACCGGGTCAGACTGTCAGAAAGAAGCAGACTTGCGGGTCAGATAATGAGAAGACAACAAACTAACGGGTCAGATAACAAACAACAAGCTGTCAGGTCGGATGACTAAAGATAGAAAGTGAAAAACAACACGGATCGCATTAACTAAAAGAAAATTACCTGCTGTGATGCTTAATAGAAACAAACCTACAGATTAAATAACCAGAATAACACACTTGAAAAAACACTCACTAGTCCAATAACTTTAAGAAAACCTATGAAGTTTCATTTTATCTTTTCTCATTTGATGCATGTGGTTTTTCTCTTTTCTTCAGTGTGGAGTTCAGACTTTGCAAATTGGACAGTGAAGATATGTTGATTAAAAGAAAGTCTCTGTAATTTCCATTTCTCACGGAGTGATTAGTTTTCATAACGTTCTCTTTGTTTCTGTCTGCTTCATCTTGTCTCGTCTCCCCTTCCTCTTTTTTCACCCCCATCGGCTTGCTTTTCTCCATTCATTGACATCTCCACCTTCTCTTTGCTCCTCTCTTCTTCCTCCCACTCATCTCGTTTTCCATCCTTTTGTTTAACACCTTCCCTCCTTTCCTTGTACCTCCTATCATCTGACTGAGTTTCTCCTCGTCATCATTCACCCTTGTTTTCTTCCTGCCTCTTATCTTCCCGTACCCCTTCGTCTTCACTATTTTCCCTCCCATTTCTTTCCCATTACTCACCTTTGTCCACTACCCTCTGTACAATCTTCCTTCTTAACCTTCTTGTCTTTTTCACCTCCCTCTTCCCCCTCTCCTGCTCCTCATCCTTCATTCCTTCATCTTACCTCTTATCTACCCCACCGTCGTTTTTCTATTCCCTCTCCACCTCCTCATCAGGTAGGACTTCATCCCCTGAACCCCAGCGTCTCGCCTCCCTCGGCAGCCTGTTAGACGATCAACATTGGCACCATTTAGCAGTGGAGCGACGCGGCTCTCACCTCAACCTCACTGTGGACAAACACACAGAGAGAGTTCAAATCCCTGCAGAGTTCAACCACTGGGACATCGAGCAGGTGGGAGGGAAGACACAGAAACACGCCTACATAAGCACACTGTAAATACAAACTCATGAATATGCATTTACACAGCAGATGTATTTCATTGTTGCAACACTGTGTGTGTTTTTGTCCCCATACAGCTGAGTGTAGGGGCAGGCCAGAGCCTTGGCTCTCAGAAACCAGCCGTCTCTAAAAGGTACTTTCACGGCTGCCTGGAAAACCTGCTGTACAACGGCCGAAACCTGATAGAATTAGCCAAACACAACGACCACCAAGTCACTGCAGTGGTAAGTAAATAGTTTACAGTGAACACCCACTAACTTTGTCCTGACAGAATGAAGTGAGCAGGCTGTTATAAATATGTGTACAGTAGTCAAACATTTCAAGATGTAACAGTGTTGTAATCCGGTTGCTACACAGTAACGCAAACTTAATACATCTTGTTAAACGTCCTTGCTACATAAGTTGTACTAAAGTTGCATTAATATTTTTTAAAATCAAATTGCGAAGTGTAACATGAGAAGGCTTACTTGAAGTGACAAACTCTCTGAGAATTATCAGCCATCTCTGCAGCTCTATTGATCTTTTTAGCCTCTTCTGCGCAATGTTTTGGTTTTGTGGTGAATACTGTTTCGGTTCAGTCCCAGTGCTCATAAAGCTAATTTCAAAGAAGGCAAGAAGGCAAAGAAATCTCAGATAAACTAACTGTACACTATCGGCTGAGAACTGTACAGCACATAGACAATGTCATGAAGTAGCTAGTGAGGAGAGAGGAACATGTCTCCCATCAGAAGTAGGTGGAGACCAAAGCAGAGCTACGATAAGAGTGCGTATTGGATTTGGATTTATGCTAATGTTGCTCTGTGTTAGCAACAGATTAGCCCCCACACTAACACGTCAGGGCCGTATGTCTGTTATTCTGCCACCTTAGTGCCCCAAAATCTGTAAGTAAAGCTTTAACTTGACTGAAAGGCTCGTGCAGTCAGCCTTCGTTATTAATGTGTTGAGCTTTATCTTACATTTTAGGCATTCATCCTCAAAAATGTATTATCAAAACATTATTATGGGTGCAGCAGTAGTTGTCACTCAGCCTGAATATACTGTAGTACACATAGTTCACAACCACACCCACTTAAAATGATGTAGTGAAGCCCCGAAGAGTTAGACAGGACAGGCAGCTCTAATTTACACAGCTATAAACACATGACAAACTTCTTTCACTACAAAACATATCAGAGGGTCCATTTTCATTAAGTTTAATATGTCCAAATCACTGTTTTCTCTCAGTCTTTACCTTTTCTTCACAACCAAACACAGGGGGTGTGACAAGTGGGGAGTCCACACAAGTGGTTTTACATAAGTACTTTATTAAAGCAAGTCAAACAAAACCAAAAGACAATGACGCAGGGTGGATGCCAGCTGCAGGAAGGGAGAGAGCAAGTGATCCCACAGACCAGCTTTTATAGTTTGAAGACCAGGTGAGACAAATCAGCTGACGAGTCTCACAATTTATCTATAAGCATTTATCAATTAAAATGTAGGCAATTAGTTCAAAAGGTTTGATAGATGAGAAGTACAAGCCTGTATATCTTTTGTGGCACCACATAGAGTTGTTTTTATTCTTCCACGGCAATGATGACAGATAACATAAATCATTTGGGGAAAGCAAAGAGCTTTGATGTTCAGCCCCTCAAACTCTCTGGGCTCTTCTATATCTGAGAGAGAATACAGCATCAATAGCTGGAGCTGCGCCACCTAAAATAAAATCTGCACGATAAATTTGTCCCCCGCAAAATTCTTTTTGGCTCGATCAAAAGCTGATAAAACATTCTGCTTGGTGTTTTCTGTGACTCGATTATTACAAGACATGCTAACAAGCACCAGGATGACACAAACTTCAAGACTACACTGAAGCTTCTGCACTGTTAGCGAATCGTTCACGTGCATGAATAACTACAGGTCAGTGTGTAGAGCAGATGAGGTTCTGTGTGTCTACATGCAGGTGTGTTCAGACATGTTGACATAGAGCACCAGTGGGAAATCATCTGGATGCTGTTGGTGCTGCTAATGAGCTGCTAGCTGGTTAATGAAGCTGACGCACACTTAACGAGGACAGTGAGTGACGAGAGGACAGAGGATAGTAGACGATGGCTTAGACTCTCAGTTACGCATCCTTGTCTTTTTCATTAGGACCTTGTTGAATGTGTTGAAAATGTTTCTACAGTGACAACAAGTGGACCGAACCCAGAGGAAACCATTTCTAATAAATGGCACCTAATTACAGTGAAGTACCAGAGAGCAGGGGAGCAAAAATTCTTTGTGAAAAATGTTGAGAGATTCACATGCATGGCTGAAGATCTAATAGAGGGTGTTTTACAAGAGTTCTCCAGCTCTCACGGTAATGGAGTCCTTTTTAATATAGCAACCACGTTTGGCCTTTCTTAAAAGCATGATAACAAAATGAAGCAGAGCCCTCAGCGATGTATGTGTGTTTTTTGTGTGTCTTTTGGGGGATTTTATCGCTCACTTTTTTACTTTATATTTTGCAGTGGCACTGCATCCTCCACCATGTACTTCCATATATCACTTTAACAGCTCTACAAAGGGCTTTTAGATGTCATCTGTGTTTCCGGAGCATTATAAAGATGGCAGACTGATATTCCCAGCAGAGAGCTGGGACTGTAATATATTACTGCTGCAGCCTTAGCAGTGGACCTGGTGTCATTACCACTATTCAAAACAATGGGCCACAACAGAAATGTCTATATAGCACTGTTCACATACACACCCATCCCCTCCACACATCTACACTGGGTGACATTGGTATATGCAGTTTGCATTCACGGCTTTTATTCTCAAGGAGACTTGCTGATGAGATCATTGTGACATGAGGTCACATCGGCACGCCCTCTGCAACTTATTAATATTCATGTTTTATGTGGTTTTATCTCTCTAGTAATCATTTTTTCTGTTCCACCTCTTCTCTCTCTCTCTCTCTCTCTCTCTCTCTCTCTCTCTCTCTCTCCCCAATCGGCATGTTTCTCTCTCAGGGCAATGTGACCTTTTCTTGTGCTGAGCCAGTTTCCGTCTCTGTGACGTTCCCCGGCCCGCAGAGCTTCCTCCAGTTGCCGGGGACCATGGCGTCCTCCTCAGATGGTGTTTCCGTAGGGTTCCAGTTCAGGACCTGGAACAAGGCGGGGCTTCTGCTCACCTTTGAGATGTCTCAGGAAGGGGGCGTGGTCTGGCTGTACCTGAGTGAGGCCAGACTCCGGCTACAGGTTCAAAAAGCTGGCAGAGTGCTGCTGGAGCTGAGTGCAGGTCAGTCGAACAGCCTAAAAAAATGTCTTTCTAAGCTTTTATCTCTTGTTAGCTATGCCTAGAAGGCATGTCTTAACCTTTATAACTAAACTGTAACTCCTAATCTTTAAGCTTAATGTAACTCTTAACTCCCTCGCTTGTCACCCCACTCCTGAATCCATTTAGGATGGATGAGGTTGAAAATCTTTCATTTTACTCTTTTTTTGTAAACTTTGCAATACTGTCTTAAAAATGCTACATACATGAAAATACCATATTTGATCTATTTCTGATTATTCTAGGTTCTGCTCTGAATGACGGTCAGTGGCATTCAGTGGAGCTGATCTCCAGACGCGGCCGTCTGACCATCGCTGTAGATAGAGAAGATGGAGGCGTCGCTCATGCCAGCACCTCCATCACTGTAGGAAGTCAACTCTTCTTTGGTGGTAAGACTGAAACATATGGTATTAAACTGTAGAAGGTGCTTGTCACTGGGCACTTCCAGTACAGCAAACAAAAAAGCAAGCATGCACATCTTTAAGTTCATTATACTGGACATGCCTCAGTAATATTTTGAATTAATAGTCACTGGATATTAGTAACAGTAAAGTATAAGTCATTATGCAACAGTGGTTTTGCTACACACAATTAATATTATCATATAATAGTTCACCTACATTTTGCTGTAGCTTTGTAGAAGTCAAGCTGTGTTTCAATTTTGAATTTCATTGTTCTGGATTTTATGCACTTTTACCCTAAATGATTAATTTAATTTTTCTTATTTATGAATTACTTGAATTCTTTCTTTGTATGGATGGATTCAATCCCCCTTTCTTTTGATCCTGATATCTGTCAAGGCCCAGTAATTCAAATCAACCTGAATATTTTATGATACCTTTTCAAAGGTAAATGTGGTTAAAATTGTCTTTTCATGTACAAAGAAGCTTTTTACTACACCTTTGAACATAAAAGCTATAGTTGGAGCAAAGATTGACGAGCATCTAGACTGACTTCCAAATCTGTCTGTTTCCCAAAGTTTTCATATTTGCCCTGAACGGTGTTTTAATATTTGAACGTTGTTGACATTCTTATATATTGTACAGTACAGTAGATGTCGTCAATACCCCCCCCCCACCCCACCCCACCCCCCCTGCAGCTGTGTGTGCACTGAGCCAAATTTAGCTCATGGCTGCTTTATAATGAAAGTTATAAGTCTGCTTTATCCTTCTCTCGTTCTTTCTTCCTCTCATCTCTGTCTGTCGTTCTGCCCTCCTGCCCTCTCTCTCTCCTCTTTCTCTTCCTGTTTTCTTTCCTCTCACCCTTTTCTCTCGTCTTATTCTCAATTTCTCCTTCTGTTTCCCTCTCACTGGCTTCCTCAATGCTTCTTTTTTCTTAAATTTGATCTATTTTGTCCTCTCATAGCTCAGCAATATTGCAGTCCCGGCATGTCCTGTAACTGCCTTAGGCTTTTTATCATTCTGCACATACACTATCCACTTTTACACATAAAATGGACTCAGTAAGAAATACCCATAAATCACAAATCACAGGTCAGCTTTCTGTGTGGTGAAACACATTTACCACAGTTTCATTTAATATTAGTCTTTGCTAAATCACGATAGGTTTTAACTGTGATAGCACATTGTACACTCTGCTGTCATGTCACTTTCATTTCATTTTTCTATTGGCTGTAACTGCTGTCTTTACTTTCCTGTCCAGGTTGTCCTGCTGAAGAAGACAGTAAGGAATGTAAAAATCCCTTCAACATCTTTCAGGGCTGCGTGCGTCTCCTCAGCGTGGAGAACCAGCCCGTGGACCTGATTATGGTGCAGCAGAGACGGCTAGGAAATTACAGCCAGCTGCTGATCGACATGTGTGGCATCATTGACAGGTCAGAACCACCAAACATCACTCACTGGTCCAAGATTTTTTTTCTGCAGCTGGAAACGTAAGAGTCTGTGCTTAAAATCGACTTGAACATACATGTACTTTCACTGCTCTTGTCATGTTGGCACAACAGACTAGAACCAACTTCAATGTTCAATGCTGTTGAAACTTACACTGCCTTTGAATAATTGGTTGCACAAACATCAGGGTAAAGGTCATAAGTCAATCAAGCTTCCAGGAGTGGGGTTCGAACCCACGTGGGCATTTGCCCATTGGACCTTGGCCTTAACCTCAACCTCAACCTCTCGGTCATCCTGGTACTTTTGTGCATCAGATAGCACACCTCATCAATCCATTGTGCTGAAAGGGTTTTGGAAAACAATATGTGTGGTGCATTTATACCTGAGAGAAAAGATAAAATACCAGGAATGGGATTTGAACCCATGAGGACTTGTGTCCATTGCATCTTGAGTGCAACGCCTTAACCGCTCGGCCATCCTGGTGATGCATTAGGGTTTGGTGACATCCAATACACTGAACTGATCAATATGTTTGGCTTCCAAAGCACTCTTGGAAACATTAATCACACAGTAACTTATCATTACCTGGTACTCATGTCAACTAATGCCCCAAAAAGGCATTGTATGCCTTAGTGCCTTTAAAAGCAAGCCATCCAATAGTGGTTACTTCATTTTGGACCAAAATGGTCCTACTGACTCTCATTTCCACGTCGAGAGCCTTAATGTGTCCATGGCTATAAACAGACGAGGGTATTAGAAAATGAAATATCACAATTTCCACCCCCACAGATTAATTGTTACAAGTCACTATTTCCCTTTTCATCTCTAAAGGTAAAGGTAATTTAAAGTTACCTCGGATCAAGAGAGTAAGTCATGTGGAGTAGAACCAATTATCTACTGTCCCAGTGTCACACTAAAAACACAGTGCAATTAAAGTAGCAATTATAACACCTATTAACTCTCCTCTAGGCAACAACCAGCAGACACACACTCATATACATACCTTTATATAAATACCTTGTATTAATACAACTACACACCAGACAAAACCTCAGAGAAGGAGAATCTGCTCCAGTGGGTTTAATTAAATATCTCTCTGTTTCTACATTTATTATATTATTATTCAGCAAAATTCAGTTCCTGCACAGATCTGACTGCTCACTGGAACAGAACAGTAGAAAAATAATGGCTCTCACTGTATTTTTCCTCACTGTAATTAAATTTGGGCTCCATGGGAGTTACAGACACAGCTTCCATACACTTCTCTTTCCTCTCAGGGTATTATGTCTGTGTTAGTGTGTCCGTGTGCAGACTAAATGGCAGTGAAACCCCATGCAATGAGTACAATGTAGACGCAGCCATGCATTTAATAGACTTGACCCATCAGTCTTGTAGCGGGCGGGGCTGGAAATGAATCAACTCTCAGATCTAATTTACTTGTTACTAATTTACTCTTCTAACCCGTGGTCACATGGGAAGCAACAAGATCAGAAAGTCAACAGAAGTCCATCCACTTCCTCATTCAAAGCTCTCTAGTTCTGTTCAGCCAACTAAATGAATATAACAATGTGAAAGAAATCACCGGCTATAGCTATATATAGTATATAGAATACATGAAATATGTCCCCAATCAAAAATAGCTGCAGAGCAACACATCGATTTAATCAAATGCTCTAACTTCACCCACAGTGAATCAGGTAAGTTAGCAACTTGATCAACCAAGCACTTTTGTGTTCTAAGCTTCAGCTTGACAAGTTGCTGTATTACTCCTGTAAGGACTTTACTGTTTTTAACAAAGTTAGATGACAAGTTAGACTAATCAGTGAAATTGTTGATACCAGGATTATTAATTCTATGTGGGGATTTGCCCATTTGATTCCAAGTCCACTGCCTCAATTGCTGTGTGTTTTTCTGGTTTTTGTTGCAGTATTACATTATAAGTCATTGTAAGTCATCAATCAATTTGAGTTGGGGAAATATATTTCTTACATAAGAGACCAGAAGTTGGATTTGAAACCACAGAGAGTTATACTTTACTAAGCAGATGTTTGTAAATGCAAATTTGCAGGTCAGTTTTCACCTTTGTCCTTTCACCGTAGCCAACAGAAACACTGGTGCACTTTGTTTGGAACAGAGATGTTAGAAAGTTTTATCAGCATATTGTCACACTTCTAACTGCAGTGCCAATTACACTTAGTTATTATTGTGCCTAACACATTAGTTGTGTCCATTAACACAGTACCAGGAGTGGGGTTCGAACCCACGAGGGCTTTTGCCCATTGGATCTTAAGTCCAACGCCTTAACCTCTCGGCCATCCTGGTACTTTTGTGCATCAGATAGCACACCTTATCAATCCCTTGTGTTGAAAGGGTTTTGGAAAACAATATGTGTGGTGCATTTATATCTGAGAGAAAAGATAGAATACCAGGAATGGGATTTGAACCCACCCTTGTGTCCATTGCATCTTGAGTGCAACGCCTTAACCGCTCGGCCATCCTGGTGACACATTAGGACTTGGTGACATCCAATACACTGAAGTAATCAATATGTTTGGGACTCGTCAGTCACACAGTAACTTATCATTACCTGGTACTCATGTCAACTAATGCCCCAAAATGTCATTGTATGCCTTAGTGCTACTGTGTATTTTTTATTCTTGCTGTTTCTTGCCGTATCAACCCTTTAAAGACTCAGGCGCTCACATCAAAGTAAACTTAAATCCACAACCTTAGTATGTACAAACGCGTAAGCTGATCTTCAGTGCTTGTGTTTATGTGCTTATCGACTCTGTTAAGTCTGTTTTAATTTCACTGCTCTTGTCAACACAGGAGACTTCTCATTCAGGCAAAACAGGTAGACTGAACCAACTGCGCACATGAAAAAGATCAGCTGTCACTGCTGCCAGACTGAGTTAGATTACTGTACATCAACCGTCTTTACTGCCCTGAAACCTGCCAAACACACACACACACAAACACACACACATACACGCACACTCGCAAACAGTAAATATCTAAAATAAAAGAGCCAAGCAGTGTGGTAATGTGAATTTCAAGTGAAAGCTAAGTGCTTTATCTGCAAGGCTCCAGCTTACTCCTAGATTAAAGCAGTATAGAGATAAATGGAGGTAAAAAATCACACTGTAGCAGGCTGACAGGCTGCTGAGTCAGACCTTTTATCTAAATAAAAGGGAGGCTGCGGATTCTGTACAGTAATCTGTTTTCTCTTCAACGTTCCTGCTTGGCTTAGGGCAAACACGCATTCAAACGCTGTCACATACAGTACATTTACATACGCAAACACTTGTAAATGTGTGTCACGGTGTAACATGCATTCATGAATAAGAAGACAGATAAAAACCCAACATACATATAACACCAGTGATGTAAAATTGCGCGTGTGTGTCTGTGTTTGTGTTAAACCTCCTGGAGGTGCCAGCCGGTCTTGAAACAGATGGAAAGCAACCAATGTGGATAAAAACACTGTTACTCATCACCTCCTGTAGTTCCCTCTCTGTCTGTCTGGGCTTCAGTTGAATGAGGTCACGCAATGTCTTTACGTGTCTTACCAGAGACATCAGAGGCTGTTTTAGGTTTCAGTCACCACGCCTATACTGTGGGGATTGGTTTTTTACTCCAATATTTTTATCAGAACTACTTTCTACCAAATAAATACTCTCTAATTGATAGACTGACACTGTTTTCTTTTGTGGATTATCCAGAACTAACAGACTAACGAACCAATAAAACACAGAAAATCTGTATCATTAAAAGTCCTATGACAGATATAATTCAGTGTACAATGCAGTCACATACACTCAGCTGCCAGTTTGCTACACCAATAACTAAAAGCAATACACTGCAATGTCGTCTTTCTGGAAACTGGTTTAGATTTCAATGATTCAGCTTTCAATTGTATTGTTATTTATATCCTTGTTTGCTTTCTGTTGTTGAATTGTATTGTGTTATACTAAGAAATGTTAGTAACATTAAGTCCTTATGGATGAAATGCATATACTGAACTCCTTTGGGAGTATATGGCCAGTATATGTGGTAAATCCAGTGTAATTTAGATCATCTATATGCAGAGAAAGAAAAACACAAACTACAGTCCAACTCTTCTTTGTCTGTTTTTCTAATGTCACAATCTGATTTTCAGTGTCACTTTCACAATCGCTTGCGCTGCCACCCTCCTTCAGTTACCTCCCACACAGGACTGATGTCATGGTGGTTACAGCAGTATGATATTTATCTATAAATAACACACAGAGCTTCAGTGAAGTCTCCTGGGAGCTGAATTCATTTAAAGAGCATCTTCAAACGGCCTGGCAGCACTTTAGAGGAGCAGCTCAGCTCAGTCAGAGAAGTTCTGCTGCTGAGAGGAAGTCAAAGGATATTTTCTGTTCAGCGGAAAACTTTTCCTTTTTATATAAATGACAGAAAAATCTAAAGATATTAAAATAAATAATCTTTAGAGTTTCAGCCAAAAGGTGAAATGGGAAGCTGTATTTCATATGAGGGCAATTTAGTTTAATTGATTAATTTTTTCTCTATGAAAGGTAGTGGGAGTTTGAAAGCACGGTTTCCTCAATCATCTGCATTATTACAAAGGTGAAGCTGGATGGGCTGATGATGGTACGAAAGAGATGATAATTAACTTCAAAGTCAGAGGACCTTCGGTACTTTTAAATGCCCACTAATGCTTTCATTATAGCCACAGTAAAGCAAACGTTATGCGACATGTGTCGCCAATTTAGCATTAGACTCCTGTAACACTGTAGAACTCTTGATGGATTAAAAAAAGGATCAAAATTAATGCAGCAGAATCAGAGATATCGTCTATTTTATTCCATGCATTCTTCTTCCTTGTCAAATTCCGGCACATTAATCTACTCATTAATCTTTTAAATTGTGTGGTGCAGTCTGGTGTCTGTCAGTGTTTTAGTTGCATAGACTGTTTTACTACAACTAATAGAGCAAACATTGAAATGCTCTGATCATTAATCAATTGATGAAACATCAACGTTGCTGTTATTTTGCAATATATTCCTTATACCTATTAGCCACTACCTTTGTGGTATTCTAATATCCAGATGATACTATGAACCATGCAAATACTTTAATCAAACTTCTTACTGCAAGGATACCCTCAGTGATGTTGTTATACCACCTTCAAATAAAAAAAATTACTGTGGAATACTCAACACAAATCACTGTTGGAGGGAGGAAATTTTGCAATTTTGACAAAATCAAGGAGCATATCTCTAATTGAGGTATTCAGGAACCACATGTATAAATGCAGTAAGTGTCGTAAATGAACTTATCTCTCTCTTTCTCTCAGGTGTTCTCCCAGTCGGTGTGAACATGGCGGCAGCTGCAGTCAGTCGTGGACCGTCTTCCACTGTAACTGCTCTGACAGCGGCTACAGCGGAGCGACCTGCCACAGCCGTAAGTCACCTGTCAGTCAAACGTCAGCATATGATGAAGAAAGACACAGACAGATAGACAGGCAGAGAGGTGAGATTGGACAGATGAAATACAAACAGAATAATGAAGACTTTTTTTCTGCCTCATAATTTACACTCTAAAGAGGCAGAGCAAACAGAGAAATATTTCATTAGATGGAACATCTTTTGGTGCAAGCCCATTAAAAAATATCAACACATTATTGCCATTAAACAAATGTAATAAAATTCCAATTTATTTTGCACATTTTAAATGGCAATTCAATTGCTATATACATAATCCAATGAAAACATTAAAGAGGAATCACAGAAAGCATTCAAATGGTCAACACAGACAGACCAACTTACTGATTCAAAAATTTCATGTGCACTCACTTTCATTTCATCACCATCGTGTGACCTCCTGTGCGTCTTGCGTTATTGGATTTTATTTTAGCGATGTTGCTATGTGCCCAGATCCCAGCAGTTACTTTGGTGGCTGCTATATTAACATAACATATAGAAATGATGGCCAAAACTACAAAAAATAAAAGCCAAATTTGAAAGTGGAATCAGCCTTCAAAGAGGCCACCCCCCGTGAGCTAAATTTGATATCTGCACATTCTTGCTTCCCAAAGGAGGAGGTTACAGTAGTTATTATAAGACCTGTTTGTGTGTGAGAGATATGATGGAGGTTGATCAGACTGTAGCTGTGACTAAACTGCCAAATACCATATAAATAAATTAAATTGCTTCATTGAGGTGAACTAATAGGTGAGATTTATGTGAAAACCTTTTTCTAACCTCACTGAGGGAATGTGGTGAATAAAAAAACCTTTGGCTGTGGAGAAGAGGAGAGATAAACCAGTGAGGAGAGTGTGGGAACCTTTAGATATGGATTTGACTGAAAGGGCTTGATCCTTTCACCACTGTGGATCCACTGACGGAGACAGAGAGGAAGATACAGGGCTTATAAAGGTCTAAAGTTTTATTTATTGAGTCTTTGTCCTCCCATCAGTCTTTACTGTCCCCTCCAGTTAGATTAATCTTTACTTTATGGGACGCTGGTGCAGAAATAAAACTTAACATGATTTTCTTCACTCAGTGATTCAGTGGTGATACCGACGTATGAAGCAGCACCCATAATCCCCCACAGTGTGTAATCTCATCCCCTCACAGCTCCTTTGTGCGTCTGCCAGCTGATGTGTTGATGTTGATGTTGATGTGATTCACGCTGCAGCTGATCTCATTATTTTCCTCCCAGCTGTGTACGAACAATCCTGCGAGGCGTACAAACACAACGGCAACACGTCGGGACATTTTTATATCGACGTGGACGGCAGCGGACCAATCAAACCGCAGCTGGTCTACTGCAACATGACAGGTGACACACACACACACACACACACACACTTTCACTCCCCTTCCTCCTGTCACGCTCTGATCCACTTTATCTTCCATCCTCCCTCTTTCTTCTTTTTTCTGTCACGCCATTTGTTTAAACATATAAATATGAATAATGGTGACACACTCTCTTTTTCTGCCCTGCTGCTTCATTTAATTGGTGTACGTGTAGAAATCTTAATAGTGATGATATTCTTTTTTTTTCTTTTCTTTGTTTTTCTTTTGTTTTTTCTATCTGTCTGTCTCTCTGTTTCTCTTTCTCTTGAATTTCAAGAGAGGTTCAAAGCTCTTGAAGTTCAAGGAAACTTTAGTAGCATCAGTGTAAAAGCCAATCAGCCAATCACTGGATTTGGTTAAAAGAATAGTTCTGCATTTTGGAAAATACTGTAGGCTTTTTTGCCTTTTTGCAGAGTTAGACTGATACCACTTTCTTGTCTATTCTCTAAATATGGAGCTGGAACCAGGAGGTTAGTTTAGAATTGACTGGACAGATAGCCTTGCTCTCTCCAAAGTTTAAAAATACAGCTACCAACACCTCTGAATCTAACTAATTAACAATGAATCTCATTGTTTAAGCCGTTCAAAAACTAAAGTGTGATATAAATGTGGCCCAAAAGTGTGATTATTCATGTCAGTTTTTGTGCAGATTAAAAGAAATAGATTTAATGAATTAATTAGTGACCTTTAAGATGATCTATCTATCTATCCCCATCCAGAGGAGCACACATGGATGGTGATCCAGCACAACAACACAGAGCTCACCAGACTGCGACCGTCTACAGGTGGAAACCAGCATCTTGTCCACTTTGACTACTTGTCTGAAGATGAGCAGCTATTGGCCGCCATCAGCCAATCAGAGCACTGTGAACAGGAACTGTCGTACCACTGCAGGAAGTCCCGCCTCCTCAACACTCCAGGTAAAGCCTGTTTTAAGAAAGGTTTTCTGGATACATCCTCTTTTCTTTATAATATGGAGGAACAACTAGTGTTATTCTGTAAGCAGCTAGCTTGGCTCCATTGAAAAGTTACAGAGGATGTACACCAGAACTTTTACAACTCACTGATCAACTCAGAGTCTCTGCTGGTTGCGTAGCAAGTGAGCCAACAAATAATGCAGTGAGGCAAAATGAAATTTAACACAGTCTGTACATGGGTCTCTAATTCCAAGCTGTGCTGTTTTATTTATATTTTGAGTCAATTTCTTACAACTTAATTATACTTTGATAATTCAAAAGTAGATCTCACAAAAAAAATGTGTCTAATTTTAATCCTTGTTTGATAATTTAATTTTAATTATTTGATTATTTTAGGATCTTTAGGAGAGCATTTTCTCTCTCTTTTTCCTCGATACCGCTCAAGTGCACATTTACATAAGAAAAGACTATAAACAAGAGCTTGTTCTTAATTGACTTGTTGGGTTAAATAAAAGTTAATGAAACCTTGGTTAAGCAGGAGCTCCTCAGCTGGGACTTTAGAAATCATTACGCTCTTTGCTGCAAACTTGGGGTTTCAGGGATTTTCCTTTCAAATGATTCAGAGAGATTGATTGTTCAGGATTTGTTTAATACCTTTAATACCTCCTCCTCTTAGAATTAGTATTGAGTTATACCAGTGTTTTCTTTGTTTAGTCTTGTGTTTTGTTGTGCTTTTATTGACTCAATGTTGGTGAGTAATAGAAAAAGAGGAAGGATCACTTTGTTCACCAAGTTGCATTGATTTTTTTTCTTGGTAGATGTTAATTCAGCAGTTTACACTTTCAGGGAAGTCCATTTACAAGGAAAACACATCAGGGACACATTTGATAACATTCAGTTAGCCAAATTAGCAGTATGGCTGTAGGTTTGCCGGTCGGTTCTCCACTTGGATCTAGACTGGAATATCTCAACAAATATTTGAAGGATTGGCATGGAAGTTTATACAGACATTCTTGTTCCTAAGAGGATGAATCTTTGCTTTTTTGGTAGCGTCACCATGTGGTTGATATAGTGTGGTTCTGAGTAGTCTCTCCAACTCTCAGATAGATTTCTATGAAGTTTGGTTTAGACATTCATGTTCCCTTCATGCTGACTTTTGATCCATTGACTTTTCCTTTAGCGCTGTCTTCCAGTCAAAATACTGTCTTGTCCAATATTTTGGTTCATGGCCAAAAACCTACAAAACTACTGGCATGCCTATCAGCCTCAGCTGTACTTTTAAAGCAGGCAGCTTAATTTTGGCGTCATTGGGCATAAATTCCATAATAACCTTTGCTATTATGTTGTTTTAATTCAAGTGGTCGGGGTCCTATTTGCTGTTCTACAAATGCAGATGCACATCCCTTCAGATGTCGGTGAAATCCTGATTTTATGGCAGAAAGTCCTGCTGAAAAAGGTGCTGCTCCAGCATTGGTAACGACTGTCTACCCTGCAAAGCAACCCAAACAAAGGAAGATGGACTCATCAAAAAGAGAGTCTAAAAGTCAATATCGACAAAGCATTTCAGAAAGAACTTAATGACGAAGCTGCTATCTTCATTTTCCTGTAATATCTAAATATGTTGCAGTGGTTTGTTCGGCTATTTACTGTTGCTAATAGCTTAGCCTTCTGCTAACACAAAAGTTACCCTCGGGCCTTTGGCTGCAGCTAATTCAAGTTCATGTTTATGCAATGTTATGGAACAGCATCAGGATCACAATCATGACTGGAATGACTGAAGCTGCTATCTTAATTTTCCTGTAAAATCTCAATGTGTTGCAGTGGTTTGTTCAGTTGTGAACATAGTTTTACCATGAAAGCAGAACAATAAGTGGCTGTGCTGAAGTTTTGCTAATAATTTAGCCTTCTGATGACCGTAGGCAAAGGCTCAGCCTTGTGGCTAATTCCAATTCAGGTTTATGTTGCTAGTTAATGTTAGAGCCTTGAGGATTGTATAGATGATTGCCTCTATACAGTATATTGACATTGAGAACACAATCAGGATAATCGAATCATTTTCCCGTGTGTATGAAGGGCTGCATATGTCCGTGCTCATCTAGTAAGAGAGACTTAGGACAAAAAGGTGAGAGCTTCATAGGGAGGGCTTTATTTTTCAAATTCTTGCTTTTTTTGCCTTTGTCAGAGAGCTGCATAGCCCAGCTGCAGGTCATGTATCAAGCATACCTTTGATTGCCAGTTATTCAGTGGACATCCATATAGCTATTGATGGCAAGGACACATCTTCAAAGTGTCTCTCTCCTGTGGCACTACAAAGACTATATCAGAGAGAAATTTGAGCAGGGAAGCAACTTTTTGGGGGCCAGGTAATAAAATGATGGATGGAAATAGTGAAAGTGGTGGAAAAGGAAGAATGGCTAGAGAGATAGAAGCTCCATTATAAACTCCCTGCTGCTCTGTGGGAAAATAAAGGAGTGCTGACTCAACAGAGACCTTTCCAATCACCTATTCTCACTCCTCTCCACCTACACACTCTCACAATGTGAAATACATTTTTCACTGTATACCATCATCACCCAACATCCAAAAACAATGTATTCAGTGTCAGGAGTAGCAGCCGGCAAACATCCCTCTGCCTTAAACACTGGATTCATATTGGGATGCTGAGAGATAGAGACTCTTTCTATACAGAGTCCGTTATTTTTTCACAACCCTGCTCATCTAAGGGTGCAATATGTCTTGACACTATTTCCAAAGAGAGTGCATCTATGTAACTTTTGCATCCTGCAAATGTATATTGGTTTATTATGCACAGGGGCAAGAGGCTCGCAAAGTTTTGACCATTAAAAATAAGCTGCAGCACTGAGATAGACCTTTGTTGCTTTGGTTTTCCCTTATTATAACCTGTAATTTTGAATTAAGCTTACCGGAGTGCACTAATTATGTGTGTTGCATTCATTTACATAAAGTTAACAGAACCACTAAATAAAATGACTTCAAAGGGCATTGGTAACACAGATAATTGAAGGAGCTTCATTTTTGAGGCTAAAATCTTTGAGAAGAAAGATTGTAGAGAAATTGGTTGAAAGCTTTTATGGCTGTAATCAACATTTCTTCCATTTTGCCAGGAAGAACATCTGCTGGTGAAATAAAATCAGTCGGGGAAATGACAAAAAGTACAATTACAGAATCCATAAATATGATAGTAAACCATCCGAGGTTTACTCTAGCTACTTGGACTCTTTTTTGGCGTATCTCTCATGTACCTCTCGTGACAGGACATGTGGTAATGACATCTGGGACAATCATCTGAAGTACAGAACGTTGATCATATTCAGAGACATTCAGGGTGTGTTTGCCTGTGTGTGTGTTTCAGAGGGCTCTCCGTTCAGCTGGTGGCTCGGGGGTCCCGGACCTGGTCGTCTCCAGACTTATTGGGGCGGTGCTCAGCCAGGCAGCCAGCAGTGTGCCTGTGGCCTGCAGGGCGTCTGTGTGGACCCACAACACTACTGCAACTGTGACGCTGACCGCACTGAGTGGTACTGACATTTATGAATATATAGACCTGGTTACTATTACTGTATATGCAAAGCTTGCTTTTGTTTATATCTTTATTAGGGTAAGTTACCATATTTTCTTGACACACTGCTGTGGACTCTGTGCTTACACTGAAGTCTGCAGTGTTGGAAAAACAAGCAGGAGGAGCTAAATTGTGAAAATATCCCATCCCCTCCCTTCAGAACTACTCCCCTACAGCACATAAACACACTGCCTGACTAACTTTACTGCTGGGGGACGAATCTACAACAATGATGAGAAGATCCACCACTGCCACCGGGTCTCTCGTTCGTTCTGTACACCATGGCCTTTCTCAGCTTTTCAGTCTGAAACAACATGGACACAACCAAAACAGCTGTCATGAACGTACTGTTAATTTAGCTTATAGCAACTGCTAACTGGCCCCAGAGGCTGTGCTTTGTGCTGTTAGCCTGCTAAACGACGTCTGTGTTGGCTCAGTGGATGTGCGCTTCCTGCTGTTTACTCACCGCAGTGTGTCGCTGAGCTGTAATTTCAAGTCTTGCTCAAGTTTCTCTGCCATTCTTGTGTGAGTAGCCTGCTAGCTTTAGCCTTGTGGAAGTCTCCTGTCATGTGCAATGGGTACACTTCCGGCATGTGCAGCAGGTACGAAAGTAGATTTCTTTCTTTTTTCTATCAAACAATTTCATTTATTTTTTGCTGTCGGGCTTTTATGAGAATTTCAACCAATATAACAAAAAGTGCTTCTAAAATAACTTAGACACTCATTGATATTTGTAATATATAAGCTTTGAAGGAAAGCTAGATCAACTCGGAAGACATTTGTACAAAAAAAGAACATTTTTGACCATGTGTTGTATTGTGGCAAATGCTGTCTTCATAACTCCAGCTCCTTCTGTCCAAACTGTCCAAATACTCACACTCTTCTTTCTGACCGTTCATCACATCCCCATCATGCTTTGAGAATACACCACTCATTTCCAGTCCCGGAAAATTCTCACCTGCAACGACACTGACATGTAGATGGCTGAAGTCCATAAAGCTGAACATGGGTGTGTTTGGACAGAGCTGCTCACTCAGCTGTCTGTCTGGAGTGCTCTTTGAGAAAATAGCTGTCACAGAAATTGGCATAGATGTAGTTTTGAGTGTCAGGACGGCTAAAATACCATCTGGCTCACCATTAAAATACCTTCCTGGAAAATTGTCCCAGATAATGCACAGGTTGTGTCAGCATATTGAAATACTGTTCTAATCTAGTACAATAAACTACCATATTTATGCATGTAAATAAATATAATTACAAAGTAGTTAATATCAAAGTAGTTAATCCAATAAAAATGTTCTTTCTGTTTTCTTTGATAATTTGTACTAATACTTCATAATCTCATTGCCCTTCTTTCAATTCTTCTGCTGCCTCTCCTCTTCATTTCCTCCCCCTCTCGCCCTCCCTCTCAATTTTTTCCCCTCTGTGTCGTCTTTCCCCTTCATTCCCCCTTTTCCTGTTCCTCCTCTGCTTTTCATCTCTTCCTCTTGTTCTACACACCTCTTCCCTTTGCTTATTCAACTGATCCCCTCTCTATTTCTCCTCTTTCTCCCCTCCTTTTCTCCCCCTCTTCATCTCTTCGCCCTTCTCCTCCCTTCTTTTTCATTATTTTTTCTTTTCTTATGTTTTTCACTTAATTTCACTTCTGTTTGTGTTGCTCCGTCCTCCTCCACCCCTCCATCACCTCCTATCCCTTTTCCTCCATTTTGCTCTTCATCTCTACCTTCCATCTCCTCCTCTTCCTCCTCCAGGGCTGAAGACTCAGGCCTGCTCACCCATAAGGAGAGCCTCCCTGTACGGTCTCTGGTGCTGGGTGACATACAGAGGCCGGGGTCAGAGGCCGCCTACAGGGTGGGACCGCTCCGTTGTCATGGAGACAGTAAGGCCAGCTCTGGTTGTCTAGTTACACATGATGGAGCGTTTTGTTAGAACGTGTTAAATCCACATTCAATCAGCCTGAAAATAATAACTTGTTATTTCTGAGATGGTGATTCCTCTGAGGCATATTGTTGATATAGAAAACATTTAATTTTGCTAATTATGTGATAGATTAATTATTCTGGGTACAGTACCTCAACACAACATTAGCAGAATTTTGCTAATGCACATTTCCTTCCTTCCTTGGTACTTGCCTCTCATTAAATGCATTACAAGTTAAATCAAAGTAACACGCTGTTTTTTCCACTTTCAATTATTCGTAATTACAGCTGCTCTATATCTACCTGAGCCGATAGATAAATAAATGTTTGGCCTGACTAATCAAACAAGACAGCGTAACAGAAATCATACCCTTGTGTAAGCTCATTAGTTGAACGTGCTGCCTCATTTCATTGCTACATGATTTCCATTTAAAGATCTTCACAGTGAGTTTTCACTGTGTGTGGTTTATTTCTAGAGAATTTCTGGAACGCTGCTTTTTTCGACAAGGAGACGTCGTACCTCCACTTTCCCACCTTCCACGGAGAGCTGAGCGCAGATATCTCCTTCCTGTTTAAAACCACGGCCTCGTCTGGTGTGTTCCTGGAAAACCTGGGCATCAAAGACTTCATCCGGATCGAGCTGAGCTGTAAGTAGTCGCTGGAGGGTGAAGATTTAATCCGGATTATAGTGATGTGTCAGTGAAACCTGGAAAATCAAAGTTGTAATCTGGATCTGTGTAAAACCCAGAGGTTACAAACTTAATCTGTATCAAACTATCCTGGAGGGAAAATGTTGTTTATTTCAGATTGAACTCAGCTGTCTTGACCTTCACGTACTGATTAAATACAAAGTTTAACAGCTTAGTCTCGTACTTTACTACATTAATCACCCAAGACTTTAATATTACATGATGATATGACTGTTAAACGTGGGCATTAATTACAACTATGCAACAAGAGGCAGCTCAACAGACTTTATTCTTTTTAGATTCAAGAATTCAATGGGTAAAAATACCTTTTTATACATGACTGCAGCTTTTATACATCACTTTTTCAAACTCATCTTTTTAAAAAAGCCTTTTATTGATGCTGCAACCTCCCTGTTTTACTTCTCATGTGTCTTATTGGTTTTATTATTACTGTTGCCGTTCTTATTTCCATTATAGTACATTTTATTCTTTCATTTTTGTTTTTTATCTTCAGGGTCTAATTTAATCCATCTAATGTCTCATGTTATTTAGCCATGTGAAGCACTTTGTAACTTTATTTTCGAGCAGTGTTAGATACATAAAGTTTATTATTCTCATTATTATCATTATCACTGAAACTCATTGAAGTAGAGAGAAATTTATGTTGTTCTTGTCATGTGATTGAGTGGAGGCTGTATTTGTACCTGTCAGTCTTGCCAGGCTCGGCAAGAAGATCACAATGGAAATAAGCCTGTCAGCTTTAGCGTGTAATTTAATCCTCAATAGTTTGTAAGTGTTTGTGATAACTGTCTTCTGATGAAGCAGTATTATGTGTATTTTCTGCTTTCTGCTTCCACTCTTCTGGGAAGCCTATCCACAAATGTTTGGGATTTTGTTCCCATTCAGCTACAAGAGGATTAGTGAAGTTTGGGTCAAAATTGACATTCCTGTTCATTTCAGAGGTGTTGGATGTGGTTGGTGGAAGTCAAGGTTCTACATCTTATGGACCTGGTTTTCTGCACAGAAGCATTATTATGTTGAATTAGGAAACAGTCTTCTCCAAACCAAAAGAACCTGAAACATGATTTTAGAGTAACTCTAAAGTCTTCTTCTTTAACAACAAATATGCATGATTTAATAAGCAATAATTAAAGTTGAATTTAAGAAAGACACTTCCTAACACTCCTGTGCTGGTGTTATGTGATCAGATTTAACAGATAATGCTGGCAACACAAGCACACAACTCCCTCATCTGCCTCCACATTTCACTTTAAGTGTTGCTTACTTCTAATGCATTTCAGTACATTACATGATACCTTCTTCCAACTGAGCCATGTCCACGTCAAAGCCCCATCATTCATAGAAGCTGAATGAGGGACTAGGTATTTGTATGGCCATTTAGATTGACTATACAGTTTATGTAAAACATTCAGAAACTGTGGTTAATGTCAGAACTAACCTGTAATCTGACTTTAAACTGACTTTAGCTAATTAAAGCCGCTTTAATATGTTTATAATAACAATCAAATGACAATGTGAAAACAAGGTAAGAATGGGAAAGGGCTCATAGTGATGAACCTACAGAGGATCATTACCCAAATTTAGTGCTTTATAGTGAGTTTAAGCTCACTGTTTAGCTTTGTGGCAGCAGCACTCTTTTGGTTCATTCCCACTTCCCTCATAATGTTGTTTTGGTCACAGCAGGCAGCTTTTTTCAGCCAAAAACCTTTAAAATGTTATACTGCCTGCCCAGCAACAAACAGCAGACAGACAGTTAGCAACTAACTGGTGAACAAAGTGGAGCCATCCTACTTATACAGGACATATGGTGCTGCTGACATGAGCTTAGCATAAAACCTGGTAACGGGGAAGCAACTGGCTCTGTCCACCCCGAAAAACATAGAAATGTTTAAAGTTGTATAAATAAATGTCTTTAACTAGAGCAAAAACAGAAATTAAAGCAAATCTGAAATGCCTGCACTAACAAGAGAGGTTTATTGTATTTTCCAGTTATTTTGTTACTTTGCTTCAGGGATTTGTTGCTGAGAGTTTGCTAAATTTTATCTTTCAGTTTTCATTGTTCTGATTATATTGTCTGTCTCAGCTCGCTCTGTTCTGCATAGTTTTCCAGCCATCGTCCAAATTGTATATTATTTAGAATATGTCACCAATAACAAGAATGAGAATTACTTTATGGGTGCAACAACATCATGACTGGGTAAGTGTTTTACCCATAGCCCTCATTGGTGTGTCATTTAAAATATGGGAGACATACCCCTAAGGGTGGTTTTCACTATTTTAATGATGATGTAGCTAGATATGAGATTGGCATTTATGGACAGACATGGTGTTTAGTAAGTCTTGTATAGATGCATCGAATAGGTTATTAGAGTCTCCATCAGCCATTCTCCCAGTTTAGTTTGGTTCAGTTTTTTTTTATTGTGCTGCATTTTGCATTTTCTTAGAATTGGGACTTGAAGAGACACACAGACAGAATCTAATACAGGGATGCTGCTGCACAAACTGCCTCTCTCTGCAGGGAAATCATTGTCGGTGTGGTTGTTCCAGCTCTGAACACTGCTGCTCAGTTGCTGGCTGCCTCAGATCTCTCTGTAACACTGTGGCTGAGCCTGAGAACAATTTCTAAATGAAGTTACCGTATGATGCTGGGAAATGGTTTCATCTTGTTCTGTGCTCATGGAGTAATATATCTTCTCCTTCCAAAGCATAAAGGATGAGGGATGAGATGCTTGTGCTTTCCAAAATCGACTCCTTTTGTCAGAATGAACATGGCAGGAATTTTGTGAGGTGAGCAGACCGCTTGAAAGGGGCAGCAAAAGAGAAAAAGTGGAGAAAACTAGATAACCAAATAGAGAAAACTCTCAGGTTCTGTTCCAGAAGTGAGGAAACCTCATTCAAAATCCCACTGACATTTATAACATGACTAATTAAAAGTCCAACCTTGGAACAAAGCCCTCCTCAGCAGTATTAATTTTAATTGTATTATTGTCATATGTACAGATAAAACAACTTTCACCGTACAATGAAATTCTTACTTTGCCCTTTGTCCTCAATGCCATATTAAAGATTACAGATAGATGGATAAATAGAAAAAGAAAAGGAGATAAATATCAACAATACTATGCAACACATACACAAGGTAAAAAAAGAATATATACAAGAAGTAAACTGTACAATTTCAAGTCTTAAGAGCAGTAAAAAAATATATTGCACGAGGAGAATGTCTTTCTCACAGCATGTCGTCCGGCTCGCTTCACATGTCTCTATAGAAATGTTAGATTTTTTGAAAAACAAAAAGTCTTCACAAAAGAAAGCTGCCTGATGGTTTAATCAACCCTGACTCAGTTCTGCTCCTTTTTTATCTGTTTTTATGCCTCCATGTTGACGACAGCCATGGGCGGAGGCATTATATTTTTGGGTTGTCCGTCCATGTGTCTGTATGTCCATACATCCCATTTTGATGAACATGATATGTCAGTAATTTCTCTCAAATGCGGCTCAGAGATGAACTGGTTAGATTTTGGTGGTAAAAGCGAACGGGATATCTCAGGACCACCTGGGGGCAATTTCATTACATTTGGCACAAATGCCCACTTGGACCCTTTAATGAGTGGAACCTTATTCAATGCCATAATATAAGGGGTGATTGCAACCATATTTCACAGTTAGTTGGATACTAAATTGGTGACACTAATCTTCAGACATGGATGTAAACTGCTACTTGACTGCTTGGCTGAGACATGCAACCATAAGCTGGTAATTCTTGTCTTCTCTTACCATCCTGTCCATAAGTCATATCATAAATCATCTGTCTCCTTCTGCCTCCCGCCAGCCTCCACTCAGGTGGTTTTCTCCTTCGATGTGGGTAACGGGCCTCTGGAGGTCCGTGTTGAGTCGAGCGTCCCGCTGAATGACAACCGGTGGCATCGAGTCCGAGCAGAGCGGAACGTCAAGGAGGCGTCGCTTCGATTGGATGGACTTCCTGTCGCCACGCAGGAGGCTCCTGCTGACGGACACTTTCACCTGCAGCTCAACAGCCAGCTGTTCATAGGTGAGGCACGTGTGGGGAGTGAACAGTTCCCTCATCAATAGCAGTAATGATGGCTTTCACGTATCTTTCTCCTCACAAACACAGGCACTTCTTTGGTGTACATACATATAGAGTATACCTTCTCATACAATGTCTTCTTTGTTCTCTGTGTTTTTCTATCCATGTTGTTAAGTGTCCTCTGACAGATGTTCCTCTATCCTACTGCAGTTTGCCATTGTTTTTTGGCATATGTCTTCATTATTTCTGTATTTGTGATTGATGCACCAGCAATTTATGCAGCAGCACTCCATTTTGTGCATAACAATGAAGTCATGGTAAGCTGAATACCAATTAGCAGTATGTGCCAGCTTTAATAGAGCTCTGGCTGTCACTGTTTTCATTATGAGTTTTGCAGAAAAGGTAGTTGCGTGCACTGCATGCCTTATATTTATGTCCAGGTGCAGGATAACTGATACAGGACAGTATCCACACACTGAATTAAAGCTCCCAAAACTGTAATGGACAGAGAAGAAGCAGCTTCACCAGACATTGGCCAACAGGACAAAGGACAAGATGTACTATTTATAGGTGAAAATTTGATTACATGCAATGCTAAGTGTCAGTGTGAAAGGTATTTTTAAATATTTCGGGTTTGAAATCATTTTGGAATTGGCCTGGTAGATCGCCTCCTCCAGCGGCCGCGAAACAGACTTTGTCTGACAGCATTGCAGAAAGGATTCCTACAGAGATAGATCTATAAGATCCTTTTTGTTTAACCAGAAACAGCCAAACTTTTGTGTTAAAATGCCAAAATCACAGCTACCGAACGAGCAACTCCCGTGTTCTGCGAGGTAAAATTACGAGTTTTTGTCAATTAAATCTGGTGGCTTTTAACCAAGCCACACAACGGCTGTCTCTGGTTAAACAAAAAGGATCTTAATGGTCTGCAATGTTGTCAGACACTTTGGATATCAATCTGAGCCTTTCGGTAGCAAATACAAGCACTTTTAGCGGACGTACTTTGATGGGCATGGTTGCCCCAAAGGATTACATTACAGCCATTGCAGCCAGTTTACGGCTGCCAGCTGATCTACTGCACCGATTCCGAAACGTTTTGTTCCCACCAGTCATTTTGAATGCATAATATGTAAAAGTAAAGAACAGGTTTAAAAATACAAGAGTTATCCTTAAAGTGATCAAGCAAAACACTGACAATACAAGATGCATACCTCCAGATAAGTTACAGAAAGGAGTTTTCACAGCTACTGTATGTTAAACAACTTCAAGATCTAGGCCAAATAGATGTTTTACCAAAATGTACAGACGTGTATAGAATTATTACTGGTTTTGTTTTGTTTTTTCTCCCAACTCCTGTAGGAAAGAGCCCCACAGTAACTAGTTTTAGATTCAATATCAGCAAAATTGTCTGTTCTTAGTGCAGGTGCAGCTGTTTGGCTTTACAGAGGAGAATAGGTACAAAGTCCAATTCCTCTGCTTTGAAAATCACAGCTGATTCACATGTGCTAAGCATTTTATTGATTAAATGCCACCAAGTGGTGCTAAATATGGAAGATGCCAATTTGACACATTTATCAATAGGAGGTCTGGCAATGTACATGTCCCTCCACAGCTGTCAGCGAGGTAATGTTTACAAATCAGCAGCACATAGTGCAGCATGTGGTCCTCCAGACTTACGTATTCTCTTTTTTTCTGTGTATGCTAATCTGTTATCAGCTAAATCCTGTTGTTTGATCAGCAGTATTGGATGTAAAAGGTGCTGCTGAGTTTGCATGTCTATTCAGTGGGGCTTCTACCACCTCTTCATACCCAGCCCCGCAGTGTAAACTCCTGACAGGCTACAATCCAAAGACAGGCAGTTACCAGTCCGATCTCCTCCGGCAGAGTCCTGCATTCTCTAAAAGGAAAATGAATAATCAGTTTCGAAGTGCTAAACTGCTATTGGCCAAATGCCATCAGCTGCTCAGCACTATTGAATATGAAAATGCTGAGTTGATGGTTTCTGACCACTGAACAATAATCGCTTTTCATGAATAAGCATGCATCCGGGAGCATAAATACGAGCATATATAAATATGATGTGATGTGATTTCTGTCACTTCTTGGGTCTTTAACGAATCTGTAAATTAAGCTGAACCTGTAACTTATTCATTAGGCTTTCATGTAATTAACCACCAGTGAGCTGAAAATCTCTAACACAAACTTCATCAATACTTGCAGCTCTTTTTATCTCAACAGTTCAATTCTACAATTCAAATTCCATCTGAAGACCTGCAGGAGAAAAAATAATGAAAATCCATCATCTATCATCAGGTTTTATCATTCTGCAAATATTATGTATGCTACTTCAAACCAGCAAACACTGATGAAAATAAAGAAACAAACATTGATGAGATTGGATGAAGGCAACAGCAGCAGGGAAATGGAGGTGAATATTGATTGGCTGAATGCGATAATCCGCTCTGAGGTCACCACCATCAGCCTAAACCTGTTTACTTCTGAATTGTCAGTGCAGTTCACTGGAAGAAGTCAAATGGATTAATTTGTTGAAGCTGAAATGTGCTGATATTTATTGGTGAAAATGGATGTTTGTAGTACAGAGTTCTGACTTGACTGACTTCTTGTTTTGAATAGAGCAGTGACGCTGTCTAGCTGTTAGGAGAAACCAAAAGATAGCCGCAGGTTTGATTCCTGTAACCACTCAGCAGCTCTGTTCTGTCACAGTGTCCTTGAATAAGACCTGAATGTATCTGCTGAGCATCAACTCAATGTCTGAAATCTGAAAATAAGGTTACACAATAACTAGGAAGCACCAACATCTTGGTTAAGCTTGAATATTTGTCAACAATTTGTTATTTAATTGCAAATTAGGTGTCTAATGAATATTTACATGCTATCTTAGTTATCTTTAACAGCCCAGTGGTGAAGAAAACTCTACGGATCCTTGAGAGTAAGTAGACAGTAAAAGGAACAGTTCCACAATTCTGAATTTTCAAATTTTGAAGGCTATGCAAACCTATTAATGTTTGAATGTCGAAATTTGATTCCATTGCGACCCTGGCGGATAAACGGTATGGATGGATGGATGGATGGATGGATGGATGGATGTGATGATTGTTCAGTCAAATGTGATCAAACCATACCCACACACTCCTGATGAGGCAGATGAGTTTTTTAGTGTTAATCTTTTCTTTCTTGAACTTTTGACTTTGATTGCTGCATCTTTAGTCATGAAGATTTAAAGTTAAAAAGAAGTATGTTGCACTTAAGTTTTCAGGGGCTTTGAATGTAGCATCTTTATTTGGAAAACCTATACTATATATAAAATATATAACTATGCATACTGATTGATTATAATGTATCTCCATCATACTTTTCTGGATACTCAAACGTGTTTTACATTACAAAATGAGTAAATGAAGTAAGTGGCATTAAATCAGATACTGAAAGCAGCTTTTAAGAGGTGATCTTCTTATCATAGCAAGATTAGAGCATGCAGTCACGGATGTATTTGGGAAGGAGTTCAGAATGGGAGTGAGTTTATGGATTAGAGTTTTAAAAGGGACATTTAATGTTATCGTTTTAACTTCTTGTCCCTAGTGGGTGTCAAGCTGCAAAAATGCTGCATCCTAATGCAACAATAGCTCATTAGCCATGGCGGCAACATGGCTGATAGCAATATTGGTCTCTTGGCTGGTCAACCACTGTGGTCCAGACTGAAGTATCTGAACAGCTATCTGCTGGCCACGTCATTTCATTTAGACATTCATGTTCCCCAGAGGATGAGTCCTACTGCCTTTTGTGATACTTTTCCTGTACTCTTCCTCCATGAGGTTGAGGTTCGGGTTTGCCATGAAACTTTGTTTGCACGTTTATGTCCCCTTCAGGATGAACTAAAGTCATGGGGTTTATCCACCTGGGGTTAATTTACTCTCCTAAGAATTTATACTTTTTTAATCCTGAGATGTGACACCTGGGATGGGTGATATTAAACGGGTTATCTCCTCAAACTTGACGAAACTTCCTCCAGAGCCGCAGAATGTCTTATTTATCTGGTTTCACATAGTACTCCTCATGACTAGTAAATAAATCTCGATGTGTTAAGCAAATGTTTTCATTTCTATGTTTGGGGCTCAGAGTGTGACTGCTGGCTCTGCAGGATTACTATGAACATATAGAATATCGTACTGTTTACAGCTTATTCATGAGCACACAATCCTTCCCCGCAGACACACAGTATGTGGGGATTCACAAGCCTCAGCACTGGCTTGTTTGAATCCATAAACCATCCTACCCCATGCATTGTATTTATGAGTCTTGATTTGTAAAGCAAACTGTTTCCATTGTTTGAATTATAAGCTGCTGTGTTTGTTTGTATAAATTCATAAGCCATCTTTCAATGTACACTGTATTTATGAGCCATAATCCTGCTTTGCTTTATAAGGCAGTGAATTCCATCGTTTTGATTAATAAGCCATGTTATTGCCTTGCATGGATTTATAATCCACAGCATTGTTCATTTTCCAATTCCTTTATTGGTGTTTGTATTGTAGGTGCTAAAAATCCATGCTCAGCAATTTTGAGTGAGCTCAGCTATGAATGCAAAAATAACTTCCTTTGTGGAGGTTTATAAGTAATTATTTAGCCCTGTTTGGATAGTTAAATCTTTGTATTTTTGTGCTGAATACCGTCCACCGACTGAGGTGCTGGACACAGAGTTTATTCCTCTCTGCCGCCGTGTGTAGATGAAGCGCCCTCCTGTACCAGGATGTTGAGGATTCTTTTGATCTTCGCTTCACATATCTCTCGAAAAGCTGCAGTATTGATGTCAGATCATCCCGTAATATAAAATGTAAGCAGCATCCTGACAAGTCAAGGTTAGCTCGTAATCTGTCTTGATGTTCTTTTGTTTTTTCCTCTCGTCCTCTTGGCAGGGGCATAAAAGACAGTTTAGTTACATAGTTTCTTTGAAAACCGGCTGTGTCGAGGTGTCTTTTGATTTCAGCATCACAAATCCTTCCTGTGACAATGGAAGTGAGATCAAATAGAGGCGTTTTCAGGAAAACTGCTGTCACAATGTTATCTACAACAGCAGTTTTCAAACCTCAAACCTGGACTGGCTGTCGGATCATTTCCTATCAAACCCAGAGGAAACAACAGCATTTGAACCTGGCGCATTCAGCACCACTGCCTTTCTCTAACTAGATTCAATACTTATTTGCATGTTGTGAGGATGAAAAGAGTGAGATCATACCTGGACAAGTTTTCCAATCCTTCTTTTGAGGTATCTTTTGATTTTGACTTAATAAATCCTTCACATCCCAGTGGAGTAGACATCATATGTAAACTGTTATGTATACGGATGGATGCACAGATATGTTGTTTTCCTGTGTGCATCATCAGCAAACTACACTGCACTGTACATGCACTGTCTGTGATGATTGGTTTGACATGTCGCAAGTCAGATCATTTTATACAGTTTTATATAGTTTTTAATATCAGACAATGTTGTGATTTCATGTTGAGACTTTAATTCTGACGCTTTACTGTACAGATATGCGGTTGAGTCTCACGGAGTTGGTGAGTTTTTTATTGATTCTTTGTTTTGCTCTCCAGGCTTGATCACGAGGCTTGTGCGTGCATTTTAAATTTTGATGATCACTTTGATCTCCACTTCACTAATTGTTTTCCACCCTGTTGTATTGTTCTCATGTGCTGTAGCACACGGTCTGCAGATGTCACGTGAGGTTCTACTGCTTGATTTGTGGTTGAAATTCTCTTGAAGGTCCCACGGATAGGTTTGCTCCTTTGGTCAGAGGTGGAGCATATCTGCATTTGGATGCTTTGATGTTTTCTTTGATCTCCACGTCACAAATCCCTCATTATGCTCTTTTAAGTGTTTCTTGTAAGCACTGTCTCCATTTGATGTGGAGACAGTATAATCCATGCTGGAGCTGAAGAACAGCAGGATATGTGGTTAAAACCTTCCCCACTCTGATAGCCTCCCTGTTAGGAGGCTTTGTTCTCTAATAATCTTTCCCTGCTTCTGTTTGTTGCTTTGATCAGGGGTGATGGTCCTCGGGGATCCGTCGCTGGTCTCTGCTGGAATCACAACTTTTACACACACCACCATGTTAACCTTTCTAGCAATACGAAAGCTTTCCCCTGTTATTGCTACAGAGTTGCAAAGGAGGATTTCTTTCGGGTGTTAAGGGTTCTGTAAGTCCCTTAAATTTCTGAAAAGACAGGTTAACTTACTGGAAGTTGGTGCACTTCCAAGGCTTGGCTAGGGCTAAACCTCACAGTGAAATCATCAGAAAAAGGGATGAAATATGTAATACCTAGAATATCTTTTTCTTTGATAAAAAGGCAAAAACTTTAAGCGTGTGTACTGAAAAATCTGAGGAGAGAAGTCAGCTAGGATGCCCATAGAGCGGTGTGTTTGCCAGTCCTGCTCCTTAGGGCCTGCTCATGATCCAACTCTGCAGAAGCCTCATAACGAGCCACTTTGACATTAGCATTACTTGCATGGGCTGCTAAGTTTCCATTTTGTAGAAACCCCATAACACATTTAACAAGTGGATCCATTTTGAGCAAATTTGGCAAAAATTATTCAGTGTTTTGTTCTCTTTGGATTCTGAATTTGCCACAATTCTAATTTATGTCTCATTCCCCAGAGAAATAGTGGCTAAGAGTCCCGTATTTAGAGCTATCTGCTATAACAACCTGACGGAAAAACATGATCCTGCAAACGACCTAAAAGTAATTAATGCTGGTATATAACATAAACCTACTGTATCGTTAAATTATTCAGGAGACTCTTGTGTTTGTATATTGAGGAACATTAAGAATATCATTGAAAGAACTCTTTCAAGTGGGAACTTACTTTGGTAAAAAAAATGCCAGAGGTGGTGCAGAGTTGTAAAAGAAAAGATAGCTCCGGTCAGAGGTATTAACTCCTTTAATTAGTGTCTTTAAACTTTGAGAAGAAAGTGTACAGCCCTTTGCAGCTCTTCTTCTTTGACTATTGTTACTGTGCACAGTAGCCTGAGCAAAGTGTGTGTTTGTCATAAGCCAGTCTGAGCTAGAAATAGTTGTTGATAGAGTGTGTGTAATCTGGGAATCATTAGGTTTTTGTTCACACTAGCATCACAAAGCAGGATTCCCAGGACTTTACAAGTTGTTTTTTTTTAGGGTGAATTATTATGCAGAATACTAGGTGTAATAACTGGGTTGCACTTGCTGTTATTAGGCCACTGATTAACATACACAAGGCATTTACATAAGAAGTGCAAGCAGCACCATAAGGCACTGTAAGTAAGGTCACATTATTAGTGTGCATGTGAGGGCAGTCAGTGTGTCACCCCAATGAATGAATATTTAAGATTACCAATTCCAAGGAGGACAGTTTGTCATTACTGTGGACGCTGATTTTCAGGAGACTTAATAAAGATAAAGAAATTACTCTTCGTTGTGTCAGAGGAAATGTTAAAGCAAGTCTTGTATCCTGTGTTCCTTAGCAATAATCCGTACAAGTCAAATCAGAGCAGACAGAGCAGGCCTAGAGGAGAGTCCAACAGAGCTCAGTGATTTATCGGTGTGAAAAGCTGCTGCTGCCGAACAATAGGAAATTGTCAACTTCAAACTCCGAGAGAAAAGAGCTGCCAAGTTTGTGCTCTAAGCACAATAAGAAATTCAATCTGTGGTCTTACAGAAATGAGAGGTTGTCATGTTTGAACCATACGAACAATAGGTGACCGTGTTACATCTCAGAGAGAATGTGCAATGGTGAATGCAGAGTTTGATCTTTTGTAGCTGATGTATTGAAGTGAGCAGCCAGCATGGCATTGCGCAGATGGACAGCTCATGAAAGGTATACAACCAAAAAAATAAAAATAAAATAAATATATATATATATATATATATATTTTCCACCTACAGCTTGTTGCCTCATTGCTGTTTCATCGTTGTGTCATTTCATAAGACTAGTGTTGACAGTTTGGAGCTTGTGGGGGAGCAGGAGCGACATGTGGATCTGCGGTAGATGACAGGAGGAGGAGAGATGAAAAACTAGGGAGAAAGAAAATATACCAACTTGTCAACACAAAGAAATGAGAGAAGTGCTCAGACAAGAAAGACAGAGTGTGTTGAAGTAGATTTTTGGCTAAAGATAGGAGTGCATTTGCTGAATACCTAAAATGTAAATTTAATGCTAATTTCGTTTACAGGAGGCACTGCATCCAGGCAGAAGGGCTTTCGGGGCTGTATTCGCTCTCTGCAGCTGAACGGCGTCACCCTGGACCTGGAGGAGAGGGCGGAGATCACACCCGGGGTTCAACCCGGCTGCCCGGGTCACTGCAGCAGCTACGGCTCGCTCTGCCAGAACCAGGGCCGCTGTGTGGAGAGAGCCAACGGCTTCCACTGTGACTGCAGCCTGTCAGCATACACTGGAGTCTTCTGCCACTCAGGTACACACATGAAAAGGCACGCACAAGTTTGTACTACTTTGGTTTAAAAGCTTATTATCATTTTGTAGATATTAAAGCTGCATTCATTAACTTTACTCCACAAGAAGGTAACAGACAAATAGCCGCCACGTATTATCGCCGTATAAAGCTGTTTTTGAATAGTCATCAATCCGCTATTTTAAAAGACACAGAGCAACATTAGCATTCAATTGGCTTTGTGCTTCTATCCACCTGATGAATATGAGTCCCACAATCACTCTCCTGTATCTTTGCCTGGTAGATGCTTGACTTTCTTCTCTTGCTGTATTCTCTGGCTTTGTCTGTCTGCTGTTTGGAGCAGAGAAGTTAGCATCCAGTCGGTTTATCAGCGCCTGTTTGTAAAAAAAAAAAACTACAGTGAGACAGAACCAAACAGTCAATGTACCAAAACACCAAAACAATTAGGCAAGTTAGCGTGCAAGTTTATTTTTCATAATAATGTGGTTGAAGTTTTTATGGTGGAAAAAAAATATCAAAGCATTGAAACTAATCAAACCATTTCCACACAGATGTCTCCAATGTGTGTTTCATTTGCTCAAAATGTTTGCATTGTTACCAAAATTGTCATGTCAGTGCACAATTTCCAATATTATTGCAATGTGTTGGTTGTTGTATGTTCATCTGCCTGCCTCCTGCTCTTCCACTGGTCATAACCTCTTTATCCTAGATTATTCATTGACTACCCTGACAAACACACTGCTGGTTAAGGACACGGTCACACATTGACAAAATTTATATTGGCCTCCAATATTCGCCTCCCTTTCACTTCTATCCAGAAGTTGCAGTATTGTATGTATTGAAATATGCGTGCTGGCATACTGAGCTTTTGACCACTGTGAAAGATAAAAGTACAAACTTTGTACAGCCTAAGGGACTTTTTAAAGCCTTTGATATTTAAAAGTTGGACTTTGGGTGGAGTATGTTTTCAGTGGTGCCACCTGCTTTGACCTCCCTCTGGGGGACCTGTCTCACCACCACTAATATGCTGCACAGTGTCACTTCATGCCTCCATCCCCTCCATCTGCTTTGCATTTACTATAGTCTGCCCATATATTTCAACAGCCAAGGTTAAAGCTGTTTAGATGTCTTGTGTCATCTTGTAGTTGTTTTAGAAGAAGTGTCCCAGTAGAACATTTCCTCAGTAGAGCCTTGAACTTCTGTCTCAGTTTAAATTACTTCTAATAGCTCTTTTAGGGCATATATGCAGGATTTATTCCCTCAGGCTCATATAAAAACACAAATAGAAATGGAAATGTGAGTATTGACAACCTCCTCTACCTGCTGTTGTCTAAAGGTTAAGGATTTGTGTTGTTTCAGAGAGCTTTTTTTTTACAGCTTTTACTACACTTAACACTCATCAACAAATACTTAGCTACCAGAGGACATCACAGGGTATTGCAGATAGTGTCTGTTAGATGTTTAGGAGTCTATTTTAGTCATTTGTTTGGTGTTATCTCACTAATAATGCGTCATCACATTGACCGTTATGTACTGCATGAGGTCAGTAACTTAAGTGGGTTCAGCCACTTCTACTTTTTTAAAGAACTCTCTTAGCCCTCCTCCCACTACATGGTGATATCTACCATTCCTACGTATCTGTGCAGAGTCAGAACGACACTCTGAAGCCCTCTGTTTTAAATGTTCACCTCTGTTTCCTGTTGCAAAATTAAAGCAACGACTCATCAGTTCTAAAGACTTTTCTCTTATTAGCTTGAACCCTCTGCAGATATTATCTTTTTAGTCTCTTTCTAACTAATCAGACATGCAGGGTTGTTCCGATTCCTCCCTTGAAATTTAGTTAAAGTTTTGAAACTAAAGAAGAAAGTCTAAATATATGCACTGAACTGTGGCCAAGAAATAGATCAGTCATTTCCTGGTAAAATGTGCCATCTTTTTCTAATGCAGAAAAAATATTGAAGATTTTTAAAGTAGATTATGTTCATATAGGATTATCTCCAATACTGCTGTAAGAATTAGACAGTTGACCAAAAAGATAATCTACAATAATTTTGATAATTAAATCATCGTTGATGAGATTTTAAATGAGAATAAAATAATATTATTACTGGTTCAGCTTTTTACATGTGAGAATTTTCCTGCTTTTCTCTTTCTTGAAATTTTGAAGTCATCACATTGGGCTCTTCTTACGACTGACGGTACCACTGATGGATTTTTGATGGATTTTGATCATCATATGAGTAACTGAAAAAACATGAGATTTGGGCTGGCTGTAGGGCAAAGTATTCTTTTGGATAACGTGTTTTATTTGTGTAATGTGTTTTTGTTGTTCGTTAACAATAATTGTTAATGTATAATCTCACCATTAAGCCCCGGTAAAGGCTGAAATGTTCTGTGCTACATGTAAGCAAATGTGCATGGGTGTTGCTCATATATATATATATATATATATATACATATAGATAGACAGATAGATAGATAGATAGATAGATAGATAGATAGATAGATAGATAGATAGATAGATAGATAGATAGATAGATAGATAGATAGATAGATAAAGTCGCTATCATATATTTTTTTGTTTCAAACACAACTTGGATCAATTATCCTGTGTGTTTAACACACAGGTTCACACAATGCATTGTGCATATTACATATGCAGGTGTGCATATTGGCTCTTCTGTGATCCTCCACAGACTACAGTTACCCATAATACCCTTCTAGATCTGCTAGATGTTTACGTATGTTTCGTATCTTTGAGGAACCATACTTCCAGCCTGACACTGGAGAAGCAGGAATAGATAATAGATTTAGTAATGGAAATGCTAATTATTTGCAAAAAACATTACAGAATGACCTGATGGTGAATTTATATTCTTAGAAATGAGTTAAAAAATTGAGATTACTGTTTTGAAAGTGCTACTAAAATCTGTATAACACTAATAGTTTGGGATTTTATCTCGTTATTTTTAGAGTGACTATCCCATTCAGGAGGTCATACACTTTATTGTAATAACACTGAGGTGAATATCAGTACTTTGTTACACAGCTTAAACCTAACGTACATTAATAACAAATCACATATATTCTTTAAAAAAAACTCTCTCTCTTCCTCCAGAGGTGTCGGCCAGCTTCAAGTCGGGGACGTCCGTCAGCTACAACTTCAAGGAGCCGTCCGAATTAAGCAGGGAGGGCAGCGTTCTGCCGTCCTCCATCTACTCGGACATGACGCTGAGAGGAGAGAACGTCTCCCTGAGCTTCAGAACCAGCCAGAGTCCAGCTGTGCTGTTCTACATAAGCTCGTACTACAGAGAGTACCTGGCCCTGCTCATCAACAAGCACGGTGAGGAGGACGCAGCCCAGCTTTCATTCTGAAGGGTTATTGTTTGTTTATGTGTTTTGCTTTTAAATTCTTTTTAATGGTCCATCCCTGAGGATAAGATTTTTGACTAACATTTCTTCCTCCTTTCTTCACCTTTAATATAGTGTTCCTCAAATCTTATATTTTCTCGCTAATTACCCCCCTTGAATCGCCTTGCTTTCTCCTTTTTTTGTTGCTTTTTTTGCCCTTGAAACTTCTTCCACAGTTGTCAAACAACAGAGATTGCATGTCTTTTCCGCCTCTTTGTCTTCCTCCCTCAACTTTTTTCGATTACTTTTCTCACTCTGTATCTCCTCCCAGCCTCTCAGCTTATGTATCCTCCCCTCTTCCGCACATCCTCTCTTCTATTCCTGTCATCTTCTTCTGATATCCCCCTCCTCCTCTTCTGCTGTGCTCTGTAGCCTCACCAGATCTATCAGGATCTATCAGATCTTTCCTCTCTTTGATTCACCCCGTCAGCCTCTGCTGCCTTTTAATCTGTCCAGCCGGGCCGGCCATTATACTTTGTCTCAGTCTGTAGAAAAGTGTTCACTGGTCTCATCACAGAGACTTGATGAGTGATGCTGAGAGAATAAAAGTTTGGTGGGCTGTTAATGGGTGGCAGGTCAGTGTGCTGCTGAATAAAACAGCAGAGAACTTGCTGATGTGTTTTATAAACTTCTGTGTGAAATAATTATGTTGTGAGTTTGCCTTTTAAGTAGTAGTAGTTGGAGGCACTTTAATTTTAAAATTACATTTTCAGCGTCCAATAGTCTAAAAAATCAGCACTTCGCTGCTGGATTAGCTGTAAATGGATTTTTTCCAGTGTTAATGACTCAGAAAAAGCTGATGGACAGCAGGGCATTAAGGTTTTCATGCAGGCCGTGGAGTCGTCAGGTAAATGCACTTAACTAAAGTGTCCAATTAAATCTCTGAGAGCTTTCTCTTGTTTGCCCTGACATGGCTCATTTCTTTTTACCCTTGACTGCAGTTACACCTCCACAGCCCAAACACAACCTCTCTACTTAAGGCATCTTTTCAAGAGTAAATTTGTTATCAGAGCAGCAGCAGGTAGCTGGAGGTCCTCCTACAATAACTTAATTCTTCCTCCACATTCCCTCGACAGAGAGGAGTGGGTTTTTGTTAAATCTACACTTCGTATTCTGAATACCGCAAGAATTAAGTAGACTTAATTAAATTAGTTATGTTATTGATAGGGAATAAGCTCTCATCCTCTTAATATAGGAATCTTCATTAATCAGTTGTCTTTGAAGGATTAAATATGTTTACCCTGTTAGCCAAGATTAAAAGACATGACAAGGCCATTCTCAGGAAAAGAAAAACTTTTGAAATATTAAGAGTAAATCCCTTAAGTTATAGCTCTGAAGTATTTTTTTTTTCTTTGTCGTGAGTTCTGAAATATATCCCCATGGTTTGATGTGTGTTGTGTATAAAGATATGCTGGAGGTGAGATACAAACTGGACAGCAGCAGAGATGCGGAGGTGTTGAGAAGCAGAGTGAGGAGCCTGGCCAACGGTCAGCTACACACTGTTACCGTCAGGAGGCTGACAGACTCTGTGTCTGTGCAGGTAAAAACCACCCCATCTCGCTGTTGTAGCCTACGCACACATCCACCAGACACACGGCAACACGAGAATCCCTCTGGAGTCTTATTTCTGGTCATCTGACATGTGAAAGTCAAATGTTTACTCTCCTTTTTGCTATGGTTTGGTCTCCACCATCGCAACATAATATCTCATTTTTTAGCTGCTGTTCTACATCAAGGTTCAAGGTCCTTTAGTCTCATATGCACAAAGCATATAATAGTGATAGTAAAGTGTAAAAAGTGACACTGAATAGTAACATGAAAGTGCAAACAGCTAAAAGACACTGAAAGCCTCTCTGAAGCTACGGTTAGATGTCCATTCTCAGAGGTTGTCGTTCTAGCATGGACTACAGAGATTTTTCTGCTGGGTGGCCTTTCTCAGAAAATAAATGTTCTCATGTTAGAGTGAGAGCGGTCTGACACGTCTTTGAAGAACATGTTTCAGTCACGCCTACCATTCACCTGTCTGACCAAACCAGTGCTCTCCAGTTTTAATAGATACATCCGCCTACACCGGCCGCAGAGTCACTGTGACCTCTTTAGTAACACTTTACTGCAAGTTTCCCTATTAAGCATTTATAAGTAGTATACAAACAGATATATGGACATTTTTCTGTTCTTATAAATCTATTTGTCAGCAGTTATACCCTCTCCTGTGAAGAAATGTTTTATTTTTATACTTACATAAATTGTCTATATTTATTATATATTGTCATTAACTATCTCTTTATACTTCAGCGTCCATTTATGAGTGCCCACAGGAGTTATAGCTAATAATTTAAGGTGTGACACATCTTTTTGGGCTTCACGTCTGTTTTATTCAACTTAAATACCTACGTCCGTACGCTGTGTATTAGACTGCAAGCTTTGCAGCTGCTGTTTTCATGTTTCAGACGATCAGAGAAGACAAAGTGTGAAGCTTTAAAACATGAACCGTTCTCCATGTTTTCCAAATGAGGCGCCGGTCTCAAGGACAAATGTAACAGCGCACATACAGACGCTCACGTAGCCCATCTACTACCTGTGCGTCCTGTGCTACAGTATTATGATGCTTCTCTGTATACTGAAGTCCCAGTCAGCACTTAATCCTCAGTTCAGCCACATGCAGCTGCTGTCCTGGCTGCAGCAGGGACAAAGTACACATTAAAGCTCCAGATGAAATATGAAGCTTCTTAATCATATCTGGATCTACTGAATCTCTTATCTTTTTAACAACAGCCTCACATGATATATGAGGTAAAGTCCGGCTAACCAGCAGCCTGAGCGTCTGCATAATTATAAACACCCTGAAATGAAATATAAGGTGACCTTGTCTCACATGGGTGCAGCCTCCTGATTTGCTGTGTTGTGAGGCTCCATTGAAATATGAGGCACATTTCATTTGATCAGTTTCCATCTTCAGTCATTATTTCTTTAGAAGCCTTTCCTAAAGGTATAGGATGACTGTTTAGTCTGACGAAAGATATCTCTACAACTATTTACAACAGGTTTACATTAAATTTGGTGTGTTTTTTGCCACATTTACACTCTTCATGGGTTGAACCCTTCCCATCTTGAACAAAACAAAACTTCATCTTTGCATATAAGATCTACTGCTAGGAGCCATGAAAGTTACTTTTTTAAAAAAAATGTATTTAGTTTTCCAAAAATTAATAATTCTTCTGTTTTAGGTCGATCAGAACGCCATAGAAGAATTCAATCTGACATCTGACAGAGAGTTCAACGCCATCAAGTCGCTGGTGTTGGGCAGAGTGCTCGGTAAGTGATGCCGTTTTAGTTTAATTAGAGCTCAGACTCACACTCATTTAGCTTCAATATGTTTGGACACAGATTAGGAAAATTTAGTGAGATAAATGAAGCTTCAGCTGTTTGAACTACATGGAAATGTTATTCAAGTTAGTTCTGAGGCAACATGTAAGAACTTCTTGTCTCTCTAATCTAAACTAAAGCACAATCAACCGATAGACAAGACAGAAAAAAAACATGAAATGTGGATAGAATTCAGTCTTTTTTTTCCGTTTAGAAACAGATGTGTTTCTTGTCTGTAGATGTATAAACATTTTAAGATTAGCCAGCAACAAAACTCAAGACAGTTAACATGGAAATTACTGTGTGATGTTGCTAATAGGCCTCATTCATTTATATTTAACTGGTAGTCTACTGTTCAGTGCATTAGCTAGTTTATAGCATTGTTCCAAAGTTTTTATTGAATTGAATCCAGTAATTTATGTGTTGCTAATATTTTGAAACAGGTGAAAATCAGATAAATCAATAACATAAAATGATAATGTAAACTCGGAAAGAATCTCATTATAAATTGTTTGTTTGTTTGTTTATAGTTTACCCTAATTATGCTGGACCTTTGCTGGTTTCAAACTGGCTGTCAAAACAAATCTGGTGGAGCTTGATGCATAATTGATTAGTTGTTGTGAATATGACGTGAATCACCTTTCACTTTCTATAATAACCAGAAGAGAAGCATGTTAGACAGCTTCCAGAAGCCTCAGTGTGGATATGTTTAGCATCAGTAAATGAGCGAAAGTTAAACCAGGACTTGTGCTCTCCTATAATGCACCTGCACAGACTTTAAGCCTGTAAGAAAACCCCTTGCCCTCTGGGAGGGTTAAACCCTATTCTCAGTGAGCTCCTGCATGTAGTCCCGGACGGGGACCTGTAACAGCATCGGGGCAAGACAGTAATTGGCTCTGTCATGACTTATTCATGTTCTCTTTGAGCAGCTCCATGAGAGACGGGCTGAGATATGAGCTGTTAATAACATGAGAGGCTGCAGGCTGCTGCAGACACAGCTCTTTGACGAGGTAGTGACACAGAAACCGTTCTGTCAATTAAAAAAGGAAATGCATTGGCTATTTGACACAACTTTCATCAGAGGCATGCATCAGGTAATACCAAATAATGGGTGATTAATGTGCGCAGATACAAAATATATCGAGAAATGTGTTGTTTATTGATTCTGTGAGATTTGAATTTTGCTTTGTTTTATGAAAGTGGCTCTTTACTGGAGTATTTTAACCAAATCAGAGAAAGCATGCTGCAGTGTGTGTTGGTTACAGGATCTATTTATTCATTTTTGTATGTTTTTGAAGATTTCAGATTTGATTTGATTGAACTGCACTAATGCATGCATGTATGCATGTTATGTCAATATGCTGTATTTTTCTTTTTTTAATTTCTTCTCTGCCTGTGCTGAAAGATTTAATTACTTGCCTTTTTGGACATTGAAATTATAAAAATCCTCTGTTGAGAAAAAAAATTTAATTGGCAGCTTAATTTCACCATGTTGGCCGTTATTCTCTGACTTTCAACACTCATATTTGTCAAGATCTACAGCTAAATAAATCAAAACAACTAAATGTACAATAGTACAAAATTCATGTGTCATAAACATGCACACTACATATTTAATGGAGAAACTAATACCAAGATCTTTTGTGGCTCAGTGTGTTTTAACCCCCGTCATGTCAGCATGTGACCGGTCCTCCCCTCTGTCAAACCAGAGGAGGCAGAGAGTCAGATCAGGATCAGAAAAGCAGGGGGGAAAGTGGATTTTCTGTCGTTTCCTGCCAACCCTGTCATCCATCAGGCTAACTAATGGACCCGGAAGGAATACAGAGAGACAGAGAGGGGAGAGAGGTGATGGAGGAGAGAGTGTATCAGCTGAGTGGAGCTTACAAGCTGCAGTAATGTTTCCTGCTGCTCTCATCAGCATGCAGATGTGTTGTGGTAAAGCCAGTCACCTCTCAGTCATCTGAACAGACACTGATGCAGCTGTTTACAGCGGTAATGTCGGCTTTCGCAGCTGCTGTTTACACTGCTGTGAAGGAGAGGAGGTGAAAGATGAAGAGATTTAAGTCAATAAAATGAACAGACAGAGGTGAGAGTGCACAGCTGTCTTGAGGAGTGATAGATGCAGACGGGAAACTCAACTATAGTCTGTGTATGATGTTATGTGTGTGCACTAATCATTATGAGTCAATATTCTGCCACGATTGTCCCACTCTGATAACAGCAAAATGGGAAGCAGAGTCAATGAGCCTGGTAGTGTGTGTTGTGATTTATTGGGCAAGTCACCCTAGGTTGAGAGAGTACAGCCTCTAAGCGAGAGGTTAAAAGTTCAGTCGCTAGTACAGATAAGTGAAGTTTTATTTCTGAACTCTTTCTTGAATGCTTAAAAGCTTCAGTTAGTTAACTTGTGCTCTGCAAACCAAATGCAAACAATAAACATAGAGTAAATAAGGAAGTAGAGTATCAGAAAAAAACAAAGTACAGCAAGTAAACAAACATAAATAGAAATATTATTACAATACAGAATATGAAAAAAATATGATCAAATGAAATAAAACGTGTACAAATATCTGTTTTTTTAAGCAAAAAAGCTGTGCCATTGTGCACCAGAGTGTGTGCAAAGGTTAACAGTATGAAATATAGAGAATATATTCACTTTACGGAGGTCAAAAGATGTGTGTTAATGTAACACACTAAGTCCAATGAGGAGACTGTATGTCAATAAGGGTCTGTGTCAGTGGGGGTCCCGTTTCTTCATCCCAAAAAAGTATTTTTTGATTTCATCATTACGTTCACCATTACAAATTTAAAGCATCTACATCTCCACACAAAAGCAAAAACAATTCAAACAATTTGTTCAAGACAAAGACAAAACAAGATAAATAAGACAAGAAAATGATTTGTAGAAAATGTTTCCTTCTTCTACAGTACTTTTGATACTCTGCAGATATTCAAACTTTTTTTAAGCTGAAGAGCTGAGAATAGAGTAGAGGGGAGTCTGAAATGTGGATTACATAGTTGTTAAAAAAAAAAGTATGCAGCCTCTCTGATTAAAAAAAGAACTGCAAGAAAAAAAAAATCACAGCTGCAGAGCTCTTTTTAATTCTGTTGAATTGCTCCAAGCGTCCCTCTCATTCGTCTCTCTCCAGGGTCTGATGATCTGGATCCAGATCTGGCCCAGTTGGCGTCTCTGGGTTTTACCGGCTGTCTGTCGGTGGTCCACTTCAACTCCATCAGCCCTCTGAAAGCCGCTCTGCTCCACCCGGACAGCAGCCCCATCATCCTCACCGAACCCCTGGTCCGGTCCAGCTGCGGCTCCGCGGCGTCAGCCAATCCCTACGCAGCAGAGAACACACATCACCTGTCAGGTAAGAAGGAGGAGTCAGGTATGTAGCTGACGTCAACAAGTTTTACCTGGCATTTTTAATGTGTCCATTTTCAACACATATGAGTGTATTTGGGAGAAAAGTAAAAGTGAATTCTCACTTCATAGTTCATAGTTTTTTACCGTCCAGGTTAAATCTACTGACCTGGGACAGCAGACACTCAGGGGCCCCATAAATCCAAGGCTCACGATGTTCCAGCACAACTAAAGTACAGCATCAACTAATCTGGGTTCAGCTTCCATAATAATGTATCCCTGTCAAAACTTAGTTTTAAGTAAGTTTAAGCAGAAATAATAGATAGCGCCATGAGACGACCCCAGAACAATAAGACAGCTCAGACAGTTTTCTGTAATTTTATGTTTGAATATGCAAATGAGGTACTATTTAAGCAATTACGCTCTAATTTGCATACATTTCCAGAGCAGGTGTCTGAGCAAAGCCAATTTTAAATTCATGTTTTATTTCATTTGACATATTAGAGCCAAAGGTTTTCACAGAGGGAATTTTAGATCTTTTTTTTTTATCATTTCATAAATCAGAAAATACTGTCAACAGCCATAAAAAAAAATAAGAAAATGCCAAATTTTTAAGAATAAAATGTTATGTAAATCAGGCTATGAATGATATATGAGCCCTTATGTAAAGACCTTCAGAATATAAATAGGAATAAAACTGCAAAGTTGGTGAATAAAAATGCTGCTGAAGTGGAGATTTCTGACTCAGAATATAAGAAAAAACGTATTTTAAGAAAACCGTCTTCGCGGATATGGATTGTAAAAAAACAGATGCAAATAGACAAAGTGTCATAAAATAAACACCTGAATGTGTATTTTGGATGTTTTTCTTTCCACTAGCCTGAAAGAAGACATGTTATGAAAGTAAAATGGCCCAAAATATCGATCTCTCTCTGACCAATGCATGAAGAAACGATTTTCTTTTTTGCCTGTTGTGTCTCGGCGTAATTTCACAGTGAATATTCAGAGGGTGGGACGTGGGGAGGGGGGCAATCATGTCTCAGCAGTGAATTTTTGCCCCAGGGTCCCTAAAGATAATCCAGCTATGGCTGCACTATAAGGTCGGTTAATCAAAAAAATTTTCCCTCTATGATGAATGAAAGAATGGGGGAAAAAATCACCAAACCGTTAAATCACCTGTGGTTGTTCACAGCAGATGGGAGATGCACTCATGTAGTAAAATCTGTTAGCAACACAACCACCATTAGAAAAGTGTGAAAGGCAAAAAAAAATTAAATAAATAAACCTTTTATAGGATCCAGAGGATGTTTTTCTCACTTTAGATGTTACTGCCCTGCTCTTGACCCTAAATGGCCCTAAATAACTGCGGAGCCTTTTCATGTTGAATGTTTTGGTAAATGTGTAATAATAGTAGGTTGGCTGAAAGGCTGACAAAATTTAAAGTAAGAATTAGATGTTGAACTGTGCTCCTGAGAACGATCCATGTGAGTGTGTGTCTTGTCTTTAGTTCTCCTTTTGTTTCTGTGTGTGTGTCTATTCTTGGTCGGAGCTGCTGTTTCAAGCTGTGTAACGTGCTCATTAAGTATGTACACCTTGTTGAGGAGACTCAAGACAATGGGTTTGATTAGATAATTAATTTGGATCACAGAGGGGAGTTTCCAGGGGCATTTCTTTCCTCTAGTCAGGTTTCCATCCAGCTTCCTGCTGTTGTAATATAAGTCCTTCAGAGAGCTGCTGCTGTATCCCCTGTCTGATCTGACTGATGATGTTGTCTCTGAATTTCTCTCCTCGTCTCTCTTTTCTGCTCTGATCCCTTTATTTTTTTTTCTATTACATTTTCTCGTCTCCACATCTCTTCACATCATCTGTGCTTCTCTGTTATTTTTCTCAACATCTCCTATTCTGATTCTCGATGCTCTTTGGGTTTTCATTTTCACCTCTGTCTATATTCCTCTTTTCCTCCTCTACTTTCGTTCTTTCTTCTATTTTTCTCTTTCTCTGCTGTAGACCAGTCTGGTTCAGTGGGTTCAGGTGAACCTTTAGTCAATGCCATCAGGACTGACTCGGCTCTGATTGGAGGTACTGAACTGTCTCACCAACCTTCACTGTACTGGAACCTGTTTCACCTTGTTTAGCAATGTTTGTATCACACTTCTATTAACTGTCAGAGTCAGAGATTACACTCAATAGTTTATTGATGAGCGACTTTCTGCAGGAAGCCAGCAAACATAAAGTTAAGAGGAAAATAAATCCATCAAAAGTACAAGGTTTTTGCTGAATTTTTGCTCTTCTGCCCTGTCAGATTGATTCAAAGTGAAGATTGAAAGTTTCCTATAAGTGTGCAGATAGAAAAAAAGTGAGAAAGTCAAAAGTCATTTAAAAGTGTCCATTAGATCTCTGAGACTGTGTCTCACTGCACAAAGGACAGCTGAACTAATTAAACCCCCGCTGAAATGACTTGCTGATAGAGAAACTTTGACTCTCTTCAAATGCAAACTAAAGTAATACAGTGCAAAAGTGATTTCAGCTGTATTTTGGAATTCCAATTAGATTAAACTTTCTCTGGATAATGAAATGTGCTGAATAGAAGAGTCCAGCTGGGTCCAAATGTGTGAAATTCAGCTCCCTGTGTGCTCAAGTTAGATTAGTAGAACAACCAGACTGCGGGGCGAAATAACTCACATAGCCAGGGGAGGCAGCGATGGGCAGAAATCATGCTGCAACTTCACAGTATTTTGACAAAGCTCTGCCACCAAAGTCCACTGTGGCAAATTTAATTTACAGAAAGTCAGCGTGTCAGTCAGCAAGCAACAAGGCTTCTCGGGATTCAGAGAGACGGACGCACATCAAATTGTTACTGCTGAGTTACAATATGGATCCGCTCAGCTGGCTGAGGGGTTTATACGTCCCCATCAGTATGCTTTAGCTGTTTTATGCAAAAGTTAACGTTGCTAATTACTTTCGGTGTTTTATAGTTTGTAGAGAACGTGTTTCCGACCTTCCACACAGCCTTGTCTTCAGTTTACACTGTTTAAAATCCGCACAGAGTTTTAATTACTTGCTGCCACTCGTTGTTGTGTTCAGAAATATAATCCATGTTGTTGTCAAATGTCTGCTATTGTTCTGTGATGAAGTACCGGTAAGTTCAAAATGATGTGAAAAAACCGCAGTGCATTACCACACAACCATAATGTAAGCAGACACTGTGATCACTTAGTGATCTCATCAGGTATTAAGTCTCATAAATTGATGGTCATACTTTAATGTCAACAAAAGTGTGATTTATTTCGGAAGCAAGTAAAAATAAAGCATTTTAAAAAACCCTAAATAAAAAGATAAACATTGGAAAGTGGTTCTGTGTTAACTGTATGCCAGCTAAACCAAGTTAAAGTGGAAAAAAGCTGTAGGTTTCATTGTAATTAATGTTTTTAATTCAGTGACACATAGGTAGGGCTGCTGATGTGAATTTGTGTATGAAGTACACAGCTCCAAAGTTATCCCCCTGTACATGTAGCGTCGTGTTAGCCAGCAAGCTAGCCACAGATACATCAAAGACTCAACCTCCATTTGGATGAAGAGATGGGAAAGTGTGCAAAACCCGCATCCAGCTACTGTCAGTCAAGAAACAGCGACAAAGTCTAAACTAACTGTTAAATCTGTGAGTGTTGTTTTCTGTGTCTCCATGTGTTAAATGCACAGGATACAATGTGAACATATGACAGCTTTTTAGCTGCTAGAAAGCACTTTTCATGGAGGTTTGTCCAATTTTTTCGCACTTCTTCCAGTATTCGAGCTAAGCTAGGCTACTCGTGTCACAGAGCCACCTGTGCTAAACTCATACAGATGAAACTGATATTGATCCTGTCTTATAACTCCCTGTAAGAAATCAGACAAATGAATTCCCCAGAGTCTCTGAATATGTCACTGTAAATGTAAATGCCCTCTACCTTGCAGGTGTCATAGCAGTGGTGATCTTTGTGATCGTGACCGGCCTGGCAATAACCGCCAGATTCCTCTATCGGAGAAAAGAGACGTATCGAAACCAGGAAGTGAAGGGAGTCAAACAGGAAGACAGCCAAGATTTCCCTTTCAACAACCAGGCTGAGTCCCAGAACGTCTCCAGTGAAAACCCAAAGGAGTATTTCATTTAAATGGAAGCCTGATGACCTGATGAACTGATTTCTGGGGCAGAGGTTGCAGACAGGAGTGACCTACCATGCCTCAGGACTTTACACTGCACTCAGAGCCGTTCAGAGACTTCACTGGAGGCTGTGGCTCCACAGCGAATGACAGCAAAAAAAAAGGAACAATGCACACAGTTTTGTCTTTTAACTGCATATAGTGTATATACTGATCCAAACAGACAACAGTGCTGGACTTATAAGGCGTTGATACCCTCGTTTCAGAAATTGTAAGTAATCAAAAATGTAAATGTGAAAGTAATATCTATAGCAATCTCTACAACTAATGTCACTGTCGTTTTGAAAAGTTGCACATGCTCTTAAGGGAAACTGATTTGTGTTTTTAGGGGTTGATTTAGAGCATTCAAACTTAACTTTATTTCAGGGTGCTTGGAATCGTGACTTCAGTCATTTGGCTGAAGCGCTTTTCTTTAAGGATTATGAATGGATGTTTGCTTCACTGGACGTGGACATGCTTGACCTGTAATTAGGCCCTCAGGAAGAGTACTTCTGTAAGAGTTTGTGTTTGGTGGTTTGTCCATGTGTAGAGCCTTTCTGTCATGTGCAGTGCTTTGGGGGAGTAACAGTGCGCACTCTTTAGAGTTTCTACAGCCTCAAAACCACGTTTAAGGGACACCTATGTGAGCTCCACCAAATACCAGGACATTGTTTGATGATTTTCTAACTCCGGTCGGCGCGTGAATTAAACATTTTCATGAGGGATTTTCTTCCAGCAACATTGTCTCCTAACACATAATTTTGGTGTTAACAAGTAGCTTCAAAGTCAATATAGTCACTCCAATCACACACATCGCCACGAGCACATAGCACATATCTACTTTTTGAGAAGTGGTGCACAGCAGTATGGCAGCCACAGGTTGAAAGACATGGGAGCTTTTTGTACAGCAGGGATTAGTTTTTCACTTTATTTTTGTTTTTACGCTTTTTCTTTCTTTTTCCCCCTTTCATGTGGTTCTTTTTTTTTCTCCTGTCGATTCTTTCCATCCTCACTTTAAAGCGCAATAACAAAGCAGGGAACAAAAATCCATCCATAAGCATTGAATATTTCCTATGTTTGCAAGCTTTTCGGAAAAGGCTCGTACAGGTCGTTCGCTCTGTTATAAAAGTTTTCTCCTCCCTGCTGCATGCTGCCTGCTGGGAGCTTCCACACCCAGCTCTCTAAATGTCTCTGAACAATAACACTTTTAAGTTTGACAGCGGCACAGATTCTATAACACAGCAGCTGTCTGTCACCTCGTTCACTGCATGCAGAGACAGCTAATGTGTTTTTGTAATGCTAATCTGCTTCGGCCTGACAGGTGGATTGTGACTCGATGGAAAGCAGAGAAATGATCAGAACGAGATAATCTGAGAGAAAGTGTCAAGCAAACGTGGATGTTATAAAAAAAAACAACCTGATATTAGCAAGCTCAATCATGTGGTAATTCAGCTTATGTGTAAAGCGCGCTGCTGATAGAAGGAGGATGAGAGGCAGAAAGAGGATCGACAGCAGCTGTTTATCAAACGCACGCCACCGTGTGTCTGCGAGACCCCAAAGCACAGATGGGATTTTAATGACAAAAGTTGCGAAAACTTCAAAGTGCATTATTTATCCCTTTGTAATTTTGTTTTTCCCCACCTCACAACAGCTGAGGCCACACACTGTTGTCTTTGCCACATCTTTGAATCCAGAGGGTTCATTCTCTGGTGAGGAAGATGTAGAGACTGTCCTCCATCCTGCTGCGCCACTGACTGCAGTGCAGCACTTGATTACTGAGAGGAGCTCAACAGGTGACCTTGACAGCCTGTTAATGGTGCAGACTGAGCGCAGCTAGAGGAGACTGCATGGGAACAAAGCAAAAAGAAAATGTTTACGGTGATCCAGAGAAGAACAATTGAATATTGACAGCTTCCACTGAGAATGATGTATGATTTTAGCAGCAACTCATTGATTAATAAATTGATAGTGTGCACACCAGCAAGCAGGCAGATGTTTGACCTCCAGCTTCATTTTATGTCACTGTGAACAACAAGCTTTTTCTGGGTTTTTTTTTTTTCAAACCATTTTCAGCTACAAAACAGGAATATCTCAGCAGTTTTACAGTTTTTGAACCTCCTTATTCCCACTCGAAAAAGCACAAACGCAAGCTTCATCCACCCAATTTGGAAGTATCTGGCTCTCAAGGCCTCTGGGACGATGGCCAGTTGGTGAACTACTGAAACTAACCAATACCATGCTAGCCAGCTAAGAACCTGCTAGCTAGTCAATCTCAATAGCTTTCAGAGTTTTAATTTACCCACAATTTAGAAAGAATGCATGTTTAAGGCACTTTTTCAGACCTGGAAGCTACGTTCACTTCTTATACACAGTCTGTGGTTTTTGAAAGGAGAAAAACGACCTTGCGTCACTAAGAGAGTTTGTTGTCTTATTTGCTAACTGGACAGTAAGTTCACAGTTTGCTCAAAAGATGCATTTTTTCCATCAGTTGCTGTGTCATATGTGTGCAAAGTATTCCTCCTCTTTTCCAACACTTTATATTCCAACAGAGAAGGTTTAATAAAACTGGAGGCTGCAACACACCTAAGCTACGGCAGCTTCCTCCATTTTGGTCGCTGTGTATTTGCTTTGCCCCTGTGAGCAAATCCACAACCCCTGATGATTTGGCTGAGATTCATTTTGCTGTTTAAATGCTGATTAGATCCATCCTTAAGGCTCGTGAATCAGTGCAGTTTCCGCGTCGTCATCAAATCCCTTGAAAAGACACGAAAACACAAACAAGTAATAGCACTCAGTAACAAGTACTGAGTCTATCGCCGACCTGATGTTGTGTAGTTTATTCCCCTGTGCCATAAAGCTCCATCACTGTATAAAAACTGCTAAAAACACTGCAGTCACTCTGATGCACTGGCTGAAATGTTCCTTAAGTAGCATGAACACACACACTGTAGTTTATTTTGAGTCAGTCCCACACACACACTGTCCTGCTGCTGTAAATATTCATTAGAGCACCAAATGCACTCTTTAACTTGTCTGAGTAACACTTGCTGAAAGCTACAGTGCCCCGCTGTTTTAGGATATAACTGAGCCCGTTTTATACATGTATGTACTGTGATCTGCAGTTAGATGGGCCACATACATGTTGGGGAGGTCAGATACTGTGGAGATACTGATTAACACATTCCAGACTTGGTCTTTTCATGGGATTTGTTGACAGAAAGAAAAAGAATATAGAATAATGACAGCCTTGTCCTTTAGAGAGTGTGGTGTAGTTTCTGTTTGACGATGCACTGGTTTAAAGGTGAAGTTTGTTCAGTGTAACTAGTGTTGGTGAATAACAGTGATGTCGAGTGAGTCACATGCCATAGAAATATTCAGAATTTACACTTACTCCGGTTGTTTGGTTATTAACAAAATCTTGTTTGATGAAAATAAAAATCTCTTCTTTTTTTCAAAAAAAAAAGGTGCTTTTTGTTGTAGCTGGAGTTTTTTCGTCTTCACACGTGATTCATCATGTAAAATAATTCTGCAGTCGGAGCTTGTGAAACATTTTATTTTTACATTTCAATGTCTGACGGACTCCTCAAACAGATGATGTGTGTTCAAAGAATTGAAACCACTGAGTTCTTTTATTTCTTAGTTAAATGAAGCTGATAAACAGCAGAGATTTCCCAACCAGAGCAATTTAAATACATTTGCATCTTTTATCCAGTATTTGCTCCTTCAAGATACTGTGGGAGGAAACACATCCATCAGTAATGACATCTCTAATGGCTGTTGACATTCTGCAGATGAGATGAGAGAAATATGTAAAGCTGAAAGCGTCCAGGAGGAGAGGACGTCAAAGTGATTCGCTGTGAAGAACCACTTAGCCTCTCTGCCTGGTTTAACTCTCGAGATGATTCAGCTGCCTCAGATCAGTGATCCCTGCTTGATTCATTTGAATCTCTTCTTATCGGTTGTGATCAGAGACGAGGTGTGAAGCTGATAACGGACATCTTCAGCACCATCAGCGTTATCAAAGACTCGGTGAAACTCCAGCTAATCTACTGCCAACTGGAATCTAAACGTGATAAAAGATTTGGTCTCATCTGTAGGCAGTTAATGTGTTTGATTGGGATGATAAGTGCCATTTCTTCCACAAGGAAACATGAATATATTTTCCATAACATTTGAAAAATCTTTAATGTATCCATCCATCCAGCTCATGGGATTATATTTAGCTCACTTCTTTGTATTCCTTTGGTTCTTTACCATTCACACTGCGGTGGGAGCTCATGCTGAACATCACATGCATCTCGTCAAACCACATTTTGGTGCTACAGTAGTCAGCTAGAGCCACTCCTCCCACACCTGTTTCTAATCGTCTGTCCAGCCCCAGCACATCTACCACGTGTATTTAATATGCATATTCAAATGAATAGAAGAAAGTAGAACCCAATCAAGAAAATATGCAAATTGAGCAACAGTTTAAGTGAGATAATTAGGAAAAAACTCAACTGATTATTTCATGTCCTAGTGTCACTTTTCATGACAGAAATAAAAAAAATTCGCTTAAGACCTTTTACAAGATATGCCACAGTGAAAATGTGTAGAAGGTAATTTGTTCAGTGCTAGCAGCTCTTTAGGTCTTCCTTAAGCACAGTGGTGCTTGAGGTAAATTATATCAACATGCTCACAGTGACCATATACTAGCAGGCTAACATTAATGAAAGTTCACAGGTTTTTGGTTGTAAATCAAAGTGCTGGACAATGATAATTTTGATATAATGGTGGCATTAGAAGAAAAGTTAGAGAATCAGTTATTACAATTCACCCTGAGGACATTAATTTATTTGCTAACTTACATATATCAGCTTTCTTGTATTATCAGTTTTCAGTTGCAGTTTGGTTAGGTATCATGGTTTGGGTTAAATTCAAAATATCTTCTCTTCAACATACCCCTGGGTGTAAATAGCCACATTGGCTACATCAGTTTGTTGTAACCCAGCAGATGAAAGGTGGAAGAGCAGATATAGCACATTCAATATCATATCACTGTGTCACCAGATATATGCAAGAGAGTGCATTTTGGTGTTGAATGAATGCACAACATTGCCAGTTTGTTTTACAGTGGTGTTGCGACGGTCGATGGATGGAGCCTGTGGAGAACTACATCACCTCACTGTTGCCAACAGATACAGAATTACTACAGCACCACTTCCATGCAGATGAATAATTCAAACTGTACTGGAGTCTCTTTGTTTTTCTTTGTTTTATAAATCTGCTGATGGAGGACAGCTTGATCTACACGTCACATTACCAGACTATAATGAAGCTCACCTCACCGTAATGCAACAGAGTGAAACAGGACTCATGGACCCTTCTGTGATTCTGCTTCTTTTTCTCCCTGCTCGTGATATGCCGACCATTTAGGTGACTTAAATCCCTTAATTATTCACCTCTGCTTCCTCTTAGCCATGTGAGCAGCAGCTTTAAAAGCCCTAATTACTGCTGTGTCCAGCTGTTAGTGACCGCTCAGCTGCTTAGAAAGTCTTCCTGCGATAATAAAGTAATTATGTTATGATCTCAATATACCCCAAACTGTGTTCTTATGATCCTCAGATAAAACTGTGCTAGACTCTGGAGTGGTAGTAAAAAGCTTTCTTGTTGCTCACACGTCATCATGACATCAGCAGACAATATAGTTAGTTTGCTATAAGATAAATAAAATTTACTTCTTCATTGCAAGGAAACAAAACGTAACCAGTGTCTGTATATGTGCTCTCCCAATACCTTTATTAACCTGAACAGAGACTATATATCTCATCTGGCTTCGGACGATTCTTGACCCCCCCCTCCCAGATGGAGCTGGAAAATGTAGCTGGGGAGAGGGACGACTGGACTACCTCACTTAGCCTGCTGCCACTGCGACCCAGCCTTCAGTAAGTGTCAGACGATGGATGGATGGATGGATGATACAGTTTTCTTTGAAAGTGAGCAGATTCCAGAGCTGAGAGGGATTTGAAAGCAGTAGAGATTAGATGGTAAAATGTGCAACATGCACACAGTTGAGCGGCTGTTTGATTATTGCACAGCTTTATGCAAATGTTCCTCACCTGTTGATCTGCACTCTTTACATGTAAAACCCGTGGCTGTGCAGCACAGACCTGTCTGCTTTTTTTATTCTTATTTTCTATCGGTGCCCTACTCCCTCTCTCCCATTGATATATCTCCTGTTTTCCTCCTCTTTTCTGCCTCCCTTTTTTCTCTTGCTGTCCATCCTCCATCCTACTCCCTGTGGTCAGCAGCTCTCCATCACATTATGCAGATGATGATGTTGTTTACCTTGCAGGAGGAATTTGAGCTTCTCATCAGCGTAGTGACACCTGCTCACTCATCACTGCATGTTCACGGATTTAGTTTATGAACTGTGCATGTTAAAATCATAGAAATGAAGCAAATCCATATATGAATACCATCTATCACTTTATTCATGTTGGTCTCAGCAAAATCTTTTAATTTAACTTTTTTTTTTAAATAGCACACTGAGGCAGTTTTTGAATAGTCAGCATTAACTACTGGTTCTGTTATCATTTTAATATTAATGTCCCGAACCAAATGTCAAGATTAAGATTAAGATCTGCTTTTCCATGAGTGTGTTAGAAGGAGAAATGAGATTAGCTGAACAAATAAAATCACTGCGACGGCGAAGAGTTGTAAGCCTTGGCACACAGCCACCGGTGCTGTAATATTATTGCATTATGGTGATGCAATAGCTTGCATTTGGTTCTAAATTAGACCGTTAGATCATAACTTTATATTGTGATGTCTTCAGGGCAGCAGCTCTCAATGGCACTGAATGAAAAAACTAAATTGATTCTTGACAGATATTTTATTTAATGTATTCACACATATTATACAGTCTGAAAAGAGTGAACAGACCTGTGAGTATTCAGCACATTTTATTGTACATTTCTGTCCCTGTTGCAGTGATAATACTGTTGAAAATGAATCTCCTCTGTATCTCCTCTGTATCTCCCTGGCGTATTTAAACAAATCACACTCTGGTGTTCCTCACAGTGTAGGTGGGCTGAATATGTACCTGTGGGTAGATAAACTGGACCAGTTAATGAAAAAAGCCTTTACTTACAACCACTGGAAAACACTGCGACATATAGAGTTGGAAGTCTGATTAATTTTCCCCACTGAGAGAAGTTATGTGACTCACAGCTGAAGCACTGCTGTGGCTTAGATTGGAAATTAGAAATTCTCCCGGTTAAATCATCAGTACAAAAGATTAAAAACTAAACTAACTATCTGGTTATTTTGTTTTAAAGAGCTGCATATACAAACTAGTCTATATAAAAACTTCTGGTCAGAAGTTAACTACGACTCCCAAGGTGCTTTTCATTACATGCACGACGCACGACAGGTAACAAAGACACAGCTGTAAAAAAACTGATTTCATCTGCAGTTTAATTAAGTTCACATTTGGGTTCAATTTTGGATGAAATCATGGTGTTGCATTTTACTCACAAATTTACGGCAAAGCATTGTGAATTCGCTGCAGATCTGATCAGAGGCTCATGGGAACTGTGGTATTTTGAGATGATTACCTTGCAAAAAAAGTTGGAATAATTAAAACTGTTGGCCACAACATAAATCCTCTGTACATGATTGGGAGAGTCCCCCTGTAGAGGACAGACAGACAGCAGACTTCCCACTTCTCATCACTTTTGTAAACAGAAATAATACCTGTGACTGGCATATCTTATTAGCTGTAGCTGCATTATAACTAACACTAACTCTACAAGCCTTTTTAATGTTTCCATGCAGTGCTTCTGTGCTATTAGGTCGTGTATTAGATTCACATTATTGATTTCCATCGTTCCTCTTTGACTGGCTGGAAGTGGGCGGGGCTCATCAATTAACTCAGAGGCTCAGGTGCAGTAAGTATCCACACAGCAGTTTTCAGTGTCTGGACTGAGAGGGACACAACACCTGTTGTCCAAGTTTGTTTCCCTCTGAACAGCAACATCTTTGACAAACTGTTTGAGCATCTGGTTGCACTAGCTGCTGCTGCCTGGAGGTAAGAAAAACCTCGAACCACCCACTGCCAGCCGTCAGTTTCTTTCCTTTAGTGAGGATGCAGAGTGGAAACCTGCAGTCACAATCCACTGTTGGCTTTGTCGGCATCAAGCTGCTCCTGCTTCTACTTATCAGTGGCATGTTGTCAAAGGTCACAAAGAACACTTAATGGAACTGATTTTAGTTCTTGTTGGCTGTTGTCTGGGCAGATTTGAAGATACTGAAGGACCTCGTCTCATCACACAGCAGTAGAGTAACAGTGGAGTTTCTCTCTGCTTCCACTTGAAGTCCTCCAACGGTTGTCACGACGCTCTGCTGGATGGAAAAGATCTCTCCTCTCATAGCAAGCTGCTGGTAATTATCCAGCCCACCTACACTTTATAATCTGAGCGGCTGTGGACATGATTCTCATTGCAGAGTTTGAATTCAGGCAGATGAGTAATTTGATGGCAGAGTTTCTCCTGCTAATTATCAGCCCACCTACAGCTCGTAGGAGAGAGCAGAGCCGGTCCATTATCACTCTGTTCCTCTGCTCCTTCATTCAGCCGCTTCATTCACGTGTGGGCTTGTTAATTGAGAAGATCAAACATTTGACACAGACTGAACAGGCTCATTACAATCAATTAACACTGAGGAATGTGTAACCCAGACAATTTTAGAGGACAGGGCAAATAAAGGCCCAATCAGTCATTTTTTAACCACAAAAATAACAGTCTCTAAATCTATCATATTTACAAATATGGCTCAGTTATGGATGGATGAACCATGTGCCTGAAGGCTCCACATGGCGCCGCCAGCATGTATCCTGTTATATGGTGGCAAAGCAGGCGACTCATGAGGTGGCTGGTTATGTTCGCTCTGTATCTGTTGTTGATAAAAACAGCAGCAGGAGAGGAAATGCTTTGGTAAAATTTAATTTCATCTTTTCACAACTGAAGTGTTGGCAGAAATAGACTTTCTTTTTTAGGAAGGGCAGAATGGCTTGCAGCAAATGTACCTGGCACTAACCAGACCGCCATGGCTCAGGCACGACACCGTGACCTCCAGGCCACCAAACATGATGGGGTTTTTTTTGTGTTTTTTGTTTTGTTTGCTTCTCCCAGTGGTTACCGCTCTAGGCAGAGGAGAAGCCCTTAAGCAAATCGCCTGCTGAGGTGATTAGTTGGACATAAAGCCTGCACCACCCCCCACTCTAGTAAAAGCTGTGGGTGGGTTTCCTGTATGCTTTAGCCACTCTTTGCTCCCCTGTTGCAGTTTTACACCTGCAGTGTGTCTCTTAAAGCCAGGTGTTACTTAGAAACCCTTAATGTTTTTCAGTGGGGAAATGTGACTCAAAGCTTCCCAGCAGGGCAGAGGAGTGCGGTCATGTGGTCGCATTTAATTTTGTCACAAAATACAAGGAGAGAATGTTTTAAAATAGTTAAACTCATACAGAAGAGGTGAGGACATGCAGCAAAGACTGAAACCGAACTGGGAATGTATTTTAACCACCAGAACTTTGAAGGAAATGCATGCGGTCAAACTAGTCTCCATCTCCTTGAGGTGTGTTCAGAATGTATTTATGGGACCTTCTCTGTATAATGCTGAAGATTTAATCAACAGAGCATCAACTCAATGATCGATGTCTTTACTCTCTATCAGATTTGTCTTTATCTGCTTATCAGGGGGATTTAAAACTGGCCTGAGGGTTTTCTGAAGACAAAAGATCTTCATTAATAGTCATAGTTGTCTGGATTTTGTCCTGCCAAAGGCCTGCACACTCCTCCTCACAGCTGCCTGATAAGAGCGCGCAGAGGTGAAACTGAAACATTTTTAGAAAATCAGTTTATTATTGGATAGCGAGGCTGTGAGGTGGCTCGGCCGCGATAACTGATATGTATCAGATCGAACAGTGACTCCTCTGTGTGGAGGCAGACTGAGGGGAGAAGCTGGAAATGTTTTGGAGAGAGAGGGTGATGAGCATGAGGATTATCCTTTTAAAAGTGGATGTCATCTGCAGGCACCATGTTAAAAAGTTGTCCTCCACTGCTGTTATTTCTCTGTCACAGATTAGCTCTCTTTCTCCGGGGACTGTTATTTTTCCATTAGAGATTAGACCGGTGTTATCTCCCATTAAGACGGAAAGGTGGGAAGAGTCAAGGTGCTCTTAAACCAAAGCTGTGGGACTGTAGAGCAATCTGATAAATATTCTCTGCAGACCCAGATAATTTCTGCTGCATTTAAACTATCTGTCCCTTACTCCTCTTTGCCTTCTACCTTTTGTCTGACTGTCTTCTATCCTCAATCTTTCATCCGCCCTCTTCGATCTGTTTTCCTGTTTGAGTCAGGTGAGACAGGTGACAGCCATCAGTGTGGCATTGTAACTAAGATTTGCATGTTAGAAAAGTTGGTTAAACGACCATCTTCAGCTCATTCAGACAAAGTCTGGTGAGCATTTTACTGCAACAGCTAGAGCTGGTCTTGATTAACTGTGTGATAACCCCAAAACCATATCTGGTGTTAGAGGTCAAACAAAGATTGGATAAGTGTGAACAATAGTAAATCAGCCAGAAAATAACAAGCACAAGCTCTGCCTGTGCTGCTACCAGATAAAGTTTATAGGATTCGATATGCTTAAAACACAGCAGTTTGTATAAATGCTGTCTAACCACGCTGGCGTGGAAAGGGACAAGACACACTGAAGCAAACAGATAACGGCACACACTTTCAGGGAGTCTCTCCTCAAAGACATTCATAGTGCTGCACCCGCAGGTATGAGTGGAATTAATGTAAAAAGAAAGCTTGGCTGAGGAGTTCAAACCTGGCTTACTCTCTCACTTCCCCACCAAGTAGAAAACAGGTCATTGGTTGCGGAAAGTTGCGTCCCTAGTTCTGATGGTGGAAAGATGTGAGGGAGGGAGTTTCAGACTCCATCGTCCTCCCACGTTATTGTACACATTATGGAAATAATGCATAATGGAGTGCTAAACACATGAAAGAGCCATGTTATTGCATTTGGTACGTTGGGTATTGTGGCATCAGTGCATGTACTGATCTGAGCTGGTAGATTAAAGCAAAACCTTCATACTAAATTCTTCTGGATGAATTCGTCAAACATTACAACCCTGGACTGTCAGTGAGTTTGTTTTGCATTTGGCAACTGATATAAGTTATGTTGAAGTCCTGTGTTTTGGTCATGTTCTCTGTCAAACATTTACAGACGTCTAAAAATAAGCACATTTTACAGTGTTACAGCCGTAAGAAGCACCAATTTCTTGTCTGCAGCCTTTAAAGCATCGGCTCCCTCAGCTGTGTTATAATGTAATGTAATTCAGGAAAGATGTCTCCAGATGCCAAAATGCCACTTCTCTCATGATCTCGCTAAATGACTTGGATTCTGTTGAGGTGATGTGCAACGTGCCCGATTCAGTTTCGAGCTTTTTAGATGGTTATGAAAATTGCCCGTGTTTTCAATCATATATAATTATCCCAGTAGGCAGCCTCCATTTTTCTCCAGGTATCACCTAAGCTGTCCCATTAGCGTCAATATCACGAGGCTTTCTCCAGCTAAACTCTCCCATTTACCCCGTGGCACTCTTCCCATTATACGCGGCTACAGGCTGACATTTACAGGAGCTTCCTATTTGTTGTTATCTCACACACAGAGATGGTAAACTATTTTCTGCTCAGCGGGGGCCTCCATCTCATTCCCTCTCAAATTACTGCCACTGTTTCTCTTTCCCATCGTCAATTTGCTGCTGTATTTCCCAGTTGGTGTCAGTCTGTCTCGCTGCTTTGAACTTTGTCCATTTTAATTTTGATTTAATTTTTTTGCACTCTAATCTCATAGTATTAAAAGGTTGTCAGTTGTCATAACTGACTATATTCACATGCACGCTAACATTCAACTATTATTCCGAATATGACACTTTTATGAATTTGATCATTCTGAATGAAGCCTTATTATAAATAAATAAAAAAACATTCTCCACTTAAGACATTTAGGAAACGTCAGTATTATTTGCATTGTAGGAGCACTCATTGTGTGTGCATACAGCGCGTTCAGAATATGTCTTGCTTGGCGTTTTTCACAGCAGTTTGCGACACACGGGCTCTTGCCTGTGTAGAGCCAGCTGTGTGTGTTGTAAGTTTAGAGATGCATGCCCAAAAGACAAGCCCACATTTCTGGTTGGAAGAAAAAACGTCATGGGAGTGTTTCACATTAATCGTATGTGTGAACGTCTGCATGTAAATGGGAATCTTTGTGGAATTTTTATTTTCATTCGCCATGTAAACAGCTTAGTAGGGATATCGTCTTTTTCAGAAGAAGGACATATACTGAATAGTTAGTGCATTGAAATGAGATCACTGACGCTCCTCTGATGGCAGTGTGTATTGATCTGTTGAGCTTCAGTTTGCCTTTAATCCAGGTGACGGGCAGAGGGACAAAGATGCTCTGACTGTAGCCTGGCATGGTGTGGATAGATTTAGTATTACAGTGACATCTGTTGTGTGTTCTGGAGCCTAATAAGACACTTAGGAAACAGTTTTATTAAGCCATGCTACACAGGAAATAAACTCTGTAAATATGACCACAAATCCCTGAGGTAAACAGTTTTTGTTCTGCTGGAACAGTGGGATTTACATGTCAAACCCACAGCAGACTAAAGTAGATTATGGCCAAGTGCTGCAGGAATCATTAGTATCCTCCCAGCTATGTAGACACTTTTAAAGGGCAATATATTCACCCAACAACAAGGCAAGAGAGGTGATTTCTAGCTATAATTTAAAGCCAGTTAAACGTCTCCTAAAAGGAACATGAATAATGTATTTTCCAAACAGATCTATTCAACCTAACATAGCGTTTCTGTATTTATTTGCTCACACAGAAAGCAGCAAAGCTGACAGCTGCAGTTTAATTTCCCCACCGGGCAGATTTTGGTTTGAGAAAGCACTGCGATCCTCCTTTTCATTCATTGTTTCATAATGTAGGCGTTGTGAAGCCCTGTGAGAGTGCAGCCTTGATTAAAGGCAGTGCAAATGAAACTGACTTGACTTATAGAAACATATAGAGGATGTTTAATGCCCCAGCAGGCCAGGTGGTAAATGGTTTTATCAATAAGAAGAAAACGGCACCAGTAAAAGGCCCATATCGCAGTTTGGCCACAGTATTCAGAAGCATCCATTCGGCAATAACTGAGACCTATTGCCTTAACCCTGACTCCCTCATTGAAATTCAGGAGTCACGTCGTGGATATAAGTGAGAAATCCTCTCCTCATACCAAGTGACAAATTGGAACTTAAGAGAGAAAAAGCAAACAGCTGTGATTGAACGCTCCGTCCAGAGAGAGCTGAAAACACCACTGTTAATCTTTGTCCCTTCTTGTCCCTTTGGCATCATTCAGTGTTCATCTTCACAGACAGGCTGAGCATGTAAACAGGAGCGTGTTGTGTGCAAAAACAGCATTTAACTTCTTTGATTTTTGAGTGGTAACACTAGAATATTTCAGTTAGCTCAGTGGGAGCTGAAATCAGAGCTGCTGCTCCCATGAAGCCTGATTTTTGACAGATTAGATTTTACTTTAAATGACTTTGAAATTAAATGGCGAACAGTGTTTCACATACATGTACGTAGCAAAACATTCAACCTGACGACAGCAAAATTACAGAGACAAAGACCACCACCATAAACACAAAACATCATTTTCAAATAAGCCATACTTTATAATTTATTAATCCATTTGGTTTGTTTGGTCATTCACAGACTCCACGACGTTACTGATTTAGATACTTTATCATTATCTGCATGTAGAAATAATATTCCGTTAAACGTCACGTGTGGCTCTCCATTTTCTTCATGCCTTGAGGCGAGCCGTGACAAATATTTTCCTCATACTGTCAAATAAGACGTCCGCTCATTTCTGGTTAAAAAGCAGGATGTGAAAATCTTTGCATGCTTCCATATCTAATTCACATCACATCGATCTGGCGACCTCTCCTCATCCCCCGGCTGGGGAGCTCTGATTTAATGTCTTCAAAATGCTCTTAATATGATCACCTCATGTTGTAAGTGCAGGATGTATTTTCAGTGTTCAGTAATTAAAGCTTTAGTTTGCTGTCATATTCACCACCTACACTGTTTTTATTTACAGATTTGTAATTATATCTGTATCAAAGTGCTGCACCGCGCTGATGGGGAGTTACAGTCAGAATGATTAATTCACCACTCACAGCAGATATGAAGGAATTTATCTTGGTGGCATCAGAGATGGAAACTGCACCACCCACACTGTTTTAACACGGAATCAGATTTATCATCATAATTATATTAACCACACTCAGCAGAATGCAGCATATCAAACCGTCTCTCAGTGAATCTAGTTTAGACACGGCTCCGTCTCACTGAGTTTTATCTGTAACCAGAGCAGTAATCACATGCATATTCACATCCCAACTGATCCATATTCCTACTCGTCCGTATTGACGGTGGGCAGAGAGCCAGTCAGATTGGGTGTTAAAGGTCATCTGCTGCTCTGTGCCATCGCTCACTCTGTATCCCTGTAAGACATCAGCGATGCTGTTTATGCCCCAAGGTCAGAGCACAGTGATGGATTATTAGTTTACAGAGCTTTGAACTGCTGGAGACAGAGACAGATTTCAGTAAATCGGCGAGAGGCTGTTTTCTCTGGGATGTTTCGCACTGAAATGCCAGAGTGGCCGAATGAAAAATGACCTCCGTGTTCTTCTGAGTGGGACGATGAACCGCAATCACAATCTGTTTGACCATCATGTACGACAAATGTGTGTCCTGGCTGACGTTGCTGAGACACAGTGAACAACATACTGCACATCCTAAAGACAGTGCAGCACAAACAGAATAAAAACAGCCAATAGGTTAATAGAGCTTAAGCGAGATCTTAAGGATATTTTCTCTATATTGACCTCAAATTAACTATGGCTTTAAGATATGATGTCAGCACTGTTTTCTATTGTGTGAAAATCCTATTTTCAACATTTTATATGTATATAAGTACTTTTTGCAGTGCCTTTCATGATAAGTGAGGTTTGAGTTTTTGTTTTGCACAAACTGTAAAACCAGAGTAAAGTGAAAAATCTAATTTCCCATTTCTTGTGGCCTGTTCCCATAAATAAACCCACTAAATACTTGGTTTCAAGTTTTTTTTTGTGATAATATTAAACTGTATAAAACTCTTTCTGCAGTTATGTATGAGGGTTCAGTGTAGGCACAAAAACAGCTTGGTCAGGGAAACATCGTGATTCAGGATAAAGTTGCATAAAATTAAAGGGAAACTTTGCCAATTTTCCACTGGCTTTGCATCAAAACAATGTGGTAGTATATGCAGATTAACAGTGTTTAACTTTTCTCCATCATCATTTGCCAATAAACACTCGCCAGATGACGTGTTTTCAGACTTCAATCTGAGGCTGCTGCTGTTTTGAATAGTTTAATGCTGGAAACAGACATTTGGAGCTACTTATATGAGCAGAATAACAGTATTGAGGAAGAAGAGGCCGCCACTGCCAAGAGTCAAGCACTGCCAGACAATAAAGATGGGGTGCAGTGCATTCTGGATGTTGAAGGTTTTTATCTTTTGAGCTAAAGGAAATACCACAGCCCTTCCTCTGCAAAGACAGATGAGTTTTATGAAAAGACCGTCTCTCAGGTGGTGGAGTACTTCTTTAAGTGACCTTTTCTCGTCATGTTAAATTTTGATGGGGTGCCTGATGTTTGGTTTATCTGTTCAGCCGTCCTGATCTCCATCTGTGGCACCATGACACTTTCACTTTCGTCATTTTCTACTTTGTCACTTGCATGTCTTTCAGGCATTTGCTGAAATGACTGCTGCTTTTGCTTTTCATGCTTTCTTCTCCTACTGCATCAGGCATGTGTGCAGCACAGATGTCAGAGTTTGGCATTTGCTGTCACAGAAGAATCTTTGCATGTGAACTTTTGGTTTGGTTTGATACTGGAATGACAGTGGTTTGTCCATCTGCCTGAAAGATGAAGTTAGTGTCAAGTAATAGCTGGAATGGTTGCAAAAGGTTGTTTGCCAACTGAGAAGAGAACTTCCTTCTGTCCTGGAGACTTTCTGTCTCTCCTGTGATTTCTGGGTTAGAGAGAAGTGAGACAGATGAGAAACTGCTGCTCTCACATTATGACGACTGTTGTCAGACATGTCAAACATTACATAGAGGGTATTGTGCTGCTTTGCAAGGGGGACAATATTAATGGCCAAAGTTTGAGCTGGTCTCTCAGCTCATCTCTTTGATTTTTCAAACATCTTTCCATTTGGCTCTCATAGAAGAACTCACTGTCAACTCTGACTTGGTCTCTTTCTCAGCCTGTAGGAACACTGTTTTGTAGTTTCAGGTCCTCGGCAATTCACTGCTTGATGTTTGGATAAAGGCTGTCCTGTTTTGATGGAATAGCAATGCCTGTGTTTCTGTAGCATTCTTTATAGTATTTCTAACGTCATTTGATCATGTAGAGTGTTCATAAAATCACTTCTCTTCAACAGCAGCAATTTAATATTGCACTTCTGTAAAGCTGAGGTACCCACAACTGACAGGTTTTTAAAGCAATGCTAAAGATTGAAGCTACAGAGGCTTGTAGTACGGGTCAATTTCCAGAAACATTAGATCCTACATTTCCCATAATACAACTGGACATCATCTTTCATTCGACCTTCTTTCTCTGTCCAGTTTGCATTGTACACTTTCTGTTAAATATCAATTATAAGTATCCAGAGCCACAGGAGGCTAACTGAGTAGTATTACTTGTAACGAATAACTGAACATTGTGTTTAAAATTGGTGGAGTGCCCCTTTTTAAAGAAGTAAGGGTTTGTTGCAGTGTCAGCCTTTTCCAAGAACACAGGTAGTGCATTGACCTAAGTGTAAGATTGTCTCCGGTCGCCTTTGCTGCTGCCTTTTGTCAGTAAACATAGTAAATACAAGAGCTCTGTTACACCTTATCCTAAGAGATTTTCCTAATTGCTGTCTTTTTTTTTTTTTATTGGTTAATAATTCATAATACAGCCTTGTGTTGCCTCACAATTCATTTGATTCTTGTTTATGCCGCTCTTTGCTCTCAAATATGAGCGTCTGTTTGGGGTGGTTTTGTTTGAAAGATGCAGGAGATCTCTGGGGGACTCACCTGAGAAGGAAAACAACAACCTGGTTTTGCTGTGGGCTTTTCATGTTCAGTCACGGTTGGGCTGAACACACACCCACACAATAAAGCAGCTTGTTACATCAACCCTCACTGTGTCTCCTTGTTCAACAGGCCTGCTGCTGCTGACTCTTGTTTTCAGCTGCAGTCTCAGGAGTTTTGATAAGAGTTTGCACAGTTCAGCGCTCCTCAGGGGTCTCACGGCTCTGAAAACAGTTTCATATGAACAGAAAAATGACTGCAAGATCTGAAATGGAGGAATATTGGGTTTCTAGAAAGTACAGAAGGATCGAAACATCTGCAGAGATGCAACAAATCCTACACCATCCCCTCAGGTTTCCCAAACCAAAACAAAACAAAACAGAGCAGATCCTCCTCATCAGAAACGGATACCTGCTGAGTTTCTGTGGTTGACAGTTTGTCTTGAGGCTCGCCCCAGGAAGATGATGCAGTACGGTGACTTTCAAAAAAGCAGTCAGCTGTCTTCTTTCTTTTTTTATTCAGCTGGGGAGAGCACCAAAGCCAGGCGGCGCATTAGGCAGCATAAGCAGCTGTTTAGGGCCACACCTGCCACTGAAGGGCCTCTCGAAAAGCAGCATCACTGTGCAGACGGTGAACTAATCCGGCCACAAGCTGCGCACATCTGAGACTCTCACAGTGTGCTCTGTCAGCATCACCTGTTACCGCTCCTGTGTGTTTGTGGGAAAATTGAAAAATCATCCAACAGTCGCAGGGTGAGAATGAGCTTTGGTGGCTCAATCATCAAACCTCCACTCACACTGAGATGGTGACTCCATTTGTTCTTTGTCATCCAGCTGCCATGTTTTACTAACATCTCCTCTCATTCCAGACCCTCTTCTTCCTCGCCTATTGTCCTCCTCACCTGATCAATCCCCCCCCCCCCCCCCCTTACACGCCTGCTGCTCATGCGTCATCAGCTCCTGTGTACAGTCTGCAGTATACTCCCCAGTCAGCTCTTAGCTCCTTAGCAGCCCTGTCTTTGTTTAGTCAGCCTGCAGGGATTCAGTGATGTCTGATTGCTTTGACTTGCAGTTTGCGGTTAGTTTCAGCCACGAAATGTCTGCACACAGTCACCCTCTGCCTTCTCACAGCTGAGGATGAGTTAGCCAGTTAAGGTTTCAGTTGAAGTTTGAGAAATGGAGGATTGATTGTGTAAAAACATCGTCATGCAAAATCCCTTTTGTCCCCACGTCCAGGCGACTCACTCACATACTGACACCAGGAAGCTGAACAACAGGCACCACGTCTCCTCTGAATGTTTGCAAATCATTGACTTTGTTAATCTTCCCTTTTGAGGGGTAAAAAATACATTTCTTGCCACCTCACAATGAAATCTGTTTTCAGAAACCAAAAGATAAATACATGTGGTTTTCACACAGGCATGCGCGGCGCAGCTGCAGTCATATGATCCCGTGCTACGGCAGTCTTTTTCATCCACTGGTTTTTATGAATCGGGGGAGGCAGAAATGAGCCAGTGAAACCACCAGAGCAGATGGCACAGATCTAAATGTACATTATTTCATAATCTCATTCAGCAGGAATAGCAGCCGTCTGACACCATACCACTTTCTCTGCCCAGATGAAAAGTGTCATGTATTTAACACTAAGTTGGAATCTAATCTTATCGCACACACACGCACACACACGTGGCTAATTAGAGGGAATAAATTCACACACGGCTGAAAGAAAACACCTGCAGTTGTAATGAAATCTGATCCATATTCATTTCCACATCATTGGGTTGTTTATTACTGTTCGGCGTTGTCGGAGACTGGTGACTCTTTTCATCACATGTGAAGAGTCATTCCATTACCTGTATATTAGACCTGTGATCAGCTGTCTACAGAAGCCACTTAACTCTGACACAGACAAACCTCTGCGCTCTGCTACTTGATTTGCTCCTCCTAATGTCCAGCGGGCCGCACCATGGCCAGTCAGCTCACGTGCTGCTGGCAGTCCTCATTCTGCCTGATTGTTTCGTTATATTTATTGTGCCACATTGCTCCTGTCTGCTGGGACATTTTTATCTAATTTTAAGTCTGCTCTCATCACCCTGCTCTGTAACACCCAACATACACTACTCACAAAAAGTTAGGGATATTTGACTTTCAGGTGAAATATATGGAAAATGTAAAAAGTGAATGCTACAGTGATATTATATCATGAAAGTAGGGCATTTAAGTAGAAGCATGCAATGGTAATTTTATTCATCTTAAACAATTTATTTGAAGAAAATCTAACAACAGTGGTAGGTATACCACAACAAAACATGTTCAGTGTCTCAATAAATTGGGATGTGGCCAAAGGACGTCCACTCCTCTCCTTTCTGTGACTCTTCCAGTCTCTGTATCTCTGTTCCAACCTCCTGATGACACTCTGTGACCCTCTAAGCTCAGTGAACACCTCCGTCTGAGGACTTCCTGTTTGAAGCCTCCAGTGTTGAGGTGCTGCTGATCAACTGTTAGGTGTCGTCTTGGTCTCGTGATGTCAGAATGTGAACAGCAGGATGAGGAGGACTGTTTAAATACCAACTCTAACTGAAGCAGGAAATGTATTGGTGGATTCATGGATCAAACCTGTTGTGAATGTTGCTGTTAAGCTTCTTGTTAGAGAACAGCAGCTGGTGCAGAAAGTACTGAGACACTGAACAGTTGGACATGTGCATTCAAAGGTTTAGAGAAGGTCACATTAAGTTCACCTGGAAAGGTTAGAATGCATTTTAGGTTCATCCTGAAGTTTCACCTGAAAGCCGAATATCCCTAACTTTTTGGGAGTAGTGTATTTCTAAGCAAATGTTTCTACTGCTTTCTCTATGCAGCAGCGCCAAGTTTAAAAGTTGCAGACTGTATGCCACTGTTGTATTCCACTTTTCACCGACGTATACAAACGTCTTGTCACTCGTGCTCCATTGACAAATAACCGTTTTTCCCTGAGCTGTGTTGATGGTGTGCCATTGTTTTAGTGTCATATTCTGAATCCTAGTGTTGTGTCGGCATATGGCACATTTAAATGGTGCATTTTACTCTCATCTGCATATATCAGTTCTTTATTGGCACATGCCACTCCTGTTTATATACTGTGTGCTGCAAAACAACGTACAGATCTCATTTTTCATGTGACCCCTTGTATAGACATATGCACCATTGTGCTGTTCCACTGATGTATTGTTTATATTAAATAGAAAATTTGTCCTTTCCTGGTTCATATTAGAGAGAACATCCAGCTGCCTGCTACTCCTTAAACAGTTCTTTTCATCCTTTTCACAACCAGTTAGACTGATCTGCTCTTTTTATCACGAGTCTTTGCTGCTCAACTTTTAATTTATAACCATTTCTATTTTTTGTTTATATCCCTTGTGTCTTTTTTTTTTAAATGCTTTATCAAAAACTAGAGTGGCGTAGATGTGTCCCAGTCTGTTCAGTTGTCTGTCTGCACCCCAGATGCTTCCCATAGAAAAGCTTAGGATAGTAATATGAGCGCTACTCATAAACAGAGATGGGAAAGTTAACCCGATCCGCTAAGCTAACCACTTACTCCTCCTTTCTCTGAAAAGCAGTAAACAATCACCCATCCATTATCCCTGTGGTCCTCACCAACCAAAGTTGTTGTATGATTTTTATATTTTTATTTATTTTTTAAAATTCAACGAGCTGCACAGAGCGGAGCTTAATGCTTTATTAAATGGTTTTACAAGAGGAGAGACTTCAAGGACAACGAGCTTGTGAGTTTGGCAAATGCACGTTTCCACCTCCCTTAAAGGGCATTGCACAGCATTCATGGTATCTTGTGTGGTGGATGAGACGGTCTCAGACGAGGCTAAAGCAACAGAGCAGTTTTTGTCTAACACGCACTCTGTATCTTTACAGGCCACTTAAATCCTCTCTACGGTCAAAAGCCTCTATGTTGGCCCACACTGTCATTGGCTCATTTCTCCATCTGATCCAGACGACCAGATGAAGGGCAATCACTCTGCATCCTGGCGGTCCGTTTTCAGGTGAGAAGGTTTCATTATATTGATTTCCCAGGAGCCTCACATCTCCTCAGCACAGCCCTTTTGTTGGGTTATTTCTGTTTAGTTTCTCAGACCTTCTCATTACTCTGCAGCCCAATACCAAAACATTGATTCTGCTGCTCCATTTATTTTTCTCCAACAATGCCCCTATAATACCTGTTATTTTTCTCTTATAATACCCGCTGCTTTTCTGCTTCTCCTATAATATCATTTACTTTTATATTCCTCACTGCTGTAAAACCACCAGCAGCCATTAATCACGAGTCTGAACGCTCAGTGTTTGTTTCTCATGCCGTTTGCAGTCTGTCATGGCCGGCTCTTCCCAGAAGGCCGCTGGCTCACCGCTTGTTACTGTGTCAACTCGCTGACCACCCACGACTCTCTGTGCATGCCTTGGCCTGGCCCCAGAGGCTCGTGGGTAATCTTTCATCCTCTGCCTGTGAGTAAACACAAGTGTTTTAATCCATTGTTTGATATGTGGCCTTGCTAGCTAAGACCCCACATCTACTCCCACTTGCTCTTAATTAACTGAGCAAACAGTCTGTGCTGATATGGTTGTTCTTCTATCTGGGCAAAATTATTATTAAAGGGCTTCCAAGAATCAAGAGGCAAATAATGGTGCTAATGGTCCTTTAGTTTAAGTTTAAGTTTTGTAAGTTTAAGTGTAAGTAATTATGTAAAAGATTTAAAGAGATGACATTGTCGTTTCTCAATCCAATCTTGACACCTAGACAGCGTGTGCCTGCTTCACGTCTTGACTTTTGAAATCCGCATTAAAGTTCAGAAGAGACTCTGATCACCACTTTCCAATCTCCTGAAGATTGGAAAGTGGTGATTGTACTGCTGGCAGTGAAAATGCAGCTTCGAGTGTTCCTAATCAATTCGGCTGAGTGTTTTCTGGAAAAGTGTCGTCAGTGCTGACAGGCGATCGACTGAAACAGACATCAATATGACAACGATTAATTTTTTGGATTTAAGAATTTAAAATAAAATCTCTGGAGACATTGTGCCCCATCTGTGCTAATGTTTAGTCTGCATTTCAATTCTTAATCCACACAAAATAAGATGTGAAACTGGCAACAAACTCAAAAGAGCAAATAAGTATATTTTCTAAAATGTCAAACTATGCCTGTGGAAAAAATACATGTTGAGTGTTCCAACCTTTGTGGACAAATTTATGAATGCTTGATCGTTAATGTAACAAACATACAAGATAGGCAATATAGGAAACAGTATACAGTTTATAACTTTAATTGTAATTCCCTTATCCCAGAAAATATGATTAATTTGGTTATATGCATTACATTGTGTGTATTAGTGTTTTTGTGCACATTTATGTCAGTATGCTGATTTCTCACAGTTGTGGTGATTCACCAGTTTTGAAAAACTTGTTTTATTGACAGTTTTAGTGTCTATTTTATACCATCATTTACAGCTGAATCCTTAACCAGCCAGTAGGGGCAGCGAGTCCTCAACAGCAGCTTCAGTTTGACATCACAGAGCAACAGGCATGCGGCCAGGCTAAAAACAAGTCTGCCCTTGTGTCTTTCAGGCCACAGTTAGGCCTTTTTGGTGGCTCAGAATCGTACATGTATAGAAACGTTGTGGAGCATTTTTCTTTCCTTCCTTCATTTCTTTTTGTCTTTGCATCATTTCTGCATGTGCAGCATTTTTTTCTGTTAATGTATTAGTTTTGGTTTGCAGCTGCACCCTGTACTGCACAAATGTTTCTATGTTCTGCAGGCAGCACAATACAGTGCAATCGGTAGAAACAAATCTCTCTAACATGTCGAAAGTCCAACACGATGCCCTTGGAAGAATCCTATAGACACACGTCAACTCTGTTCTGTGGAAAGGCAACTTTTAGATCTGAATTTCGCTACTTAATTCATGTGTTACATCAGCAGATTTTGCCACAGAAGCTGCAAAAGTTCAAAAGATGCATTTGATCAGTTCAGAGGGGTTCAGAAGCTCAGTGAAGCTACACACACTTTGTAAATGCTCGTGTGGTGCTGGTGTGTACATTTCAACTTGTCATTTTTTTTCTTTAGATATTGGCTTCAGTTGTCTGCTGATGGAGGTTCTTTCCACACCACAACTACAAAAAACGCTTGAAACATTTTATTTTCTCTACACATTATGCGAAAGTGCTGAATGTTTCCTTTAAACTCGGATTGCATATAACGATCCAGCTTGGTCACATGACAAAGTCCTTATGAGAATGCACTTTTAGTGGAAACAGTAAAAACGGCAAACCATAAAGCAAAAATTAAATACTGGAAAAAAATAACAGATATTCCTTAAACCCTAAATTCCTATGTTGACGATGTTAAAAAACATTTTAATGTCAAAAACTCATCTCCTTAATACAAAAGCTACTTTTATTAAAATTTTTCCAGATGCAAAACAATATGTTCCGTTTTTCTGTTTAGGAATCCTCCCACTGCATCCTGTCAACAGACTCACTCAGCTGTAACAGACTAATGCATGTGTTAATGTAAAGAACACGGTTTTTCATTCAGGCACATCTTTTGTCCTAATCATTAAACAGCACGCAAATCATTCATAGATGGGCAGTAGTAGAGAAATACTAATTAGAATTGTAAATCATCCTTAACGGTTGAAATGCTTCGAATATTTATCTTTGTAGTTTACTATATTTCTACTGTAATTGGATTAATATGGTAAAGAAGGCGTCCCAATTTCCATCTGACCTTTTTTTACAGTTCACGTTTTCTTTCCCACACAGCACATCTGCATTGTTTTTTTTTAAATAAATAAGTAGAACAATGCTCAGACAAAAGCTGTAGAAATTAGATGTATTCTCTTAAGGTTATATTTGCATAATATATATATATATATATGGTACAGCGCTGCTTTGCTTGCCTTAAGCAAACTCTGATTAGAATTAGTGATTCACATTACAGTATCGTCCCCCTAGCCACCCCCACCCCCCGTTTTTTTCTGCAGCAGAAAAAGGGCTTATTATTTGTTCCTGAGTGGGAGTGTGTGTATTTGACCTTGAGCTTGCATGCATGTTTATTTTCACCAAATCATACCTGCATTTTTAAAACAGAAAGTTCAGTAATACAAACCTACATACCACCTTTTATGACTATCTCACACTGTACTCCTGTTAAATGGTGAGGAGGGCTGACAAAGAAAAACTGGATACTCAGAGATACACGGCGTCTGATTGTTCTGACCCCGCTGCTCTTTGCTAACCTGTAATGGATCATCTTGACGCTCTGAATGGCCATGAAAGAGAAATTAGACTCGCAGAATGGAGGCTCTGCAATCTGCATAATGAACTTTAAGCTGCTGAACCCCGGCTGTGACTTTCTCTCTGCTTTACTTTGGGTTTTTTTTTTTTCTTCTTCTTTTCCTCTCTCCAGTAACAGGCTGCAGCCGGCTGATAGCAGGTCTTCAGTCAGGGAAGACAGAGCTGTGATGTTTCTATCAGCAGACAGAAGAACGAATGAACTTCCAACTGTGTCTCTGAGCCTCTGAAGTCACATCAGCCCTCCTCTCCCTCCTCTTCCTCACCACTCTGCCCTCTCACCTCCTCATCCCTCCTTCTGTCAGCCCTTCACTTTGTCTCATTTTGTCTTCTTGTCTCACTCTGACTCCTTCCTGCTCTTCTACAAACTGTCATCACCCGTAGAAGGTGTTTTATTCCTCTATCACCCTTTGTGTGTTTCTGGAGCTGTGAAACATTTCCATGTGAAAACGGAAGCATCTCATTAATCATTTCATCCTGTGTTCAAGTGGCTGATGAGGTTTTGGACTGCTGGTCGGTGTTTTGGGTGGCGGTGTGCTTTCGACTTGTTTCTCCGCTGGAAATTCATCCAGAAGCTGCTGTTGAAGCTGCTGCTGTTCAACAGCCTGAAGCTGTTTGTCTGATCATTAAGTCACCAGATGTTGCAGCACACACAAACATTTTTGAAACCCTCTTTGTTTTTGGCATTTTAGTTCTCAAGAAGTTGTAAATTTTCTAACATTAGAACATATAAGTAAAGAATATGTATGACAAAACTGAGAAATATCGTTGGTTCCTATAGGATCCAGCGGTGTTAAATATTTAAGGTGTAAATGTAATGTAAGATTAGTGAATGTCTGAAAGAGAGTCTGGCTCCAGGCATTCATCACCTCAATGGCAGGAGTGCCTGTTCACTCTTTTATTTAAATAGTTTAGCTAGAAGGATATTAATCTAGGCCTCAAAATTCTCATTCTCAATAAATACTTCAATAGGCAGTTTATCTTTCAAACAATTACTGTGTAAACTTAGGTATAAATAAATAACTTAACCACTTCTAAATCATCAGTACAACCAATGAACCACGAACAACTAAATCTGCCACGTATTCATTTCAAAAAAAGGGAAACTTGCATATCATGAGCGCATAACTTGGTGAGTTGGCTGCCGATATAGATTCCAGGGCTTCACCCACTCAGGCAACAGTGAGGGAGGAGTGGGAGGAGATTTTCCACAAGCAGTTTGCTTTTCAATGGGTTATTTATCACAAGTTTTGTTCTATGATCTGAAGTTCCTGCGCATTAGTCTAATGTCTGACTTCACTCCATACACTGTTACGCCTGCATTAACACACACTCTGTTTGGACGCATGCAAAAAGACATTATCATGGGTGGGGGCTTTGCAGAAGTAAAACTTAAAATTATACATGTTTAGTTTTCTCCAAGAGAGGAAAGGGGATACATAAGGGTTTAGAATAAGAGCAGAGTCATGGTAAAATATTGAGAAGGTTAAATGTGACTTGAAGCACAAGAAACCATGTGTGTTCGCTGTGGAATTAACATTTAACTAAAACCACCACCTGTACTCAACCAATATATGTTGCCTAAACCATATATGACATAATCTGGTCAACACTTACGTTTTCTTTAAAACATATCTCACAAAATGTTATTTGTACTATTGTACACAAACCATAATAGATGCAGAACACAAAATGGTCGAAATCCCTTCACTACTTCAGTTTTGCTTTTGAAGATTGACCGATAAAAGATAAAACCGCTTGAAACCACGGCACCGTCACTCCAAAACGGAAGAAAGAATGAACAATATTGAAATTGAAACGTGTATGTAAAACAAAACATGTAAATCAAAAACATTTATGCTCATCTACAAACAGGTTTGGCACACACACATTAAGTTTTTTACTGTGAATGTTATACAGCAACATGATGGGTCTTCAATAAAAAACTATTTGCAGAGTGCACTGCTGGATAGATGGAAATTAGAAAAGAGGAGAAGGAAACTGAGGAAATGAGAGGTGGAGGAGGAGGAAGGTGGTAGTGGGCGGTCGGTAAGAAGAAGAGTTGATGTGAGAAAGTGGAAGTCAGTGAGGAAGGCAGAAAGTCAACAGAGGAGGGGGAAGTCGGAGAAAGGCTGTCAAGGTGAAGGAGGGGAACAGATTTTTTTCCCCTTTGTGTAGCTCCCCAGAGGATCTCCATTTATCTCTCTTCTCTCCATCTCACTCTCTCCCTCTCTCTTCTTGGCATCAAATAGAGATTCCCTGGTGATATTTCCACCTCCCACTTCTTTCCAAGTCATTTGGCATTTTGTTTTAAGCCTCAGGAGATGCTGGAAATCCTACGTTCACTGTACCCTGAGCTCAGTCTGGATGTGGCGCTTCATTTGTGCTTCCTGTCATCATTTCTCTTCCCTCCTCTTTCCATCCCTCATGTAGTTTTCTACCTGCTTTTCTTCTCTATCCAAAGTTTTGCAGCATCATCACCGCCATCAGGTACATCAGGCTCTCTTTCTCTCTTGTGTATGTGAAGTCAGAAACCGATTTTCCTCAGTGAAACAAACTTCCCCTGGTGTTGTGACTCATCTGTCCATCATGACAGACATAGAGAGCCTTTAAAATCCTGCCCAAACCTGCTATGTGAGTTTAAAGCAAAGGAAAGTCACATCAAATCGTTTTCATTTCATTTTGACGCATTTTACAGGCTTACCAACTTGTGCAGTTTCATGATTTGGTACAGTAATTCCAAATAAAAGAACCTCAATGCTCCAGTATACACTTAAATCTTAGACAATGGTGTGTTTCCAACAATGTGTTGTCTTATTTCTGTTGACCCGCAAACAAAGCCAGCTCCATAAAGAAATGGTTTTCCTAGTCTGTTGTGGAGAAACTCGTTTAACCTGCGCAGAACTGACCTCAACCCCATCCAACACCTTTGGGAGCCATTTTCACCAAAAACATCTTAAAAACCCAGTGTACGCTTCCTGTCCAGCAGCAGAAGACAGGCAGACAGTTGGTGACTAGCTGGTGAGCGTTGTGGAGCATTAAGCAGCTAAAGACGAGAGCTTTATGGCCACATGGTCAAACAGAAGGAATGTAGCTCCTTATCTCATCATGCTGTATGTCACTGTTGTGTTTCTGACTTCTGTTATGACCAAGTGGGGGAAAAAAATCAGTCAATGCAAGTTTAAGTTATAGAACATATTCACAAAATTAAATGATCAAGATAAGCATTTTATTGTCTGTACATACTGTATATCCATCTGTATTTGCCTGTCCAGTCCAACATAACTAAATTTTTAATGTAATGTACAGAGAAATATTCAGTCAGGCAGTAATCTTTAACATTTTCATATGCATTAATGTCAGCGGTACCACTGAGTTTACTTGCTTTTGTTGCTTTTTGTGGTTTTTGCTCAGGTGGAATCTCTTTGAAAGATGAAGTCCCTCCAAGGCATGTCTTTGTTAGTGCAAATCTTCAGCAAATCACTGATGCAGATTAAATTTAATTACTGGCTTTCCCAACAATTAGAGAAGTGTTTCCCGCCTCTCCTATGCTGATGAGATGATGAAAGAAAAGACAATGGAGGCTGTCTCTATTTACCAAAGACGACGCGGGCAGCAACAATAAAATATCAAGCGTGCAACATTTAGTCATGTCGTCTCCTCCAGTTGAAACAAATGCACTAACTACTCCTGTTGTGTTTGCCAAATGCACTCAAAAGTGGAAACGTGTGTTTTCTAAATGCCACAGAGCTGAATGTCTCTTCAGAGAACAACAAAACAGATTTAATATGCAAATCAAAGAGACACATGCTGCTAAAGGAAATTAACAGTTTCACAAGAGTCATTTGCGTCTGGTCTCATCACAATTTGGGAGGCTCACACTCTGCTGTGATTGTTACATCCTCTCTGGTACTTCTTTGTGAAAATTAAGTCTGTAGATGCAAAAATTGCTTTCAGGGTGAAGAGAAACCACATCAGAGACTCAAAACAGCCCTTCTGGAGCACTAACAAGGACAAACATGATCTGATTTGGACAGTCGGGGGACGAATGAATCACAACAGTACGGAGGTGTCCTGCAGCGTCTCCTCTCCGCCTGACCTGCGCTGACACGGGTCAATGGATGAGATTGTTTTGTGGTCACAGGGAGAAGAAAATAAAAAACAGAGCTTGGAAACTTGAGGGGGAGGCTCTGCAGCCAACTGTCAGAGACACTAATTGGTTTTGCTGGGTCCACGGCTGCAGCTGCAGCTGCAGGTGACTGACAGTTGAGGGGTAAAAGACGGAGCTCGGACTGAAGCAGGAGGCTGGACAGAGGGCTGAACAGGTGGCAGGGTGTGTGTACAGTGGCCAGGAAGGTGCAGGAGTCTGAGGTCAGGGGTGTAGGATGAAGGGAGAGGTGGAATCGGGGCTGGAGGTGATCAGGCTGATGCAGAGCAGGAGAAGGTCGGGTTAAGGAGCACAGTCAAAATTTCAGTGTGTCAGCAACCTAAAATTTGCCTAAAAACACAAATTCCAGTGATTTCCAAAGAAACGTGATCAGCATATTGGCAAACTTGCCAAGTTAAAACTTGCCACCCTGAAGAAAACACTGAGAACACGATGGGAACTTGCTAATTGTCTCATACATGATTAGTCTTCATTGTTAATAAAGATCAGAAAACTTATTCCACCACTGACCGATGTTTGGCACTGTTTATTACTATCAGAGGGACCAATTAAAAGTCCAGCATTGAAAATGTAATTTAAGGAAAACTATGTGAGTATTATTGGCAACATTCTGCCTCTAAGACAATGGTGGTGTATGGAGTATAACTTGTGATGCTATCATACTGAAAAACGACATTTAAGTTAAATAACGGTAACATTTCTTTCTAGAAACTTTATCTGCTTTACTCTAAATAATCCACGTCACCGTTAACAGTTTTCATCTGAATTACCATCTGTTCTCTGTGGCTTATAGAGAGTAACAGAGACACAGTTTCTATAATTCTTCTGTAGTTTATAGGAAAGGAATGTCATTGGAAATTTCTTCTAATTTAGTACGGTCAGCCTCATGAATGATATGAATGATCTTTTCCACTGTTTGGAATTCTCAGAGACAGACATCTTAATTCCTGGACAGATCACACCAAGTTACACTGTATGTCCGCATACCACAAAAATTAAATATGATGCCATGTTGCTAATTTCAGTGGAAAGGGGCAAATACTGTAATGTAACATAGGAGGATTTATTGAGGTGTCAATGCAGCATCATGTTTCCCACTCCAGCACAGTAGGTGGCAGCGTGCTACTTTACATTGGTTTGTTTGCAATGAAGACAAAAGAGGAAGAGGAAGAAGGACATTTTGCTACTGTGGGCAAGAGGTGAGAGTTGAGCATGTTATGCCATGCTGTCATATAAATATAGAAATATGAGCTAGAAAAAAGGCATCTGATTTAAAACTTCAGGAAGATAAAAGCACACTTTGAGTAGATACCTGACCTGACCGTAGACTAATTTGATTGACAAGAGTCCTGTGTTTTAGTATGACTATTGGAAATAAAACTTTCTGACTCCATACCAGTGGGTGGCAGTAATGCATCAATTTGTTTGTCAGCTATAGATAAACCTCAAAGAAGAAGAAGAGAGGAGCACACCTGCCTGACGAGACCAAACATGAGGAAACTACTAATGTATCTCCTACCCAGGTACAGTGTTTTTGCTTCTCATTGTACTCCTGTGATGAAACCACTGAACTGTTTATCTGTGTATTGACTTGAGGATGGCTGCGCTTTGTTGCCTAAAAATGTTTTTCTTGGCATTTGTTTGAGGAGATGTGCACAGACAAAGAAATTCCCAAAGGAGCCTCTCTTAGAAGAAAGTTGGTCAGAACTTTATTGTATCACCAACCACACTTTTGATTTTAGAGTAGAGAGCATTGGGTTTATTCTTCTTTCCGTTCCTCCGTGTCTGAAAACCTGGACAGCTGGATATTATTTCTCTGAAGCACACAAAAGCCAGGTCATTGTCACTCCTCTGGGTCAGTTTAACCCAGAGTTTGGGCTTTTAGAAATGTCTTGATGGGAGCTTTCTGTCTTTATGCTCCATTTTTGGGGTGTGAAAGAAGGCTTGAGAGTGGTTTTACCCTACAGTGATTTATTTGGTAGTAGCTGCTCTGAGGTCACTGTCAGGTTTGGCCTACAGAGGAGCTTTCTGTTTACAGCACAGGGCGGCTGAAATTCTTTCAGGTCTTCCCGTCTTTTAATTTGTCTCTCCTTCCATTGTAGCGGTCAGACAAACCCAAAACAGCCATGAAGGGTGAGCAACGCAATGCAGGACGATTTTCTGTCAATTCATGGTGCTTTTTGAAACTGGCCTCTTGATAATTGTTCTGATGGGTAATCTCCATGTCAGGCAGTGTATTTGCGGTTTACTCCACTTTTAAAAGGCAGTTCACTAGTTTCCCTTAAGCTACAATCATTGATCGTTTGTGCCAGTGCTGCTTAGTGAACTAAATATCAGCGCACCTCCACAACTACAGCAATCTGCCTCTTTTGTCTCCTCTCACCTCAGGCTGTGTTGTAATATTCAGCTCACTGTACTAAAATGCAAACTCTGCCTCTGGTCACAAGACAGGATAAAACAATGCTTACTTCAATAATTCAAATCTTCAGTAGTTCAACACAAGTTGAAACGGCGAACGCTGAAATATGTAATTCAAAATCGGCTAATTGATTCATGGTATGAGACAGACGGTGAGTCCTGGATTTATAATTTGAAAGTTGCCCGAAGTTTCACACCTAACCGAACTTTGGAGACTGACAGGACGGGTTTGCTTTGATGTAACAGCCCAACTGCAGGATTTCCACAACTGAGTGGTATAACAGCAAGACATTGAAGCCAAAACTGAGCTGATTTAACAAGTTATTGTCACTCTGCTGGAGAAAATAAAAGGCTGTGATCACAGAGGAGGGAGGCAGTGGAAGTCATGAGGCGGGAAGGGATGAGGGAAGGAAATGAGGGATGAAGAGGAAAAGATTATAGAGCTCAGCAAGCAGTTCATACACTGTGACAAGAGATATTTGGGTCTCATTTTGCTAAGTGATGCAAGTATCAACAATAGCAAACTGTTTTAGGAATTCAATCTGGTTGTTTTGTGGTAACAAGAGTCCTGAATGTTTGATGGTATGCATAGTTAATGTGTTTCCCTACTTTATTCACTTACTTTACTTTATTTCATGAGGTGTACCAGTTATTTATCAATACTGCTTTCCTGGGAGTCTCGCATACATTATTTGACTGTTCTGGTGCCTTTGTTTGTGTCTGAAAGCCTGTAGGATAGTTTGTTCCCTTGTAGACATCTCGCTGATTTCAGATAGCGGCACCATAATAAAATTGCAGGCTTCTCTTGAATGCAGCATGTGTGGCTGCAGAGATTCTCAGGTGGGTTGCACCTCTTTGTTGCTGCCCTTATGAAGAACCTGAACTGTTCTGTTAGGTGTGTGGGAATCAATGTGACACACAGGTTTAAACTGCCCACTTCTTTAAAGCCAGTTGTCTGTCAGTCTTTGTGGCCAGCTTGTTGATTTCTTTTTGAAATACATAACAGAAGTTGTATCAGTGGCTCAAACTGGCGTAAATTGCTGTTTGTTGCAATGTTAAAAATGTTCAAAAACGTTTTAGTCTAACAAAGCATGCGTTCCAGTATAGTGAGATAACCATGCGAGTGATGGTGTAGAGCATTTAGCAGGTAGATAAATACAAGGAAATGTTTTCATTGAGTTTGTGGTCCAGCCAAAATGAGAAACTGTTAATGTCCAAACAGATAATGATGTTAGTGTCATTATGCTGTTAGCACAGGGCCTCATCACCTTCCCTCCCAGGTGAAAGTAATGTTGATGATTCAAAGCCTCCCTGCTGTGGCAGGAGTACTCACCTGAGGTATGAAAACACTCCCATAGACACTGCACCACTAGACCAAAGCTCAATCTGCAAAAATAAACCCTCTCCTTAATTGGCTTTTTCTAATTTGCCTTCTGCATCAGGGGCAGTGTGATACTCCCAACGGAGCTGTGAAGTGAGAAACCCGCTGGTCCCACAAGTATTTTTATGAATCTCTAAATTTGAGTCAACAATTTTAATGATTTGAAAGTTTTCTGTTAATGATTGTCAATGTTTGCTTTTTTTTTTTTTCTATTTTTAAATCATGTTTTCCTCCATCAGAGTCTTAACGACCACCTCTCTATACTACGATACCCATGAGCCTCAGCCTCCATTGCCATCATGATTCGGCCTTAGCTTTGCCAAATAAAAAAACACAGAATTGATGTCAAATTCATACAAACCTCATCCAGAATCTTAAAGTGAGTCCTTGGCCTCTGTTAAAATGCAGCAACACACAACAGGCTTTTACACTCTGTAATTCTTGGGATTCCTATTTGGCTTCTCACCGTATGCTTTTATCAAGCTCGTACTTTTTGGCTTTTTATTTAAAAATAAAAAAATCTTGTGCAGCTATTCATGAGTTTAATTCCCATCTAAGCTTTCAAAGTGCTTCAACCAGCACTAGTGTTTACTTTACGAACACTAAACACCTGAAATCACACATCCAGCTATTGTTGTTGGTTTCCACATCATATATGATTAATTTAACTCTCAAACGTTCAGTGCATCTGGCCAGTCATGATCTTTTTGTATTTCTTTATTGTCCTGCCTTTGCTCACTCCTGGTAGTCTTCCACTTCCACTGTCTTCAGTTTTGTAGTTTTTTTTTAATCCATGCATGATGAGGCCTTTGACTCTCCAAGATTCTTGAAATAAAGGCATTAAACTGTACAGAAGAGTTGCCTGATATCCTGCAGTAAATATTCATTAATGATTTCACCAGCAGTAGCTTTCTGTTCCTCAAAAGAAAAGAAAAAAACCTTTTGATTCCTCCAGCTTTTGTTACAAGTCAGTCTCCCCTCCCTTTTTCAATCCCACCTTTTGCAAAATCCAACCGACACGTCCCTTTTGCTCTTGAGCTCAGTTTTTCTGCCCTCGTGTGTCCTTTTTGATAACACTTACAGGGAAATACGTAGCCGGCTGCAACGTATACTCATAGGATTCCCATTTAAAGATGCTTCAAATCATCTTAAGGCATGAAACCTTCCACACCCTTCTTCTCTCCAGCTTCTCTAGTCCCGGACCTGGTTCAAGGGTATTTTTAGACAGCTCGTCGAATACAATCCTACAACTGTGGCCAAGTGGATAAACTTCTGCAAGCCTTTACACTCTTTTGTAATATAAAAATAGTTTTACTATGTCCTTGGCAAGGACAAAGACGAACATCGCTGGCAGTGGCGCATGCAGGGTGAAGTCACGTGGTCTCGTCACAACAAATGCACCATATTTGAACTCTATTTCTTCCACTATCTCCTCCATGCAACGCTCCTGGAGAGAAGACAAGTATGATCTTGATGATGCAATACTGAATGCATTTTTTTGTGGCGTTGGGTGCAAGGCAATCTGCCGCTGCTTTTACTGCCCCGCTGCAATTGCTGCAAAATTGATTTTAGTCTCTGCTGAACAACAATGCAAAGGCAGTCAAGCAGTCGGACAGGTTGATTAGTTTTCCACAAAGGCAGACAGGCTCCTAGATCTCATCTCACCAGTAAAAGAAAGGAGCATTATGGTGAGCATGTATGGGAGAGCAGGCTGCAGCACAACATATCTTTTAAGTCTCATGCTGGCAGAGAGGAGAGCGCTGCTGCAGCTCTGGGATTATTCAGAGAGACTGATGGAAATACGCTGGTTTAATATAGACTGGGCTGTCAGACAATGATCCATATATACAGTAAATGAAATGTCGGGAGTGCTGTCGGATTCTGATAAAGGGTAATAACATAGATATTCTCACATTCACACACAGGTACAGAAATATGTGTAAAATGCACAAACATATTCCCAAACTGGTATGAGTAATGTATCATGGGCTCAGGGGAGCGCCGCGTGTTGATATGGCTACTCTACTATCTGCACATTTGAATAGAGGCTGTGCTGAAAATCCCCCTACATCGTATATTTATACAGCAGAATATACAGATCGAGCTGACTTGCTCTGCCTGCCTCCCTCCCTCCCTCCACCTCTGCCAGAACGATTCCCACTGCACATATTTAACTGGCTTGGCTGCAAAGATAAATTGCTGCTGGTTCGAGTCCTGTTGGTTTGAGCTTTGGACAGAGTGATAGATAACGGTTGTCTCAGCAAAGGATCTTATCCAGGGTGGTCGAGGCACGTCTGCCGATGATTTGTGGAGTATGTAGGAGAAAATATAATTTTCACTTATGTTTTTTTCTTTGAAATAAATATTTGCAGTTTTCAGCCACTATAGTGAATACAAAAGAAATAAGTACTATAAGAACTGCTTTTGTGTGTCCCTTCAAGATTACAGAAACTGTTTAGCACTAAGATTCCCATCAATTGGAGAAAGTTGCACGTTGCTTAACATTCACTAATGAGTGGGCTTGCTTCCCAGCTTGTCAGCACTATGAGATAACACCTTCAGATAGTGGCAAACTCAAAGATATTCAATTTACAAAAATATCAGTCCAAGATAAGCAGCAAACATTCACTGTAAATGGATGAAAAAAGACTTCAACCATTAACCAGTATTAGTAGAAAATCAAATGTTGTCAAAGCTCAATACAATACATAATGTTTTATAGGTAACCACAAGACGACGTAGAATGTTTTATTTCTGTCCACAGGGTAACTTAACACCAGGCTTCAAAGCAGCGGTTCACAGACCTTTATTGACTGAAAGTTTTAAAGGTTCTGTTGCATTTATCCAACACTGCAGTGAGGCAATAACGTCATCCACAAAAACAAGATTTTCAGTAATGCCAAACTGTGAAAATGATCCAATAGCAGTAAAAGTCTATCGGACCCACTCTCACTTGGGCAAGGAAGCTTTTGACGTATATTGATAGTAAGAGATTGAATGAGTTTCTTTTTTTATCTGGAGCATCAGAAACTTTTCTTGGACAGGTTTTTAGGTCGCGTCACTACTACTCCTTCACTACAAGCGTTCCTCCCCTCATCCCTGGGAAACCAATCATTTCTGGCTGACATAAACACATAACTACTGGTGTGCTAGTGCAGGAATGTCACACCCATGGATGTATTATAAGACCTGGACACTGGAACAAAGATGGCGTCTGCTCAGTCCAATGAGAGTTGCTCGCTTGGCGCACTCAGTAAAAACATTTCTAGTTCCTGGATTAGGTTCTCTAGTATGGGGCCCACTGAGTATGCACACTAGTGTGCATCCCATCATCCCATTTAGCCCAGCTGGCCTGGCGAATGGCTCGTACCTCAGCGGTGACAGTAATTCAGGGGGAAAAAAGACTTTTCTTGGCTTTGGAAAAGTTTTGCACAGATTAAACCTCCATGAGAGTAGTGATCTAACCATTTCATTGCTGCAGGCATCTTGTCAAGAGTTTTACAAACATCTCTTTTACAATGGTGTCTATGGAGAAAATGCTTTTTGGGCCACAGTGGGTTTTTGGTGTAGTACAGTCAGTATTAGGAAAATTAGAAAGGAGGCTGAGTAGTGCTCTGGTAAGCATCCATGGTCACACCAGGCAGCAGATTTAAAGACTATGAAATACAGGCAGACACCTGGCAGTGATGGGCTGAATCAGTACTGTGTGAACTTGTTGGTCAGGGCTTGAATGTAACAGAAGTTCATTTGTATGTGTAAGTACCACGCTCCAGCTTTAAGTAGGAAGCATGTTACTATTATTTATATATATATATAATGTTTTGGAATTAATATCACTGCTGTAGATGTTTGAAAATGACTAAAGTACTTATATATTGTTGGGTTGTTTAATGTACAACATAAATGTAATGTGAAGAGTAACTGAAGCTGTGGAGTAAAACAGAATATTTGCCTGAGATGTGGTGGAGTAGAAATGTAAAGTACATGTACCTTGAATTTGTTCTTTAGTACGGTAGTTCCTTTGTTTTATTTCTATGGGGTAGTTAAAATAGTATTTCTGCTTTCTGTGCTCAGACTTCATTAAAATGAGCTCCTTTCCTTTAAGGTTGGAAAAGTATCAATTCCCGCAGTTACTGCAGTTTTGCAAATATTATGAGCCGCTCTTGTGTGACAGCTTCAGCTAAGTGCCTGAAATGTAGATGGAGAGTTCCTGTCTGCATCATGATGGACGAGGCAACTTGAGAGCGAGACAGACGAAGACAAACACAGACAGAATCAGACAGGGAGCGAGCTGCCGGGGGGGGGGGGGAGCTGAACTCAGAGCAGCCACAGAGGGGCTCGTGACAGACAGACTGTTTCTTCCTGCTTGGCTGCTTTAATGACAGGCGGCAAACTCATTCAGCAGGACAAACAAATCACTGGGACAAACCTCAGCAGGCAACTGCCATCACACACACTCAGTGACACACACTAACACTGCTCCCTGCTGGAAAATCTGTAACTCTGCAGGGGTCTGCGGATGGGAAATAACCTGCACGCATGTAAAAAGTGAAGGGTTCGTCCATCTCTCTGCTTCTGCTGGGAGCTCAGTGTTTCGTAATACAAGATTATAGAGAAAATGAGCATCACTGACTCGCAGTGAGGAATACAAAATCAAAGGTAGATCCTGCCCACTGCTTTTTATCTCTCTCTCTCTCTCTCTCTCTCTCTCTCTCTCTCTCTCTCTCTCTCTCTCTCATGCTCAGGTATAGAAATTTCAGCATGAGCTTCTCACCAACAAGTGAAAGTGAAGCCTCGCAGCAGAGACACAGCGACCTCCCATATATGCTTCATGAGAGCCTCATTATCTCTGAATGGTGTTTTTTCGTTAACTAATGGCTGCCGTTTATCTGACAGTGGTGAAAAGGTTTATTCCAAAGAAAAGGTTACTGTAGTGTCACTGTGGCTTTGATGTAAAACTATGACTTTTATCACAGCAGTAGCAAGTAAAACAGTGCAGAGAAAAACAGTGTAGGAAAAAGAGAGGATATACAATTGCTGAATTATTTTGGCCTTTTGTGGTGAACTCACAGCCACCTCTGTTATTATTCTTACATCTGTGCTTTTTGATGTCAAAAAGGTTAATTTCATATTAGACCTCAGCCTTTTTGTTTGTGTAGCTCAGATTAATTCCAAGCTTGCTTATGTAGCCTGTTCATTACATACAGAATCCAAATTGCTTGGAAAAAAAGAAAAGAATTAGTTTTAGGAAAATAAACAAACCGTCAAACATCTCATTTCAGCCGCACAGCCTTTATCAGCAGCGCTGCTGATCAGTGTGACCAGACAGGTTGCATGTTGACTGACAGGTGTGATGCGCTTCTGAGCATCTCAACTAATTTTGACAAATAGCTCCGTGTGTGCAGCATCACAAACTGCAGCAGCGTGAAATGAGCTTTAATTACTGCAGCTCTGACGTGGTTTGTGCTTTGTTTTGCTCCAGCAGACACCGACCCGTTTTGGTTTTGTGGCTGATCTGAATATGCCGTTGCTGCTGAAGGTGAACATCTCTAAACGTCTGTGGGTGACGTGTGCGGACGCATCCGTTTCTGGAGAGATGAAGGTACCTTGACCCTCTGCGCTCTCCATAGCTCACCTCTTAAAAAGTTCTAAAAACAGTGTCTCTGTCTTTATGTTCTTGTTGGATTCAGATTTAGAAGTAATGTCAGCAAAGGCGGCAGGAGGACACTAACAGGAGGAACACTAACACACGTTAAAGCTTCATTAAATTGTCACTCTAAAACCACAATCCATAAGAGATTCTACCAGGAATTGAGATATTTGTTTTTAGTTGTAATATTTTCTAATCAACCCCTACAAGACCCTTTGAACTCACTTTAATCACAAATGATAGCACCAACATTAAGACTCCAAAGTTTTAATTTCATTTCGCCGCTGGCTCACATTCAATCTGCCAGGGGTCAAACCATCGACTAAGACAGAGCAATTAAATTCATTGTTTATTTTAATCAGGTGTCTGACATAAGATATCAGGAAGCCTCAGGACTTAATTTGATCAATATGTTTATCAGGACAGAACACTCCCAGCCTTTAGATGAACAGTTGACACGTATCGGTGCTTTCTGACTCTATGTTCATTCAAAAGAGAAACTTAACAGTAAATCCTATTGGAGGTCTAGATAAAACAAAATAAGATTGAAGTCTTAAGAACTTGAGGTGCTCTGAAAAATCCACTTTTTTCAGTTTATTGGGCTCAACAATGAGATGAGAACTTTCTTAGATTATATGAAATAAGGCTGCTAAATAAGGATTCTTTTCATTAGCAATTGATCTTCCAATTTCACAATTAACTGAGTCTGTAAAATGTATGAAAATAGTGAAAAATCTGCATCATATTTCCCTAAAGCCATCAAATAGTTTTTGTCAGACCATTACAAGATATTTAGTTAACTAACTTTTATAAACATGTGTTGTTTTTCAATTGACTAATTAATTAATCAGCTCTACAGTTAATTGACTCTGGCTCCAGTCTCTAGTGTTCATTTTTAAAAATGAGGTAATTTAGTTGTCTTAGAAAATTAGTGAAATCTGTGACTTTTACTCCACATCTCTGATGTACAAAGACAACGTCTAACACTTGTGTAACATCGTCAGACAACAAGTTATTGCTGCTGGCGCTGCAATAACTTCCTCTCTCCAAGTCACTGTTTGGTCTTGGTTTGGACTCCTTGAACACTAAGCTCCTAGTCTGATCATGTTGCCAGTGATTGATTAGTGATTTAAAACACCACTTATGCTGTTAATGTTAGTTAGTGTGAGTTAATGGAACAGGCTGATCACCAGCTTCACGATACAGATGATGATGAGGTTGCTAATGATGAATACCAGTCTAGGAACAACAGCTGTTGGTTGTACAACATGTTGTGCGGCCACGTGTTTGATCGTTAAATATGGAGGATAATGCTGCACACATTCTCCTAGAAGACATTCAGAGTGTTGTTTGTCATATGTCGTGCCTGTAGTGGATGACGTCATCAAAATATACTGGATTTGGAAATGAGGAAAAACTCCTGGTTTTAGCTCAGAAATACTATTTTTAATTTGTGACTTCATCATCTCAGAATATGCAAGTTTTTTTTCTAAGGTATCCGTTTACTCCTCTCCCCTGTTTCCATCATTTTTTGGGGGGTTTTTACCCACAACGGCCCTAATACCTCGTAATACAGAAGTATTGTAGGTTTGGAAAATAAGAGGTTGAGAGTGAAGTTGAAACCCTGCCTACTTTGTCACCTCCATATCTGACTAATCACTGTGTGATGTGGGTGCGATTGTCACATTGTTGGCTTGAAAAGTTGCAGAAGTTGTCTGCGATGGTGGTGATTGGATGCACCTTTTCCAATGTTGGAAAGCTGTCGAGGAGAGTTTTCGGTGCTGCCCGGTGTCCTCGGTTATTCCAGCCAGCTGAAATGGCGCCAGAGTGAGTTGAATGACCCCAGTTAGAGTTTAGTTTCTTAGCCACAGTTTGACCAAATAAATGGCTGTTCATCAAACCTGCAAACATTCAGTACAGTAGCGGCATGTTGGGCTGCCTCGAGGTTTTATAGGTGTCCCTATTGAAATCTTTCATTGTTAAACAATACACGTGCTCAGGCTCCCACTTGAATGCACATAATGTCGTTTTCTGCGGACAAAGCCATCAGCAATACGGTGCATTATGCATATTCCTAATTACCGTAGAAAGACGTCAGTTTTGCATATTTCTGCCTTTCATTGTGCTGCAGTGTGCAACAGTAGAAAGGTTCATTATGAGCGCATATTTTCATTAACTCTAATGTCCAGGTAATGAGAGTTTCTACTTGTTCTCTCTCCAGCCACCTCAGGGAGTATTTACGCAGGTGAAGAAATAAATGCCCCAATACATTGGTCCTTTAGTGCTGATTTAAGCTAAATGTGTTCAAATTGTACAGCGTTCAATAGTGAAGCACCTCTGGCTCTGATAAACGCTTTTTTCTTCTCGAGCTGCTGGCTGTGCCGGCTGCTTCTCACTCTCCCACCTCCCTATCTCCTCCCCAATTTTTCCTGTAATTACACATAATTGCTTTTCTGCGTCGAACATCATTCACGCGGATAATCTCTCATTTGTCATAGTGAGAAAAATGAATGTTAGATTACATAGATTTACACTTTAATGGAGCTTGGCGTACTTTGTAGCACAAACGTGCTACGTTCTGCCTGCCGCGCGTGCTTCTGCAAGGCGCTTTAGTGTTTTTGAACGATTTGAAGCTAATCACATTTTCAATAAATCCCAATTTGATGCCACTGGAGTGATAACATGAAGAGTATTTTCTATAAAATGTTCCAGTTAGCAGAGATCAAGGTTTACGCTGAAGAGACTTTGTCAAACTATCAACCTTCATTTTATGAGTCCTGTATTTTAAATGTTCTACATTATTATTTAACAGTGACCCCAATGGGAGCTGACTCAGTGAGATGTATATGCGGTTGTGTGCATTTCAAGCTCCAGCTTTTAGAAACTCTTAACGGCCGTCACGTAAAGTGGGATAAAACTTAGTTTAAACCTAAATGACTACTTTTAATTAAACTCAACTCACATTCTCTGAGTCGAAAACATAGTGTGTCCTCCTGAAAATGTGTTGTTTATCATCAGAAGACAAATGTGTGTCTGTTTTAGCAGCACTTTTCTTATTTGTTTTCAGGAGAAACCACACCACTGTACCCAGAACCAGCAGGAAATCCAGTGAAATGAACCAAACTAAAGGTACTATTTATTTTGTTATTATTATTTTTGAATCTAAAAATGATGTCTGAAGTATTAACTTTTCTAAAACGTACATCACTCAAAATCAACAAGCAGTAATTATTGCTTCCTCACTATTATTTCTTGTTTATGTGACACTCTTTACTTGGCTGTTAAAAAAGCCACTTTTGCATAGATATTGTCTGCAGTACCTGTACTGGCTCTAAGGGCTAGGATGTGATCCTACGGTTACAATAATCTGATTTGATTGTGCTATTGTATTATGCAGTTTTATTCAAAATAATGAATTAAATGTGGGAGTTTGAATTGTTTGAAAACATAAGATTATATTGATTATCTTTAGTAATCTCTACTGGTGCAAATTACAAGCAATGTTAGTAATTCTGACTCCTACAGTATTGCACATGGACTGTTTCGTTAACATATCACGGATGTGATGACACCATCAATGGTGACGTGAACAGTAGAAATGAAATAACAGTGACCACTGACAAACTCATCTCCTGTGGTTTACTGTCTAAATAGCATTTTAACCTGTTATTCCCTTATCATGGGCTCATCAGGTCAAACCTACAGAATATTTTGTGTATCATCAGGACAGAAGTGTCTTTATGAACTTAAGAAATGTGTTACATTGAATATACTCCTATAACTCCTCTAATCTGAAGATACTTTAAATCTAAAAACAGAACAGTGACGAAGGAACCAATGAAAAGCCTTTTGTTGTTTTAATGGCTAATGGTTATCAAAAACCCATCATGTTTTGACTGCTTAAGTCTTCATCAGGACTAACAAATGTGTGGCCTCAAATGTGTGGCCTCACCTATCCAGTAACAGCAGCCAACTGGAGGAATAACTTGAAGGTTTTCCAAAGTTTGAGTTATGTTTGTTTCTTAAGAAAGCAGTTACTTATTTCTGTTGGTGAAATGTGATCACTGGCACATAAGCTGCTGCCTCTTCACCCCCTGAGCTAAACATATTTCAGGGTTTAGATGGTTCACTAATGGTGGTTGCTTTTGAATTTGTCTCCAGTTGAATCACTAAAGTCTTAATTTGTTAAAAAGGTCTGACGCTGAATTCACCTTGTGCTCCTTTTTACAGCAGCCCAACAAACAGATCTGTTAGAGAGTAACGCTTCACTCTTTGGAAGTCAACTCAATTGTCACTTTTCGAGAAACATTTGTATTGGAAAAAACAATTCCAGGCCAAAAATCATCAGAAAACAGAATGAAATGTGAATTTACATGAGATAGAAAAACACCTTTTTAACTGTTTCTTTTTGGCTGGTTTTCACAGGATTTCTCAATGACACCTAAGAAATTGTTCCAGTCACATAAACTTTGTTGTTTGATTTAATAACAGACCAGACTTGAAGACTTTCTCCTCAGGTCTCTTAAGTTGAACAGAACAACTGTTTAGATCTCACAAACGGTTGAAACCGAGCAACATATTCTCATTTGTGTTTGGTTTCAGGTGAAAGTTGTTTGCGTCGGAGACAGCGAAGACCTCTGGTGAGTAAACAGACACTGCGGACCAAAAACCTGCAGTGTTTCTTCTAACGGATTCATGAATCATTAACAGTATCAACTGTAAACTTTTAACTTTTGTCTCCTCTGAAGCTCAGAGCCCAAAACAAACTCTGTCTAGTTCACCAATGTGTGGTATGAATATGAATTGTAATACATTTTAAAGTGTAGTTCTCAAAAAGGACCCTGATGTTACTTTGTTCCAGCGAGAAACAAATCCAACATAGATTCTAAGAGGAACTTGTAATGACTACTAACTATAGAATGTCAATTTAGATCCATATTAACTATTGCGTTCCTGTGATCAGAGATGATTTGTAAACTTTTCCTTCTGTGAAATGTGCAGGTTTAATGTCTAGTTTTTCCAAAAAGACATCCATTTTTATCAGGCTAGCGTGAAGAAATCAGCGAATAACTATGTATTTGACTAAATGACTTGTTATAGGCCACAACGCATAGTAATTTCTCAGTCACTGTTCTATACCTTAACATAGATAAGATGTTTGAAATGTGTTTCATGTTAACTTAAAATCCCCGAGTCTGAAATAGTCGATGTATATATCAACAACGAGCAGATAGATGTTCCCATCATAGGACGATTGAAGACAAGTGTGTTAATAGTTGTCAAGAGGGATGAAAATGTTGTGCACTGACAATGCATGTGTCCAATGAGATTTAGAAATCTTTGGCTTAAGTTGACGTGACGACATAATAATTGTGTTAACTCCCAGATTAACACTTGAACACGGCACGTGAACCCGAAAAAACACTGCTACGGCCAAATGAAAGCTGTTTCTGAGTTTTATTTTCTTTGACAAATGTTGGTCCTCGGGAACAGCAAGAAATGTCCAAGTAGTGAAACTTGTTAATATTCCCCCCAAGCAACAAGACTGAATCAGATGCATAGTTAATACCTCACGGCATTCTACAGAAAAACAGTGTAAACAGAACTCGGTAAACAAAACCGTTTCCAAAAAAACAAAAAAAAACAGAATTTCACAGCTTTATGACTGAAAGTAAAAACAATGTGTATGTAACATGAGTTTCTTCCTCCAAAACCAAACTACATAATACTACATAGAAAAATGTCAAACTATGAACATGAGGTCATTAACACTTGATTGAAAGAAAATGTGTTCCTTTCTTGCTCCGACATGACCTGTTTTTCAAATGTCAGTTTCACAGCTTAAAGCTCATCAGCACAGAGACGTAGACGCCAACAACACATTGAGTGTTGCTGAAATCTATTTCCAGGAAGACAAATAGATCTCATTCGAGTTAGCCTTCCAAATGTCCATCACTTGTGGTAAACCAAATCTTTCTAGCAGTAGCAATAATTTGTACTGCATGTCCTCATGACTTTGTCATCTTTGTATTTGACACAAACCAAAATGTGTTTGTAGCTCCAATTTTTCTAAAACTGTCAAGTCCAGAAAGTGACTTCCAAACAAGTAAAAGTGATCAACTTTGGGGTTTGAGGGAGTCAAAAAAAAAAAGGCCATTGTTATTTCCTAGAGGCAAGGCAAGTTTTCTATCAATGTATTGTAAAAGCAATTGACAGATGAATGTTAAAGTTAATTGTAGCCCAAGTTGAAATGATGTTTAGCTTCAATTGGAGAATAAAGCACTGCCAAGTGTTGTTTAGTACTTGATCTTCCAAGGTAATATGTGATATCAAGCAGCCCTCAGAGAACTGATTTGGTTGCATTAAACTTGGGTGGAGCCTCCAGTTAAAAGGGAGAAGTGATGAATAGGTTAATATCAGTCTAGTTGTTCTTTGTCTTTGAGGGTAGTTGTTGTATTTTGAAAGCCAGGCTTGTACTTTTGTAGGGTTGTAATTGACTAGTAGCTCCAAAACGGGCTGCAATGGCAGTGACGTACCGCTTGAGTCAAACACTAACACAAACTAACTAAGTAACTGATCAGGGCAGCAGTCGATTGGCAACTCCCATCTTGTGTGAGCTAAAATGAATGTTTTTGTCAATCGAGCGCGGCGGCTTTGCGTGGAGCGATCTGACTGTTTCTCGTTAAACAAATAGGATGTTACGTGCCCCGTCTGTAAGGATCCAGCAATTGTAATTTCCATTCCAGCTGCTGTAATGTAATTGTTTTGGGCTAATAATGTCATGCAGTTAAAATCCCACAGTTTGTGTACTTATCAGCCACTGTGGCATTTGACCTAGTTTGTTTTCCAACTAAGTTTTGAGGTCACCGATAAACAGAGTAGTAACAAAGCAGGACTATTTCCCTTGTATAAATCTGTATCTTAGTCATAATTGATCCCAAAAAAATCAAATTGAAATCAAGTTGTATATTTCTTTCCAAAATTATTTGGGCAACAGATCAGTCTTTTTAAAGCCCCATCAGTACTGGGCTCAGATCTTGTATCAGCCAGGCTGTAGTGGGCAAGTCATTATTGAGTGCTAAGGTCAAGTCCATGATATTATTAACAACTTGACAATGTCTCTGTTAGCAGCTCTTTTCCCCCAGAGCTGCACTCCGTTTGAAACTAAAAGTCTAATCTGCTGAAGGGGTTTTAACTTGTAATCACGTTTGCGCTGCGGGCGTATGTGAGAGGAATTATTTTTCACAGTTTAAGTCAAACAGGACTTAACACTGATGTTCCCACTGAACTCTCTCCAAGATGCAAGTCATCTCCCAGAAGCAGAAAAAAACAAAAAAGAGTAAAGGCACTAACATTGAGTAGATTGTCCTGTTGGTTTTGGGCTTTCAGGTGTAAAGGTTCAATGGCTCTCCCTCGACGTCTGAACAGAGAAAATACTGGGGGGGTGAAAAAGAAATCCTCATTAAAGCACAATGAGACACATGATGTGTTTCCAGAAACTTTGATTTGTGGGTTTGTCAGTAATGTTTTATTCTGTTTCACTGTGATTTTCTCATTGAGTTTTTATTGTCGACCATTTCTGAAAAGCAATCCCCCCAGAGGGCACAGTAAGGTTTGTAACGTCCATCTCAGCAAATGTTTTGTATTTTCAATCACAGGTGAGACGATCCACGAAGAAGTGCTTTCAACACGTCATTTCACACAGACAATACTGTGAAACTTGCTGAGCACTGTCCATCATTTTGGAGCCCATTTGAAATGGGTTGTAGTACATTAAGAGCCTTGAAGAAACGAGCCTTTGTATTACTACCTTTCTCTTCCTATTTCAGCAGAAAGCAGAGAGGGAAATGTTGAGTAGCAACTTACTCTGATTTAATCCGAGATGATGGTCTTTTTGGAGGCTTTCTTTTTCTGAAAATGAAGGAGGAAAAAGAACATGTTTCAAAGGAAAGTGCAGAAATGTTGAGTGTGTCCTTGTGGTAATTATTGTGCGGGGACACTTGCGGTTTATTTTCTAATGGCCTTTGACAGTTTGTGGGTCAAATTCCAGCACAGCAACAGTAACCCTTTGCATGTAAATCTGTGAGAATGAAGCCTTTAACGTACGTATTGTTGTTTAACGTCAGATCTGTCTGTTTCTTACCACAGGCTTAGCAGGAGGAGCTGGTTTGTCTGCAGCAGCTACCGTGTCCTCCGGTTTAGCCTTTAATCTGTTCTTCTCTGTGAAAATGAGGCAGCACAAAGCATGTTGAAGTTATCATGTGTCATCTACACAGTAAGTACCACATTTGTGTAAGCGCTGCAGCCTTTTCTGTTAAATTTCTACCAAAGGCGACTTTAACGCTCAGGCCAGCGTTTAGTATGAGAGGCCTAAAGACACTTTTCTTCTCTCTGTGATGTTTCAACACTGTATTGTCCTCTGCTGTATTTTGAAATTGTCGTCATTGGAAGACAGGAGTCCAGTTCTTTTCAAAATGTGCTAAATATACCTGTCAAGAGATGTCCCACATGTTGTAGGTGGTTAGTTGATAAATAAGTGTTAATCATTAAACAGTTGCTGTTTTAGGGTGTTATCATTGTCTGGATTTAGAATTAGTGGTTGTGTAAAAGTCGAAAATGAAAGAAGTAAAGTAACAAACAAAGTGTCTCACTCTTTTTCTTTGCAGGTACATCCTGGTTCACAGTGATGGCAGCTGAAGTTTCTGTTGTCTCCTCCTCTTTTCCAGCTTTCATTTTCTTCTTCTTCTTCTTCTCTTTCTTTGAAAGTGGCGACGCGTCAGCCTCAGGAAGCTCAGCGTCGTGTGTGCTGGCCATGCTGCTTTCATCCTCCACTTTGACCAATCTCTTCTTTTTCTTCTTGTCCTTTGTCTTTGGCGGTTGGTTTTCCTTTGAGGAATTCTCTTCTTGCTCGGTGTTAATTTTCATCCTCTTTTTCTTCTTTGGCGCGCCGTCCTCCTGGGCGGGATCGGTTTGAGGTCTTTTGGCTGGTTTTTGTCTGAAAAAAGCAAAAGTGTCATTTCCCTTTAGAAGAAATGTTCACAGTACAGTCCCTGACAAGTGTTTTTGCTTAGTGAAGTTGTTGGAACAACCAATAATAACTTGACTTGTAGTTGATCAATTGGAATGTGAAATGGCTTGTACGAAAGGCAAAGGCCTCTGGATTGTGTGTATTGTATCCAAATAAGGTTTAGTATCATTCATAGATTTTTCTCAATAAATTAGAAGAGAAAGGTCAGATTTGGCTTGGACAAAAGTCTTGTCGCATTCCAAAAAGTCTGGTAGAAATGCTATTGTATTTGGAATCCACAAACACGCTCCAATAACACGACAGCATAAAGCTACGGTCCCTTGGGAAAAGGCATTAATATCGCGTACGAGGACCGCATCCATCTGGCTCGGCAACGATTTGTTGACGAAGTCATCTGGAATGGTAAAGAAAGCAGTCTTGCGGGACTCCCAGAGTTGCTCAAGATAGTTTGGTTTCATGTTCCAAGCCTCCTCCTTCATCTTCCCCCAGACATGCTCAATAATGTGCATGTGTGGCGACTGGCCTGGCCAACGGTAGAGCACCTTGACCTTCTTTGCTTTCAGGAACTTTGATGTGGAGGCTAAAGTACGAGGAAGCGTGCCATCCTGCTAAAGAATGTGCCCTCTGTTGTGGTTTGGAATGTAGTGGGCAGCAAGAATGCGTTGATATTTCAGACTGTAGATGTCGCCATCCACTCTGCAGAGGTCTGGCACACCCCCATACCACGATTTGTCCTCCACCAAACTTGAGTGTTTTTTGTGTGAATCTTGGGTCCACACGGGTTCTGATGGGTCTTCTGCAGTTGAATGGATGATTCATGTGAAAAATCTACCTTGTGTCACTTGTCCTCCGTCCATCCTTTCACCAAGCTGATGATCAGCACTTTGTGTGCTTGAATGTTTGGCACGTTGTGAGAGGTCAGGTGGCACTTGAGACCAGGGTGCGGTGTGCTGGGGTTCTTTTTCGACACACCTGGGAATGTGTTAATGACAGTATTTGTCACAGGTGAAGCTCTAACCTGTGATTGGTTGGATCGTTTAAAGGCCTGACAAGACTTGAGTCCAAGCCAAATGTGACCTTTGTCTTCTAATTAAATGATAAGTCACCACATGTGTCATTAATTAGCCAAAAGCTCACTGGGTGTGTTTGCTGCAGCGAAGGTGCTGAGTGAAATCTCAAACCAAAAGGTGGCCAGGAGATTTTTGTGTGTGCCAAATAGTCAGATGCCCCCCCTCCCGGCCCACTGTATATACGTCAAGTACGGAACAAGGGTTAGAAATATCCAAAAGAAGGGTTCCCCGATTCGAGAAGCTCCGAAATGTGGATTCGGGGAGCGCGGGGGTCCCGCGTTCCGTGCCCTGCTGTACGGTGAGTGTACGAGAGTATCGGTACACCGTGCGGGGGCACGGAACGCGGGACCCCCGCGCTCCCCGAATCCACATTTCGGAGCTTCTCGAATCGGGGAACCCTTCTTTTGGATATTTCTAACCCTTGTTCCGTACTTGACGTATATACAGTGGGCCGGGAGGGGGGGCGACTATCACTTATCTAAAACTATGTGTACAAAACTCGTCCCTGAAAAAGTGCCCATCCAGGCAAAGTGTCAGAGCGCCAACATCACTACAGCTAAACTACAACTCCCTCTCCCGTGGTGAGCGGCATCCTCCTGCCTACTAAACATGCAACACCTGCTGACAAACCCCAGCGCTGTTGGCTTAACGACAGAGGACTCCTGCCTTTTCCCTGATGGTCTGAAAGCAAGAAAGAGCCAGCGAAAGAGTGCAGCCAGTGTGTCCATAGAGCCAAAAATGACTCATCAAACACTTTCAAAGATTCACAATTGTTATGCATCACTAAACTGTTCTTGGCTACACTATAGTGCATGTCACACATTTTTGGACAGGAGAAATGCCTTTCTTCAAAATGACTGCTATTGTTAGACACTGCCTGAATATATTGATGGATGCTTGATTTGCACTTTTTGACTGGAAAAACGGTCTCCATTTCTTTTCATAGTTCAAGTCTTTGGAAATTATTTGTCTGTTTTCCAATACAATATCAAGCTAAAGCATTTGGCCATTACCATGATAAGGAGACTCCACAACACAGTCTTTTGGTGTCAAAAGTCACTGGAAACAGTAAAGGGGGACTGAGGTGGATGTCTTCAGATTTCACTATTGCCCATCACTTTGGGGACTTTCAACTTCGTACTTAAATAGGAACACAGTTTCCAGATCTCACTAAGTCTTAGCGCTGACAATCTTGCATCCATTTACTACAAACAAAGCAGCAGGAACAAGTACGGGATGTGACATTTTAACTAGGACTCAAAGTAAGCCCGCTCACTTCTTTCGGCCTGACGGCTTCGTGCTCCCTGCTGTGGTCTCGGTCTGTCCCGAAGTGCCGCTGCTGCTCTTCTTCCCCTTGCTCTTCTTCTCTTTCCTCTGGAGCCTCAGTCTCTTTTTCAGGCTCAACTTCTTCCTCACACGGCTTTTCTTTTGGCCAGAGGAGAGCACAGAGGAGTCTCCCTCTGAAGGTGGAGAAAAAAAGGGGACGCATGCAAAACACAGGCCTCCTCTTTAACAACGCCACAGACAGAGCAGTGTCAACATTTCAGTCAGTCAAGTACATTTTCACTTTACCTTCAGCCTCCAGCTCCTTTTCTACATCTTGGTCGCCACCTGCTGGGATTTCCTCAGACTGCACCTCCTCTGTGTCTTGGCCTCCCTCCTTTTTCCTCTTTTTCTTCTTCTTCTTCTTCTTCTTCTCTGCCATCTCTGACAGACTCCCAGGATCCTCCTCCGCTACTCCGGCTTCGCTCTCCTCCTCCACCACATCTCCTCCCTTATTCTTTTTCTTTTTTATTTCATTTTCCAAAACAGTGACAGGCGCTCCCTCTTCTTTCTCTTCCGCTTCGTCTCTCGCCCTTTTCCTTTTCTTTGCCTTCTTCTTCTCTGATGATGAAGTCACCACGTTGTCATCATCCTCCTGCTGCAGCTCCTCTTCTTTCTGCTCCTTCTCTACTCTCTCTTTGGCTTTCTTTTTCTTTTTGCCAGTCTTGCTGGTAAGAGGAGATTCACTGGGTGTATCTGTGGCAGAAGCATCTGTGCTCGCTGCGTCTGCACTCGGCGTCTCTATGTTCTTTTGGCTCTTCTTCTTCTTCTTTTTGGGACTTTGGTCGTCTTTGTGGGACTCGGCAGCCTCGTCCGGGAGCGGCTGACTCATTTCTCCCTCGGCTGCTTCGCTGTCTTCCGCTCCGATGTTGAGGATGATGGAGACCTCTGGTTCCGCTGGCTCTTCCTCGGCCGCCGCCGTCGTCTTTTCTACAACTGAACGGGAAGGCGGTGAACATTTTTCTACCTCTTATTGAAAATGGATAGCAGGTAGCAATGGAAAGTAAGAGCAGTTTACAAAGCAACTATTTCTTTTTTTTACTTTGGGTGGATGAAAACATTTACACGCATACAAAAACCCAAGATGGAAGATTTACAAACAACTCAAAAAAATGTTTTGGAACACGTCAGTAAGATCACCTACAGATTGCATTCATATCAGGGTTATGCACAAATAACACATTTGACAATCTGCTGCTTTCAATTGAGAAACAAACATTCTACCTTTAACCCATTAAAGGTTCCACATAAAAAGTTGGCCAAAGTTTGAGTGAGCTTCACGAGCATCCCAAGCACAGTGTACTGGAGAAGAGCTGTGTGACGTGTTTTAATGAGTGTTACCGGTGTCTGCGACGGGGAGGTCAGCAGCGTCACCTGGGTCCTCTGGGGTTGTTATCGGCTCCTGGGGCTTCGGTGAAGAAACACACGGGAAATAAACACGCACACACACACACATTTAGTGCTAGAATTGCTGCCGACAGCGGAAACGGAATATTAATGGAAACAGAACAGCATATACAAAAAGAAAAAGGCCCAATAACACTGGACATTTCTTTAGTGACTTGACGGGGAGCCAAAAACAACAGTGCCTCCAAAGCAATGTTTTGGGGTACCTTGGATTGCTCCTCTTCCTCTTCTTCTTTTTCACAGTCAGGCTCTGAAAGACATTAAAACACAGTTGCCATTCTGTTGTCTTAATCTAATCCATTCTATCTAGTGCTTCACGAGTTCTTACCAAACGGTAGCCTTCATCCAAACTCCTACACTAGAGCAAAAACACGATTGTTCAAGTTTAATACAATAACATCATCCACAACTCTTACTGCACGTCTCATCAGATTAGGTGCAAATACACTAATCAGAGAGTCAACTTTGACATGCCACCGTGTTCGCTTCGTTAACCAAAGTAGACAATCAATAGCAATGTTTGACCTGATGGTGGCGCTACATGAAAACACACATCATCGCCACAGAGATAGCAATTACAGGAATGTCACAACATTTCATTTCCTCCACACATTTTGACGTCATGTTCACGCAACACATCTGATAAAAAAAAGCCACTGAAGCTCTACTTCCACAGCTTTGACACACGACACTCCTGTTATACCAAACCCGGGAGCACTTTCCCTTCTTTTGGGTTCCAAAATGGGTCCTAGTCATTTCACACCACACATTTGGACTTGTCACTGCAACAACACCACAGGTGGAACTATTTCACCATGGCTCGTTTCAAGCTATTACGGCAGTGCGATATAGCCGTTAATAATGTCATTAGTTGGCCTGACTTTGACATGTCACAATGTCTGCTGGGGAAAAACAGCCATTCTACTTACATTTCTGCACCAAAGTCAGGAATTAATTTCGAACTCTTTGACAAATAATGCAATTGTGCTCCAGAGGACTGGATGTCTCACACTAGTCGTCGCTCCGGTTGGCTTAACAAGTTCCGACAAGCTTAACAAACCCCCTTTCACAAGTTAAGCGAGTGAGCGACATTGTGCAAAACTCCTCTGAAAACAGCTGCCAGAACCGTTTCTCTGGGCTTTGGCAGCAATCCTTCAAATGCTTTACAAGTTTGGCTTTTCTGTGCAAATGCCTCAAGGTAAAACCTTTCACTTTATGTCTTACTTTCTTTTCCATTCCCCTTTTTCTTCAAATAAAATGAAATCGTGCATTCAAAAAGTCACAGACACACAGTGCTGCTGAGAAGAAGAAAATACAGTCACATTCATTTTCACCTATAACATTTGAGAACATTTGTGGAGTTTGAAATGAAACGCAGTAACAAGGCCGTGCCGAGCGGGGAGCTACTTCGCTGGGACTCACTTTTCCAACTTCATTTCCACATCAGTGGATCACTTTTAAAGGTCTGTTCATCCAAATTGCAAAAACAATATTTCAAGTACAAACTGTCAGGAGTTTTCAGAGTGACTATTTCTTCAGTATAAAACAGTTCCAATCAAAACTTGTTCACGCAGAGTTCGGAGAGTTATCCTAAAGAACTGGGACACTGTTTCTGGAAAGAAAGGTTCCTGCTGAAATGATTATCATCTGTGCTATTCACAGGTTTTCAATCAGTTCACCTCCATTATTTAGACCTGAGGTGAAGGCTGAAATCAAATACCTCAAAACAGGAGTGACACATTTTTGGGATCATTTGGATCATCACAACAGGTTTTCTTTACGAACATTAATGAACTCGAAACTTGCCCATTTTAGGAGACAATATCAGTCCGAGCAAGGACACGGTTGGTTTTCCTTTTCCTTTCAAATACAATTTACAACATTTACACGTTTTCTTCTGAATGGAAAGTGTTCATCTGATCAAGGTTAGGACGCGCTGTTGGAAGCAGCTGCTGTGTCAATTAAAATGGATTACAATACAGGCCGTACTTGGAATCAACACAAGAGTATAAAAAGATTCTACTATTTGTTAGAATTAATCATTCGCTGAAATTACTGTTTAAGTAAATAGGTCAAACCTTCCTAATCTTTCGTTATGAGGATTTGCTGCTTTTAATGGATTCAACTTTGTTAGGACAAAAAAAGCTATTGGATGACATTTACTTGGGCTGGGATGACATTTTTTCAATTTTGGGGGGCATTTGATTGAACAAACAATTCATCCGATCATCTGGGAAATAATATGCACATTCACTGACAAAGTCAATGTTTTTGGCCACAAAACTCACAACTCTTTCCACTAACACAACACACATGGCTCTCATTAAATTCTTCTTACATCTGCAACCTTGCAATGACATTTAGGTCAGTGCAACAACATGCAATACCATTTGAAAATCCACTATTCCTGTGAAAACAAACCTGGACATCTGAAAATATCGGACCATCAAGCATCCTTTCTTTACACTTTCAGAAAATATCATACAACACTATTAAGTGCTCTTTCATCAGCAGCTTTGAAACCTGCCTCAGAGGCTCGAGAGAGAGAGAGAGAGAGAGAGAGAGAGAGAGAGAGAGAGAGAGAGAGAGAGAGAGAGAGAGAGAGAGAGAGAGAGAGAGAGAGAGAGAGAGAGAGAGAGAGAGAGAGAGAGAGAGAGAGAGAGAGAGAGAGAGAGGGAGGCAAGCCCCCCCCCCCCAAAACGAACCCTCTGACAGCAGTGTCTCAGCCTCTGAACTGTTTCTTCACAACAGCTTGTGATTCTCATCAGTGCGGTGAGAAAGACACAGAAAAGATGCCGGACGTTACATGTAAAGAACAGCCCGGTCATCACACGTCTATTGGTTGTTCGTACCTGCAGGGGGCGGGGCTTCGCTCTCTGCCAGCTGGTCGTTGGCCTCCTGGGCTGTCAGGTCCGATGCGATGGGCTTGGCCTGGTCAGGCGTCTGCGAGATGAACCGACAGGTCAACGACAGTTTCAAACAGCAGACGTGAAGAGTTTCTCTCGTGATTTTTCTGCAGCTCTTTTTTGTTTCATTTCTCTTTCACATTTTTGCCCCCCTTCCCGACACAGGTGGGATCCTTTCTAGTCAGAGGAAACAAGAACATCTGCCATTTCTCCCATCCTGATTTAAACTTTAGATAGAAAATGAGACCGCGTGATCATCTTGCCGCTAGTACGTGGTCCAGAGACTGTATAAAAAAAAAAGTGGTCGGAGCTTCCGGGTCTGAAAATCCAATCCAGGACTGAAGAGCCTCAAACCTGCATCTCTAATGGCCGGCAGGGGGCGACTCCACTGGCTCCAAAAACAAGTACAATTAACTGCATTTATTACATCAAACATTTCCCTAAGCGCCACTTTTAAGTCTTCTTCATTACAGCATCATGTTCATTTAGTCAATGATGGTCCCATTTTCACTCAAACAGGCCATAAAGCAGGACACGCTCTATGGTGAGACTACCTTGTGACTAACCAATCAAAGACATGTCATGCCAAAGCCTAAACAATCAGAGGCATGGGGAAACAAATGACTCTCACTTCTGGCTCCAAAATCAAGAAGGGGACAGGCATTAAACCGACATGGCTAACCAAACTCCAGGCCTGAGGACAGCAGTCAACAAACCAGTGGCGGCTACATCCATTTCTGTATAGACTATGACATCAACACACACAATTTGCCACCACAGCAATTACAATTAAAAAGCTGCAGCATCTAGCTGTGTAATTGCACATTGCAACCAACTGAGTACCCGTGGCGTAAACCCTTCCCCCTTTGTAGGAGAAGCTATGGTGGCCGGCGAGGATTCACGTCACCGTGCTTTGCCTCTGCAGGAGAGAACTTAACTGTTTAGATAGAAAGAGCTCATTCTAAGCAAATTAACGTCACTCTTAGTTTCAGACGGATAACGCATTACTGATTAGGAATATTATGCTCCATGTCTGCCAATAGATCTTCCCAAATCCTACAAACTGTACCTTTAAATCATATATTTTACTTCTTTTCGGGAACGTTACCACCAAAAATGGTCCACAGATAAATATCCTGCAAACATTAACACAAATATCAGCCAATAGTGCACCTTTGCAGCGCTGCCTTCTTCATCTTCTGAGGAACGCGCTTCGCTGGCCTCCTGAGTGGAGGAAGGCGGTGCCTCTGTTTGACTGACAGCTGTCTGTCCAGACGCTGACGTCTCATCTGTGACCTCGGGGGCGTCTGTGGCCGCTTCTGTCTCCTGGGGAAGGAAAACGGAGCAGAGGGGAGACCGATTCAGGCGGTACAAGTGGCTTATTTATTTCGCCCACTAATTAACATTTTCTCCGCTGCCAACTGCTGCTTTGGTGACATTTAATCCCAAACTTCCACATGCCACAGTATCCTTAAAAACTGCATGACTCAGCAAAGAAAAACGGTTTGCAATCTTTCCCACAGGAAACTACAGAGCACAAACAATGCACCTCAGCCAGGCACACTCCTCTGCCAAATAAGTTTCAGATGTGCAGAAGGTGAGCTGAGGGAACCAAGGCTCTGCTGCTCCAGGAGTCAAGCAGGACTCCTGTCTTTATGAGCTTTGGTTCAAACTAAACATTTCTGCTCATTTCTGGACCCGGCGGAGCAGTTTGTGGAGTAGGGAGAGAATATACAGTACAGGTAGCTGTTTTAAAATAAAAACAGCACCACCAGCATTTCAGAAAAGTTATGAATAATAATCCTTTCCTGTTCAAAGGTAGAAAAAGAAAAGGTGGGCATTGGCGGCAGAGAAAAAGAGGACAAAAACCTGATCAAAGGTTCGACTCCTTGGACAGCTAAGTTGAAATTATAAACTGCCAAAACTGATAAAAAGGTAGGAAAACCTTGGCAGCACTAGTCAAATACTTTGACTTTTTGATGTTTGTCGGAGGAAGGCTCTTGCGCAACCGCATACTGCAGATTCTGCCTCAGGTCACTAACCTGCTCCAGCACATTGTCGTCCCCTTTGCGCTCCTCGGCGCTCTCGCTGTCTAAACCGGCTGGATCGGCGGCCGTGAGCTGATCCTCAGCCTCGTCAGAGGCAGCTTGTCTGGGTTCCACCTGGCTGGGGCCCTCCTGGGAGGGTTCGACCGCTTCCTGAGAGTCTGACAAGTCGGAGCTGGAGCTCTCTGCCTTCGCCTCAGCGGACGCTTCAGCGGGAGCCGACTGTAAAATACGTACGGGGTAACAAAAATAGAGCATTCGGTACGATGCAATACGACATTAGTGGAAAGTGATATAAACACACAGGAGACATAAAAAACCTATAAAATATGTTATTATTACTGCCAACAAATCCCATGAAAACACGAAAACTAACAATATGTTCATCGGCCCCAAAGGTTTTCCACTTAAGATACACATTTTAAACAGTGATAATGAATGCGTGGTAGTTATTTTTAAAAACGGGCGGACGACAGCAGGGTCAAACACTCCTGAAGCAGGAGGAAATGTGCCTATATTCATGGTAACAACAGTGCGGCTCATTGATGTGCGTTCAATAGTGTTTGGACAATAATGGAGCTCTATGGCACAGAGTAATAACAATAATTGTGTCTTGTGCATGTAGGTCAGACTTTATTTGACCGACTGTAGGCAGGAGAACAAAACACTTAAACTCATCCTGCTCTTAATTCTGCTCAGTAGAAACATCTCTATTCTGTTAAAAGTCAGTGCAGCAGCGTGGTGATGTTCCCCGTCTTAGCCGACACAGAGAAATCTGTTAAAATCACAAGTGTTCTGCCATCAGACACAAAGCAAAGTAATCAGGGTTTGGAGACAGGACCACAAAGAGCCAATGACACACTGACAGACACACACACACACACACTTTGTCTCAGAAGATTATCATTCTGTCACACACACAGTTTCTGTCCAAACAGTATTATCTACTGCATCACTGGGCTAACAGAAAAGAACAGAGACAAGACTTGGATGATTTTTTTGCTCTCTCTCTCACACACATACATACGCACGCTTGAAATAACAAACGAGCGTACTAAGGCAAACAGAAACAGGGCAGACGAGTAGACATGAAATGTGTCTGTGTATTTCAGAGGCATACAATAACACTGGAGCTACTGTCCACCTATCAGCACATTATTACAGTGACTGGACAACAGCTATGTGTGTGTGTGTGTTATTGTGAGAGTGGTCATTTCCTGCTGCTTCAAAAATAAGACTAGAGAAAGCTTGTCTTCTCTTTAGTGACTGCTTGTCTCTTCTTTTTTAGTTTCTCCCTCATGCATTTGTCATGACTTTTCATTCTTATTTCCTTTTTGATTCTTTGTTTTCAGTTCAGTTTAGTTTTAGCTTAGTTTCAATTCAGTTTGGGATCTTGCACTTCTGATTAAACTTTGTAAACTTAATTGTCTTTATGGTCTACGTTGGATTACATGTGTACTTTGTAGTAAAAACAGATCTGTTCTGCTGATTCCCGAACAGGAAATGTGTTGCAGAAAACATTACTTTTACTTTACCCACCTATAATATACTATGTCGTGCTTTATTGGCTCCGTTCCCGATCCGAGCTTCTTGTTCCAATTACTCAATAATATAACTTTGAAATGCCTAAATTATCATACCACGTCATCGAATTATTGATATGATGTGAATTAATTTATGGTGTGAATTTAACTTTACCTGGGAGAACACAAACTCCTGAAACTGACACGATCAGCTCGATGGCTTTACGTGGGACGACTTAAATATAAAGAAAGGATTGGCACCTGATTGGGTTAGCCGTTCCTTTAAACGTGTCTGAATCGGCCACAGTCGATAATCGTCGACGGCTAATTAAGGCAATCCTGAGGTCTGACTTGATGCCAAATGTTGTGGCCTGTTTTTTGGGTTGTTTTTTTTTTGGTTTGTTTTTTTTTTAAACTTGGTGGCCACAACTGTCCCTGTCCGTTTGTCCTGCAAATGTCTGTAAGGGCGCCAATCTCATCTCCTGGCAACTGTGGTAAACAGCTGCACTTTGTTGACTCAAGGACTATGCAAGCAGCACATGGCTCATAAAAACAATAAAAAAGTGTGAAGGCATACCAGATTAGGGGGATGGTAATTCTATCAACACGGCGTGAAAATAAAAAGGAAATTTGACTTGGTTTTCTATTTGGTGGCTGCAGCAGCTGGACTTTAATGCAATGCTCAAAACCCACTTCAAAAGGTTCAGGGATTCAAACTAGTAACCTTCCAATCGCAAGTCGCCTTGTCCCAGAGTGTTGCGTCTGTATCGGTGTTTCTGTCAATCGGCTCACCTCTTGCTCTGTTTTCACGTCTTCCTCCTCTTTGCTCCCACAGGGGTCGGGGCTCTTTGTTGCTTTGGCTTCGTCGGCAGGATGCGGCAGCTGCTCAGAGACCATCTCGGCGTCTCCGCCCTCACGGGGAGGCTCTGCAACGGATGACTCGACACAATCTGCAGTCGGTCAGGCGGCTGAACGAGCAAATGTGACGCACGTACCGTAGAGGAAAAACAAACACAACTCTTACCGAGTGGAGGTTTGGTATCCACACTGTTTTGTCCTGTGATGTTGGAGTGTTTGGCGTCTGCGCCCTCTTCTTCTTCGCTGGTGGCTGGTTCTGGTTTGATGCTGTTCTTCTTCAGAGGAGTGGAGTCTTCCGTCTCCTGCTTGGCATCCTGAGCTAGAGAGCACAGCCTGCAACACACACACACACATTTTCATTTCATTTCTTGCTGATTTTGGAAACACCTAAAGTGATTTAGAGAAACCAGAAAGAAATCATAAAGGTGGAATTCAAACATTTGCTATTTAGGATTAGAGAATATTGCCTAGGGACGTCCTGATCGAGTGTTTTTTTTGTCCCTGTTCCTCGTCTCAGATGAATCCCATTCTTATATTTGCCTAAATGTTGATCAAATATGTATCTGACACAGTGAAATAACAGGTGTAGCCTTTTACATTTGGCGCATCTTGGATTTCAAAGGCTTCTCGGTCCTAATAGTGAAGGTAGTTGATCATTTAGAACACTAAATATGTTTTACATTCATTCACACATGCAGTCAAATGTTTGAGATGCAGCGGCCATCTGTCACTAAGGGGAGCAGCGCTGCACCGTTACCAGGCTGAGGTGAACAAAAGTTCAGTAAAGAAAGTACCCCTAGTTCTGCCACATGGGTGTAAATATTACACTATAAAATAGAAAGATGTAGGGGTTGTTTAATAATCAAGGACAATCAAAACAAGTTGCCTTGTTTGAGAAGTTAAACCTCCAAAGTGACAGTCTGATGGACACTTGATGGTGTTATTGGTTAGTATAAAGTGGTTAAATATGCAGATTTTTGTATGCTGAAACAGGACACTGTGGTGAATACTATGCTGCATGGATTTAGGACACACTTTATCTGCCTTATAAGTGGTCAAAGCCAAGATGAATTCCTGATGAGTGAACCAGAGTCCAATGGGTTTCATGACGTTTTTATTGCAAAAACTAATCGAGGACCAAATCGGCTGTCAAGCAGCCGAGAACTACAGATGCCAATATGTGAATCTCATGATGAGGAATCTCCAAAATGTTAACAGAGGAAACGATCCTGCCAGGGGAAAGTGTTTGTATGTGTCAAATGAGCAGACGGAAGAATTATTTCAACACGAAAACACACTTAGACAAGTTACACACACGCGGGATTTGCATCTTGCTTTGATGAAAGTGTTATATTGTTCACTTTTGGTACAGAAGAGGCTTCAGAGGGTCTTTCGTTGTATATTTGGCCCGGCCAATTTCATTTGGATCATTTTAGTGGAAGACGGACAGTGGGAAATCATAGCAGTGAGTTGAGGTCATTCATTACATCATTTATCTGCTACCCATTTAATCCTTGTCAGGGTGGCGGGGATTTAAAGCCAATCCCAGAATGCACTGGGCAGAAGGCCAGGCAGTCATCCACAGGGTGACTTACACACACGGTGTCCTCAGACTGTGTTCCCTGACGAGTTATCGAAAGCAAGGGCAGAAAATCCAATTATGAATAAACAAAATGGAATAAAAGATGACGATAAGATCATTGTGCATGAAATAAAAACTGTGAAGAGCTAATAAAAGTTTACAGCAAAAACAAGGCACGTCATGCTCCCATAACCAACCTCACAAAAACAAGATCATGGAGTTATTTAGTCTTTAAGGGGTTTTTGGCTGAAATGGATTTATGAGAACATTTAAGAAGACTGTTATTTATTTACTTTACAAACAGGGGCTACAGCTAAAATGTATGTTTAAGGAGAGCAGAATGATATTACTGACTTACTTCATCCATCCTGTGTAGATGTCATGTAGGTTGGAGCTCTCGTCTGCCGTCTCCACCTACACACACACACACACACACACACACACACACACACACACACACACACACACACACACACACACACACACACACACACACACACACACACACACACACACACACACACACACACACATCCAGTGAATAAGGCTGTCTCACGCTTTTGACTGATGCCCTGAACGTTACATCTATAATCAACTATAATCACATGGAAAGAAGGAAATAAAAAAGTTGAAAGAGAAAAAGCAAATTTCCTGCAGTTCATAAGCGGTTCCACTTTGATGCCACATGGTCCCGGAAATGAAATCCATGCAGCAGCATTACTACACAACTCCAAACGGCAGACTGGGAATTCAAAGTTTGGATTGTAAATTATGCTTAAAGTATCAAAAAAAACATGGCATCTAAGAGCGACGGGTTGAATTTTGAGAGAGTTTGGTAGAGAATAGTGTTTAGACCAATTTTCTCTATTGTGGTCTTCCTAAAAACTCCATTAGCAACTTTTGGAAAAAATTAAATAAGATATCAAGTGAGCAGTGCACAGCCTTTTAAACAGCCTCTGAGTGTCCGGTTGCATCATGACTGTGCATTCTGCAACTAACAATTCTTAATCTGGCAACAATATTTTCAAATTGATTTTATTCCAATTTCTAAATCATAAAAATAAAACAGTGAAAGATTTCCATCACAATTTCAAAGAGCCCCATGTGGCATCATCAAATGTCCCATTTTGTCCAACTAACAAATCCCTCAAAATATTGGATTTACTACCAAAAACACTGAACCACTTGGCATGGCTGCTTGAAAAATGACCTGATTCATCATATTATTGCCGATTCATTTTCTGTCAATCATCTAATTGATAAATCATTGCAGCTCTAAAGCATTTAAATAAGAATGACCAACTTTTATCACTTAACACAGCAAAAAACCTAAGGAGATTTTGAATGGGGAGTCAGTGTGCAGCAGCAGGCCTGAAGCAGGGCTGCTTTTACAACCATGCAGCTTCTGTAACATAATGTTCCTTTTCCTCCAGGAGGCCTGAACACGGAGCCATGTGTTGTAACACACACACACACACACAGTCACTGAAAGACTGGCCTGCAGCTCACCGACAGCAACACTGGAGCAAAAACCTCACTGAAATCACATTTATATTTAATTCGGCCTCTTATATAACATGCAAAATGCGTGCGTCCGCTCAAGAAATAGCAATGAAATCGTGAGTTTGGTCAGAAATGACAGGAAACAGCGAGCTAGAGGCCAGTCAGGCTGCATCTGCACTGAACCAGCCTGTAAATGCTGAGGAATCGGACCAAACTTCTTACCTGAGTAACGTGTTTTTCCAGCACCTTAGCGGCCTTTTTGTAGCCGCTCACCTTCAGGTGCTGGTAGATTAAAAACAGCAGAGCGTCGTCCTCCTCCGAGGCCATGCTGACCGACCCACACGGCTGCGAAACGCGAGAAAACTGCAATATTATTAAGGAGTTATTCACAGTTCACTTCTTGCTCGCTATTCAGCGTGCGCCCATGCACGCTGACGACGCCCCCCTCGAAATGCAGCATGGGAAATTGAGTTTTTGAGGTTTTTTCTTTCTTTTTTCTAAGAGCAAAATATTCAACGACCACAAAAACATCAAAACATCATTAGTTGTCTTATTACAACGAGTAAAATGGACCAATAACACATTTTAGAGGAACATTTGGCCAAAAACTGCTGGTTTCATTTAATATGTAAGAATTACATTTATCATTTTTATTATTGCAAGCCAGAGGAATTAATTTCTCCTTAATTCTGACTAAACCTCCTTAAAGTTACTTTAGCTTGTATCCTCTTTTATCCATCCATCTTATTTCTCAGTTTAGTGGTTTAATATGAGGCTTGTGGCCTTTGTTAGTGAAGCAAAAAGGCAACTGACCATTTTTAATTGAATTTTAATTTAAGTAAAAGTATCAGTGGACTGGCTAATAGGAACTTATAGGACTTCTGACATGAAGGCATGCAGAGAAAAATCCCATTTTGGAAAGAAATTAAGAAAAATCGCAGAGATATTAGGAATAGAAAAAATAAGATTACACATGTTAAATCAAAATTAAAGTCAGATTTATGAGTTTAGGAGTATTTTTTTAATGGAAAGTATGAGATGAGGCCTGTAACTAAAAGACGTCTTAAAGTCTGTTACCAACAATACACCAGCAATGATATTTTACTAAAGTTTAAAGCTCTGCCAGCATGGTTTGTTTTCATGTTGTCACACCTGTCTTTACTTATCTGTCTCATAAATGGGGCTCAGTATCTCATGTTGCCAACTTCTGATATATTTCCTCATACTTTTGACTTATTGGCTCATAACTGGGACTCAAAAAGTCAAAATCTGACCCTGTATATTTCTTTTTAGTGTCATTTTTGACTTTTCATCCTTTGATACATTAAGGACATTTAAAGGCTGAAATGGTGTGTTTTGTGTATGGGGGAACAACTGTTTCTAGTCTGAAGGAGCTACAACAATGTCTGGCAGCATTCCTTCATGTGTTGCTCACTGCCAGTGAATCAGGCTTTAATAAATCACACACCCCATCTATCACTGCTTTGTTTGTTGGAAACTTGGAACGCGATACACCGCCAGCCGGGACAGCTCTCGAAGACGAGCAGGAGGTCCCGCTGCAGTCCGCGCTCTTTGAATTTTTCAAACGGACACAAATTGTTTGAATAAATAACACAAGTTGGACAAAATAGTAAGATTAGTAGTAAGTAATAACAAGTGTTAAGTAGTATAAGTGGTAAGTAATAGTAAGTGTTACAAAAAGTCTTTTCACCAAGACAAAAAGGAGTTGTGCTTCATTCTTTCTATCTTTCTGCCTAATTTACTTTCAGGTATTTTAAATAATGACTGTCAATCATCCAACTCATCAATTCATCCACCCATCAATCAGGGGCAAGATCATTTCTGTTCATTGCTTTCAAAATAAAAGCACAGACTAAGGAACCAGCAGCAACATGTTGAGTTTTCATAAAGATGTGAACCAAGCAGAGAAAATAACCATATAACTGTGGACCATTAATGCTGCATTTCCCCCCTCCACATTCTCCTTTTGTTGTTGTATACCACTTGTTAGCAATGTGGACCTTTGCAGAATGTCACAGCTGCCAGAAAGGTCCAAATTATCAAAACATTTCCGCCTGTTTAATTAAAATCATGTCCTCTATCTGATATAATAATCAAGGGTTATAATATAGGCTTTATCATCATTGATGATTCAAACAACAGTACTTTTTGTTTGTTTGCAATTTCGTTTGTTCTGTACGTTTAATATTCTTATTTCATGTAATTTATTGGGTTAATTGATGATGACATGTTCTGAATGAGCGAAATTGTTAATTATATTCAAATTATCCTTAATCTATTCCATATTGTGCAGCATACCATAGATAGATAGATAGATAGATAGATAGATAGATAGATTTTTTAAATTTCAGACTTCAACTTACCAATGTAAAGCAGTAATGATGACATTCATCTGCAATCATCTATAATGAACAGACTCTGTAAAACACCAAAAAAATACAAAATTAAAATTAGGCAGAATAGAATAAAAAATAAAATAATAAGACAAAATAACCCGAGAAAAAATAGAACATGAATTAAGGGCTTGACTAAGAATTCTTGATTTCATGAATTTCAGAGACCTAACACAAAGTTGAATTTCATTAAAATGGCACATGGGGTCATTACATTTGTGAATAATGAATTTGGCAAGGCCATTAAATCTTCTAATAAAACTCCAAACATAATACTGTTACAGAGCCATCACTGTGGTTTTACTGCTCAACTACTTTAGGTTTTGTCTCCAGAACAACTGGGTGGATGGTCACATGTAAACATCCCAGGCTTTTATTTCCTGATTGATGGGACCTATTTCCGGTGTCACCCTTATTTGTCTCCGGCTGACTTGACGCAGTTTCGCATCTGTACAGTAAAGTTGCGTAAAGAGAGAAATTCCTGGAGGTTTTCTCCGGTCAGCCAGCTGGCTCCTGTGCCTGTCTGCAGGTCTTACGGCTCGGCTGATGATCAGTCCGCGGTCCCACAACCACGAACGGGGCTGTCCGGTACCGTGACAGTTATCATGAGATACGAGAAACATATTTGAAGTAGACTTTAAACGAACGGCGTTAACGGCTTTATAACCGCTTCCCTTCTGTGTCAAGACACACAAATAAACTTAACGACAGCGGATGTTACACAATTACGACTTCAACATAAAACCCACGACAGTAAAAGTACAGGACGTCCAGTTTTGAACAGAAAATGTATTCTGTAACTTTGTATTGATGGAACTGAATGATTTTACATAACTGCCATTAATGACAGGAGGCTATCAAGCTAGTATACACATCTTTTGTGTTTCTTTTTTTTTATAGATTGAGTTGATTTGATAGTGTGCTGATGTCACTGCCTACCTTGAGCAAATCAGCAAATAATTGAAATAAATACAATAACAGAGATAAATAAAACAATATGTCCATACTGGGGTGAGTAGCTAGCTAGCTAGCACTGGAGTTAGCATATAGACTGACTTTAGTTAGCCACAAATGTCACTATCTAGCTAGCTTTAGCCTAAAGCTAGACGCAGACAATAACACACATATTTTCATGTAATATCATACATTTTCTAGTTGAGGCGTAACCACAGATTGTAAATTTATATCGCCATGCATCATAAAGTCCGAAATATTAATGGTATTATGGTACTGACTGTACCAGAGGCGGAAGCTGGGGCTAGCCTGTGCGGAATTAGCTAAGCTAGCTCCCTGATTAGCTAGCAATCCGTGACAATAAGTAATATACTAATAGGTAGGGACGTTTACTTACTTTGGCTTTACATTTTTACTGAAAGAGAATATTAATGCTCAACACTCCTCTCTTTTAAGGAAATCTTGATTTAAGTTATGTGTTGCAGAGGCTAACAACACCGGCCTACTTTTGAGGACCAAGAATTAAAGGTGTTGTTTTTTTTTTTTTTAGTGGAAACTTTATTTACAACCAGGTTATTCTTAATGCAAACCGCCTTACCTCTAAACTTGGCCCTCCATTATCAAGCTGTATCATGTCAGATCACGTTGGGTGTTTTATTTTGACAGGGCAGAGCGGTAGTGTCGGCGTGGTGTCGTGTGCGGCTTGACTTTGGTCCATTTCACTGCAAGTGAGGACGCTCAGACTGAGGGAAGGAAGGTTTGGTGGAAACTTGAGGACATGCGGCGCCTCCTGCAAACTTTACTCAAACCAAACTCTCTGCGAGCAGAAGAAAGACCCCAAGTGTGAAGAATGAACTGAAGAGTAGCGGAGAGGAAGAGGAGAGGAAGGCGGGGAGAAGAGCCGTTCACTCCCATTGATCCTGTATCGAGGTATTGATTTAGGCCTGGCTTTGAAATAACACATCTGCTGTGAGGAATGGGTTTAATGAGAAATGTGCTGATTTTAATCCTAACCTTTATTTGCACCTGGAAGAAACTGTGATGTCAGACTTGATTTGAAAACAGATATCATGACAAATTCTGTATTAGTAAAATGGTTCAGTCAAGTTTGAACCTGATCATAAAAAACACATTTTAATCCAGGACCAGACTGTGCATGCACAGTCTGAACTAACACACTCACGGCTGCCACAGGAAAGTGGTCATACCACCACACACACACACACACACACACACACACACACACACTAAAGTAGAGAGGAAGGTGTGTGTACTCTGCTGTTACCATGAGCACCAGTATCCCACCTAAAGGGAAACCAGCTCAGACATCTAATGGCCACCAGCTTTGAGACCATTCAAGCACAGAGAGCTGCTTTTTAGTCACTTCTTACACATAAAGTCAACATTGCGTGCCGCTCACGGCTTTGAAGCTTGTAAACATCTCATAGATCACGCAGACGTATTCAGTCTGCTGTTTTTCAGTCCTCCTCCACAGCACTAATCTGCATGTCAAACTGAAGCCTTGTCTGAGTAAATAAAGGGTTAAAGACCATAAAAAATACTCATAAAATCCAATGCAAAGCAGTTCAGCAGCCGTGAAACATCTTTGAGAAGCTTAATTCTCTTTTTTTTCGGTTGACTCTTTGTGACAAAGAGAGCTTTTGTTTGAACGTCATGATAACTTTTAGGCCAGAGTGTGTTGCGGTGTTGTATTGAATTACATTCACCAAACACTTCCACAGTTCTCTGGTTCCAGCTTCACAAATTCTATATCTGTGTTTTCACATTTGTCTGTTTCATGTTGTTAATTGATTATCTTTGAGTTTGGGACTGTTTCTCCAACAATACCAGTCGTTTTAGAGGCTCACAGAACATCAGAAGGTTTCTTTTTAACAGCTATTTGTCACATTTAAATTGATTAATCGCTTCATGGGATGAAACTTAGCGAGATCAAAAATCTATTGCCACATGATTACAGACTCTAACCCTAATACAAGTTTATATAATACGTTTCATGGCACTGTAACTGTATTATGAGATTTATTTTGAAGACAAAGTAAGTGAAATATATACTTTTCTTTTTAAAATTGTTTTATTGTAATGTTTCCAAATCTACATATTCGTGTGGCTCCGTCTATTTCTTGAAAATGTCCAAGCATTTACTTGGATGCTTCAAAAAAACTTGTCCAAGTCAAGTACAAAGTGAAATTAGGTACTTAGATACTGAAAACTACACTACTACACAAGCAAACACGGCCAAACACTGGTTTGCTGTCAAGGCTCTAAACTACCTAACAATGTTTTTTTTTATTTATTATTATAACCATCAGAAACTGACTGCACTCATTGTTGGTCCTAATAATGCACAGTACAACTTCTTATCCTTTTTTGAAGCTATTATAACTTTTATAAGCACTATTATAAGTTAAATACAGGAAAATCTAAATTACACCTCTATTATATGAATGTCTCTAACCCTGCATAAAAGAGTTTTAAGGGTTGTATTAGGACAACATATCCTGTGAGATCATATAAACCTGCTGTCTTGTCATACCATTTATACTGCCTTTATAACACAAATCAGTAAGATAGATGTCTTTATACCAGTATTGGAGTTTACATGTATTTTACATCCGTGAGATCAGCTTTGATCTGTCACTTTAATTTGATAACAGACATCCCAGTTGGGTCATTTTAGTCATAAACTGTTGACCAATTATTTTTCCTGAAAAATGACTGAGTCACGACACATATTGATGTCTCTATATGAAATTACATTTACAGTGATGGAGGATTTCATCTATGTTGTACAATATAAGGAGCTCCATAAGGAAATGATCAGTGAGAGAAGTCACACTCTGACCGGTCTGTTTCTGCTCTCTCAGGCTCGACTTATAATTTCAACACTTTTTATTGGTGTTATCGGGCCGCAAAGGTAGTTAACGGTTAAGCAGACCTCCTTAGAGTTTTAGCGCTCTCTCTCCACCAGATGGATGTGTTTCAGATCACAGTTACAGCCAACTTGGCAAGTCCATCTCAGATGTGGTTTTATGATCTACAGTCAGTCCTCCAGCGATGGCATGCTTGTGTGAATTTGTGCCGACTGAGACATTTTTCAGCTCTACTTGCCTGGTATTTTGGTGACAGACGTCCGTGCTGTATTGTGATCTTTTGTTTTATTGTTGCTGTTGTTTTTTTTTCCGCTGCAGGGTTTCCTCCTGTGAAGATGCAGGCAGCTGCTGCGGCTCTGACTGTGCTGAGTGTTTTCTTCAGCCTGGACTGCCTGTCCGCCTATTTGTCCAAACCAAACCAGGAGCAGCAGCGGAAAGACAGAAACACTCAGAATGACGAGACGGGCCGGAAGAAGAAGAACCAGCCGCACATCTTGTTTATCCTCACAGACGACCAGGTGTGTGGAGGAGACTCCAGCAGCAGTTATCTCTTAAATATAACATGGGGCTAATCTGACTACAACACCTGATGAATATTCAGAATACAGTTTGTTATCAATAACAGCAAATTTATGATGGTGTTGACTTAACGATAGATGATTTCCTGCATATTTTGCACTACAAATTCAGCTGTCCATGTGGTATGTGGTTCCAAAAAGACTTAATTTGTATTTAGTTTTATTATGGAGTAGAATTGAAAAAGTAGGCCACTCAAGAAGGTAAATATTTGGTTTGTAAGCAGAAAAAAGCCTATTTTCACTTTTATGAGGGAATAAAAACTTAAAACCCTAAATGATCAGTCAGTTGATTGATTGATCACAGTTCTATACAAACTGACTGAATATTAGTTTACATGAGTTTATTATCAAGCTATACCAGTGACTAGTCTTAAAGGATAACTTAAGTATTTCAAAACCGGGGCCCTAAATGACCGGAAGGTACAAGAAGGGAATTGGTCGTGTCAATCACCTTCACCGTGGACGTATGAAAATTAGTTTTTTTATGTTACATTAATATACACACAGGAAGATACGAAGAGTGGAGTTGGAATCAGAGGGTTTGTAACCATGAAGGAGACAAGTACCACACAGGAAAAAGAACTTCTCTGAGTAAAGTTTGAACCGTTTAAGGTTTGCATTGGAACAGACAGATTTGTCAGATGTTATTATCTAAATCTGAAACATTCAGCAGAACTCTTTCATGCGTCCACGACTCTAAAACAGGGCTTCAACGACATCGGCTACCACAACCCCACCATCAAGACTCCTACTCTGGACAAACTGGCAGCGGAAGGCGTGAAGCTGGAGAACTACTATGTTCAGCCCATCTGCACGCCGTCACGCAGCCAGCTCATCACCGGCAGGTACAGACGCCGCTTCACTCTTTGCTTGTTTGTCAGTCTCTTGTACAAAACTCTCTGGACTGGATGTTGACACCACTCGGGGGGAACATCTTTCATTGCTACACTGCAGGATTAACCTAAGCCGTTACAAATACATTACTGTGCTTGTTTTTTTTTCAATATTGTTAATCCATCCCAGAGTTAAAGGTCCCATATTATGCAAAATGCACTTTTGAATATGTTCTCAACAAAAATGTGTGTGAAAACACATGACTAATTGATTAATTGCCAAAGTGTTTGAGAACTAATTCATAGTCTCTCTTGTCTAATTTCATTGTCAGATTGTTATAGATAACTGTTTAAAATCTTTGTATACCTTTTTATAACTTTTAGTTTAAGACATGATGAAACTATTTTACTTTATTACTATTTAAGAACTGTATTTACTTGGTGGTAAAGCAACAGGCTGAAGAACAATTAATGAATCATTCAAAATGTTCAAATTTCAAAGCTGGCCAGAGTGCAGAACAATCATCGGAGCCTCAGGCTGTGCTTCAAATGATGTAGCTGCTCTGAATAATCTGGTCATTGATTAGGCTAGATGGATTAAAGATAAATGAGTCCCCGGTTGTGCTGTGAGTCCTGACAGCAGACCCTGTGTGAGCAGTTAGTCTGGTCCAAAGCCAATAAAGAGTCTGTTCTTCTTCCAGATATCAGATCCACACGGGACTCCAGCACTCCATCATCAGACCCAGCCAGCCGAGCTGTCTGCCTTCGCACATGGACACGCTGCCTGAGAGGCTCCGCCAGGCCGGCTACTCGACGCACATGGTCGGCAAGTGGCACCTGGGCTTCTACAGGTGAGATGGAGGCTTCACGGGTTATTATTGTAATTTGATACAATACAATTTATTGTTGTTGTTGTTATTATTGTTATTATTATTCCTGACAATGACTAGCAGGCGAGCAAATGTAGACGAAGGGTTAGAGTTATGCAGGTTTAAAATTTCAGCTTTGCAAATGAACTCCTTTAATACGTTTGCAAGCTGTTTGATGCTCAGTTCACTTTATCTGTCTTCTTTTCCTCCAGGAAGGCATGCCTTCCCACCAGGAAGGGTTTTGACAGTTTCTTTGGTTCTTTAACAGGAAGTGTGGATTACTACAGGTAAAACTATATGATCGTTATTATTGGTTACTACAACGAACAAGCACTGATTAGGATGTTTGGTGTCTGTGTTTCCATTATCTATTTCTATAACTCACGTTTCTCCATCGGTTCCCCAGTTACGGGTCCTGTGATGGCCCGGGTTTGTGTGGGTATGATCTCCATGACGACGAGGGTGTGGCGTGGGGCCGGGAAGGAAAATACTCCACCACGCTCTTCACGCAGAGAGCCCGCAAGATCCTGGAGAGTCACGACCCAACAGACAGGCCGCTCTTCCTGCTGCTCTCCCTCCAGGTATCACGCTGAGGTTTGATGTCACAACAATGTCAGTAGTAGCATCTGTGTAACACGATTTAGATTTAAGCCCCTCAAAATACTCTGGCAATGTGCGGCTAACATACAGGAAGAATAGCTGCAGAAAATGGGTCAGAGTTGATGCTGCGATGGGGAATCAGAGATGTCAGGATAACAGAGGCCAGATGAAAATGTTTTGGAGCATCAGGAATTTATTTAGAGACTGTTGGACTCAAAAATTAAAAACAGGCCACATGAAAAAATGCAACTAAAGAGTTTAAACTCAAAAGAACGGTAGTTGTTTATTTATTGAATTTTGTGGGCAGCTGTGTTCATTTATTGCAAAGTTTTGGGGTGGGGAGGTTTAAGAAAATCAATCATGGCAATAACCAGCTAAACAAAAAGCTGGTTTATTTGATTTTCCTTGGCACGAGGAGACAGGGTGTGGGGCATTCTGGGAAATGTAGGAAATGACTGACTTTAGTAGAAGTGCATGAAGTGGCTGAGGAAAGTGTGTTAGCTGAACTATATTACAGGATTTTATCCCAAAATAACTTCAACAGCATTATGCATGTATTATACAGTTCAACTAAAAACACGTAAATGTTCCTTTTAAATCAAAATAGCTGATTATACTGTGTATTACTGTAATATTAATGCTGATCACACTTCAAACTAGTATTAACAAGTATTTAATTGTTTGAGTGGAAGGTTGGCCATTTTCAGCATTTTATTTTGAAAAGCAGCCTACATTTCTGTCAAATGTACAAACGCACGTAAACACACTATTCATGTTTTCTTCAAGGCAGTTCACACTCCTCTACAGACCCCCAAGTCCTACATCTACCCCTACCGTGACATGGCAAACGTCGCCAGGAGAAAGTTTGCAGCCATGGTGTCCACGGTGGACGAGGCGGTCCGAAATGTCACCTACGCTCTGAGAAAGTACGGCTATTACCGGAACAGCATCATCATCTACTCCACCGACAACGGCGCCCAGCCATTCACAGGGGGGAGCAACTGGCCGCTACGTGGCCGAAAGGTAGAAGCGACTTCTCGTATTTTGTGAATCAGCCTCAGGTGCCAGCAAATATTTACATGATGTGCTAGAAATGGTACGTGTGGGGATCTCTGGTGACTTACGGGGAGGAGATTAACTGTAAGTGAACCTCCTGACTGTGTTTTCAGGGCACATATTGGGAAGGTGGCGTCCGCGGAGTGGCGTTCGTTCACAGCCCCCTGCTGAGACGCAGGAGGCGGGTCTCCAAAGCTCTACTGCACATCACCGACTGGTTCCCCACACTGGTGGGCCTGGCCGGGGGAAACATCAGCCAGGTCGGCGCAACTCAGCGCTTTGTTACAACATATGAAATGAATTCCTGCCATTACCACAAGTTTATACACGCGTGAATGTGTTTTGGGATTCTTATTTCATTGCATCTTGTCATCAATGTTGTTTTCTTTTTAGTTTCAAAGTGATTAGAGGATGGTTAAAGGTTGAAAAGCACTGCTACTGAGTGCATTATTGACCATTTTATTGTGCAGTAAAAGAGATTCAGGGAGTCTCAGCGTGGCCACCCAGGCTGCTGGTATCAGCCATCACTTTACTGTAAGGCTTTTTCAGAGGAAACTGTATGTTTTCCTCGGTGTCTCGCCAAAAATGTTGGCGTTCGCTCTGCATTAACACGAGTCTCCCTCCGATGAGTTTATTTGTTGTCACGGCTGGAGCTGAATGTGGAGCTCCATCTGTATTGATTCTTATTTTGGCCTGATATTTTACTAAAGTTCAGGGCTCTTACTGCGCTACTGTAAAGCTGTCTTCTTTTTACTATCATGTAGATAAATGTGCTCTTGATCTATCAGGATAAGTGCACTATGTCTAAACACTAGCCACATGGACGTTTTAGTTCTGACATAAATTAATTTTACTGGGAAGTCGTTGTACTCTGCACAACCAAAGAGCTTTGTTGGCTTAGTTTGCAAGTAAGTCTTCATTGCCAAAGCAGATAAACAGGGCTATCTTGGCGACAATCAAGACAATATCTGACTATTAACCCAGAAACTCGATAGCCTGTGTTACCAAAGTAAATTTATCATTATTCATTCCTGTGTTGTAAAAGCATTTCCTCTGGCAACATTAATGCAGGAAACACGTAGACTGTTATCGTGGTTTCACAGCACTACCAGCACACGTAGAAATTATTTTGATAAATGTGTGTGTTTGTACCCCTCTCAGAGCCTGGGCCTGGATGGTTTTGATGTCTGGCCCACCATCAGTGAAGGGAAGGAGTCCCCGCGTCAGGAGATCCTCCACAACATCGACCCCCTGCACAGACCTCCTGTTCAAACCATGACCTGGGACGGCGGCATAGAGGAAGCGCTGGGTAACCACCGAAATAAAAAGAAAACATCAGAAGCCAGCAGCAAGTTAAACTAATGACGTTCCCGTCATCCTCAGCTGTTCTTTGTGTTTTGCGCTAATCAGCAAATGTTAGCGAGTTGGTGTGCAGAAGTTATCATTTAGCCTAAAGACAGATTCCTGTTGTTAGCACATGCAAACACCATAAATACAGACACTTTCAAATCTTTTTAAAAGTTTGCTTTGTGGGAGTATAAGACAAAGGAAGGAAGGAGGTAGGAAAAGAAAAAAGAAGGAATATAAAAGTCGCAGGAAGTGAAAGGAAGAAAGAGACAGATAACAAAGCAACATAGAAATGGAATTACAGTCATTTTATCTGGTAGGGCATCTAAGTGTGTTTACATCACATCCCTCATTCATCAAACTGTGTCTTCTCTTATTTGTCAGTAACCAAAACAAAAGGCCCAGGCCGAAACTTTAAGAAGCCAAAGAAGAGGAAGGTCCTGAGGCAGCAACCAAAACAGAAGTCAGCCTTCAGGGTGAAGACCCTCAGGAGACCTAAACCCAAACCTAAATCCACGCCGCTTCCCAAACCGAAGCTTAAGCCCCTCTCAAGATCAAAGCCCAAACCCAAGACCAGCGTCTTCCCTCAGAGCCAGAGTCTGTCGCATTACAGACCACACCACAAGTCCCACTCCAGTGGATCTCCTCAATCTCAGCCTGAGGTCCAACCACGCGTCAAGTCCAAATCCAGACGGACCATATCCCAGAACCAGAACCCGTCACCAAAACCACCTCAGCCAAAATCCAAAACAAATCTCAAATTACATTTTAAGTCAAAGTCCAAGCAGATTTCATCCCTACACCAGAACGGGTCCCAGCCTGGGGCGCATCCCCAGTTTGGGCTCCAGTCGTCCCAGCCAGTGTGGGACACCTCAGTCCAGGCTGCCATCAGAGTTGGAGACTGGAAGCTGCTGACAGGAGACCCAGGCCACGGAGACTGGGTCCCCCCACAGGTACTCAGACACATTACTGTAACGTATCTTCATCCTCAGTTTCAAATTATCACGAATATCAATAACGGCAAATTCTGATCTTCAGGTGCTTTCCACTCTCTCTGGTCCCTGGTGGAACCTCGAACGTGTCATGTCGTTCAACAAACCGCCCACCCACAAAGACGTCTGGCTGTTCAACATCACGGCTGACCCGTGCGAGCGGCGGGACCTGGCAGACCAGAGGCCGGACGTGGTCCAGCAGCTGCTGGCCCGACTCGCCTACTACAACCAAACAGCCGTGCCGGTTTATTTCCCGCCCGACGACCCTCGAGCCGATCCCAGCGGGCACGGCGGGGCCTGGGTGCCCTGGGTGGACGAAGAGGAGGACGAGGAGGGGAAATATCACGGGGTGTACAAGAAAGGAAGGAACGGTAAGAAGAAAAGGAAGAAGAAGAAGTGCCGGCTGTGCAAGCTGCAGTCGTTCTTCCTCAAACTGAACACCAGGATGATGTCCAACCGGATCTGAGCTGATTGTTTCAAACACTTCAAGACTTGGAAAAGTTGTTTGTAGTTTTTGTATCGTTACATCTTCGCTCTGCTTCAGTCAGTGAACCTCTTTCTAAACATCTTCGTTCACTGGCTTCACTTTTCTACTTGTTGCTCTAAAAATCCAAACTGTTTCATTTTTAAATTCATGAAAACAGTATTTTCCCACTTTTGTCATTTCTAAACATTTCATAAATGCACATTATGCTCGTACATGCAGTGTTTGTACTGTCAGACGGGTTAGTGGCACCTACAGTTCATCTGAATGTAACAAGGCTCAATTCACTCAAAACACAACAGTTTTTCTCCCTTTTCCTCAGTAATATCTGGTCAATAGTTTCAGTTTCATTTGCCTAGATTTTTTTTGAGCAAGTTGTTGGTCCAACTTCGATAGAAAATAGTTTCCAGTGGTATTTGCTGACAGTGAGTTAATCCCAGTTCTCCAGGTTTTGGAAAGAGACGTGAACGTTGAGATAGGTGCAGAATTATCAGTGGCCAGTGGTACTTCAGTTGAAAACCTCTCCAGAATAATGTGAAACTACCTGCCTGGGAATATACTCCTAAAAAGGATAGTTGAGATAATTTGAAGTGGGGTTGTATGAGGTACTTATCCAGAGTCAGTGTATTGTGTACAGTAGGTGGTGGTCCGCACGTCCCCAGTTTGGAGGAGCAGCAGGAGTCCCGGCACAGACGCTAAGCTACGGAGGCAGCAGAGAAACAGTTTTAGGACCACCTAGAAAGATTAATATTAACTTAAGTGGTCACTATATCTTTGCTGCTTTGCTCTGCAGTCTGACTGCGTTTTCAACAGGAAAGTGAAGCCGTTCTCTCGTTCTCTTCGCTCTTATCAAAGCCACCAGACTCTGTTAACAAAAGCAGTCATTTTACCTCAAATAACAGGAGTTTGCTGTGCTGCCGCTGCCTCGATCCATGAACTAACACGTTAGTTAGGATCCACATTAATCATTTACAACACCAAAGTCACACAGTTTTGTCAAAGAGACAGAAAGAGAAAAGACTTTCTGTCAGCAATGCAAAGCGTTTACATTTAAAGTGATTCTTGTGAGTCATTTGTTTTTTAGGTGGACCTTTTTATAGCTAAAATACATTTTGCCGCTACCTTCGTCCTCAGCAGCACATTTCTCAGCTTCCATGCCAGGACCTGTGCCTTCTGTGACCTGTCCCTCTGAGCAGGAAAATGGTTTTGTGATTTGGGTGAACTTATCCGTTAAACTATTCTGGAGGTTTTCTCACCTGGTCACCTGATCCACTGTGTGATTTTAGAAACCGTGTGTCCTCTGTTTCCTCATTACTGTCTGTCATTTGGTCTTTTAATCTTTTCACAAACTGAGTTCTTGATTCAAGGACTGACACTATGTGGCAGAAAAATATATTTTGATGTTGTACATGATTTTTTTTTTTTTCTTAAACTTTGAGCAGAATGAATCTTGTGAAGAATCTGTGTAAGGTGAAATACACAAATTTGATGTATGTTTACACCAATAATTCACTCTAAAACGTCCGAGATCTGGGTTTTGAAGCAAATGTTTACTTTTTAAAGTGATCGTGATAATTATTTCTATAATTCTGTCACTGTTACCTTTGTGCTTGTTGTCTGGAGGAGGTTTAAATATGTTCACATTTGTAGTTAAACACCCCAGTGAACGTTTCTAATGTTGATTTTCTTTATGTATTTCTACGGATACGGATTTGAATGTATTGCCAATGGCAAACATACTTTGACTGTTTTTAATTCACTATATGCGACTGTGAACAGCTGAAACTGCCATTTAAACATTTCACAGCATATTCACTCCTGTAGAGGACTGTATGAAAACTTTTAAGTGTTTTCAAGACAATAAGTGTCAAAATCCTGAAAGCGGTGCGTTGATCAGGCATATTTTTAATTTTTTTTGGAAAGGTTAAGTTATTTAAATCAACTGTCTGAGGTTTTAATTACCAGAAAGCACTAAAATAAATGATATTAACTTTTATTATCTCTTGAGATAACAAACAAAATGAACCAATCAAGTAGCCGCCCTTCCCTCCTGCTGTCTCACACACTCCTCAAATGTAAAAAATAATGATTTTGTGTTGCAAATAGAAGCTCATGTGTTCAGAAAACAGGGAGGAGGAAGTAAAAAGTGTCACCACAAATGTTTGACCAGCATTGGTAACCTCTCTGAAGTCAGGTGGAGGTAAGCGGGACACCTGACCTCTAAATATTTCAGTGTCTGTAAATATCTAACAAACTATGGCTGCTGCTGCTGCTGTAACAGCTAGTGAAGCTCACGTCAGTGTGAGCGTCCAGCAGACGGCTCCTGTTTAAATGGATGTTTGATGTCTCCACCATGAGTAAATAAAGGTTAAATAAAATGTACTGTGACTCTGCTCTTTTATGTTTACTGGAAGCAGCATGCCATTCACCTCGAGTGATTTATTTTTAATGTGTTTTCAAGTCACAAGTCGTCAGAAAATTGTTAAGTCTGAATTCTGACCAGTAAAATTAGAGCATTTGGACATTTATTGTCACAGCTGTTTTTTATTTGTAATGTAATATTATATTTTATTATGTTACATTATATTATATTATATTATGATCTACCAACTTGTAACCCCAGTCCTATATAATCACGTTTGAATACCAATAAAATCGATTTAAATAAATAAATATGGAAGAATATATTTCTTGTTAGAAACTAAATGCACACAGTGAGTTTAACCACTAGGTGGTGCCAGATATCAATGATCTTTGCAGATTTGTCAGAGTCTATTCAGTTTTTCTCTCTGAAAACCTCCATGCACACACACTCACACACACACACACACACACTTGGGCTAAAAAAGGATTTTCCACGCTTGCTGTCGCCTTCGTACTTCACACTGTTTCCACAGAGGAATAATTGAATTGGGATCTTCTTTTATCCCGTGAACACAAGTGGGATTATGTAATCCTCAGGGATTAAAATATCATGATTCGGGGAGCAGTTTGGGCGCTGATGCTGCTGAGAAGCTGCTGGTTTGATGCACACAAGCAAAAAAGTGGCACCTCACAAACATAACGACACATATTTGTATGTATAGTTAGAAACTGGCTCCAAGGTCAGATATGAGCCAAATCCTGTGATATAAAACATCCTAATGAATTGGATGTAATACTGTAGCTCGAACATATAATTCATATGAAAGTATTTACACCTTTTTTTGTTCATGTATGCAGAAGGAACGAGCACCACGTGTTAAAATACTGCATGTTGAGGTTAAATATATTTATCCTTTACTCATCTTAAGCACACTATGTACTTTGTCCTGTCATACAACATCTCTCAAATAATTCAAATGACACACCCACTGAAGATGTGACTCTTTAAAACCAGATATCAAATATGTAGTTTTTCTGCAAAGGGTAAAACAAGAATACCCTCAAACAGCTGGGCACTGTAGCTTTTAACTAACTTTACTCAAACAGATGGAATTTGTGCATTTGTTGGGGACTATTTTCAGCAGCGGATGAATCCAGATTTGGTGCTACACTCAGAATTTCAGGCAGCAGGATGGCGTTTGTGGCACTGAGTCACACTAAACTACACCGAGTGTTCATAGTAATGAAGGTAATATCACTAAGGGCAACAGTGTGCCTCATTGATGTGTATCTAAGAGTTTTTGGACAATACTGGAGGAATAAGATATATCAGGCTCTGAAAACACACACAATCATAAAAACATTGCTGGTTTTATGGTGTGTTTCCACCAAATGCAAAGTGAATAATATATTGATCACCAGATCAGTTTTGTTTAATTGTGTTACAAGCAAACAGAACGACAGGAGAGCCGCGGCCGCTGCTTGTGCTTCGACTTGCTTGATGGAAAAGTTCAGCTCAAAGCTAGAATCAAGTAACAGACAAACATTTTCAGAATTTAACAGGTAGTTTAACTTTCTTGCAGACTTTTCTCAAGTGGTATCATTGAGGTTCGGCCGCTCCGTGGTTGATTCAGCGTCAGAACAGCCTGTCAGCGCTGAAATGCCCCTCAGGGACACCGGCTCTGTGCCCGTCTCTGCACGCCAGCGCTGAGAAGCACCCTGAACATTACACCCTGCACCACTGACGGTTGCACAGCACTTAAGAGTGGGACTGCTGACCGACCGCTGCAGCGAGAGCTCGCCCTCGGTGGTGTTTGCAGCTGGTAGGGACATGAAAGGGGACATGAAAGGGGACACGAGGAGGGCAGCGGGCAAGAGATCATGAAACACGCAGAGTAGAGCCGACATCACCATATTGCGAATAGATAAGCCCCGGGAACATCACGAATAACGGGTTCTGACTTCAAAACAAAGTGTACTGCACAATATAAACCACTTCTTATGACAAAAAAAAAGCCCAATTGTTAGTCATTTTTAATGGGTCACAGACATTCGCCCACTCTGAACTGAATATTTTAATCTTGTCAGCTAGTAATCAGCTAACAAGGGTATCAGGGGGGGAAAAAAAAATCAAAATTAGCATCTCTAGTGTGTGTGAATGTGTGCAAAAGATTTAAAAAAAAAACAGATGAAGTGAAGACAAAATCATCAGTAAGAACCGACCATAATCCCTTTGCAAAAAAATAAACACACACACACATACACACACACACACACACACACACTCCACAGCTTGACTAAAGCTCATACATAAATAACACACTAATTTCACTCGCACACAGTCATGCTTTGTCTCATCTGTCACACCTTGAATTAATGAGTTTACATAAAAATTATCTACCTTCTCACCCTCACTGTCACACACACACACACACACACACACACACACAGACTCAATGCAATCGTGTAAGCAATAATCCTGCCTTCATCCTGCTCCCCTCCAGGGAACTGGGGGAATATGAGATCTACAGAGCCGGAGCACATGGGCGGCTGTGAAATTAGGATTCCCTCAGCACAGAGCTGCTTTTAGATGGTTTCTGCTGACACAATCAAAAACTCATAATTGAGTTCTGTTCTGTGGTCGCACTGACACGAGCCTCGGTTTGTACTCTTTTGCTTGATTAAAAAAAGAAGAAAAACACACACACACACACACAAAAGAAAAAAGCCATAATGTTCCTGCATGCTGAATTCTGACGCTTCAAGCCGGTACACAGTGACATCTCAATTCGTGTGAGTCAAATTTAGGACTAATGACACATTAATGTGATTTTACACCGTCCACGTGTTCCAGGAGTTCAGTTCTGTCCTTGTCAGAGCAGCCTGACATGAGACTGGCTGCATAAATATTAACGCTGACTCTTTTACCTGTCACATCTTTTCACTGAGCCTCTTTCTCTTCTGCCTCCTCTTCACTCTCATTTTCATCCCTTTCTTGGCTCGCTGTCTGCACAGTTACAGCTGTTTTCATCACTCGCCGAGAAGCAGAAAAATAAATGGCTTTCAGCTTTCAGCTTTTTCAGAGGGGGTTGGGGCTGCTGCTCTCGGTGCTCTTCACAGTCTGTTTTTTTTTTTTTTTAATTAAGGCAATTCAAACAGGGTGAGGTTTACGTTTATTATCATTTAAATTACATTTTCCTTTGGTTTGTATCATTACATTTGGTCCACTTTGGCCCACTAATAGAATATTGCTGTTTGTGGGACTGAATCTAAAGGCACTGGTACACTCTGCAGCACCCCCCCCCCCTCCTCACACCTTTCCAACACTGAACCTGGGGGGCTGCATTTGACCATTTCTAAGGCTTTCTGAAACCGACAATCCAACATCCACGCCACGACTGGCCGGCTGTGCTGAGGTGAGAAAGGAGCTAGCGTTTGAATTTTTCTTTCGAGCTTCTTTGCACAACTATCCTCTGTGGGAACAAGTGAGAGCAACACCATGAATTCCTGCCATCTGAGACCGTAAAGAAATGGAGCTTGCAGGTCTGCAAAGTGAAGCCAATGCAGACGAGCCTTAAAGCTGCATTCTTTCTAATGGCCAGCAGGGGGCGACTCCACTGGCTCCAAAAAGGTGTCCAGTTGTCTGTCCGAAAATGAACCGACTTCTCACTTAATTTATACCTCAGCAAACACTTTCCTACTAAGTTTATGGTCTCTGTCGCTAGTTTACTGTCCTCTTCAGCATAACATGATGTTCTTTTAGTAAATAATGGTCCCATTTAGAGGAAAATAGACCATAAAGCAGGCTGTGCTTTAGGACAGGGCTACCTTGTGACTAACCAATCAGAGGCTTCACAGATTGAACATCAATTCTGGTTCAAGATGCCAACAGCCATAAAACCAAGACGGTGATGCCCATGAAGCTAAATTCGAGGGTTCAAAACGACGAGAAAGCGCGCTCCACTGTCCCCATTCAAATGATTTTCACATCTCCTCTATTGACGAGTTTCCATCCATACGTAGTGCAGATTTTAAGCAAATTTCCAGAGAATCTGCGAAAGAAAATGCTAATTAATTCAAGCTTCCATCCACTACTGTTCTGTGACTTTCAGGATTTGAGCACATCAAGATAAAACAGTTTGTATGAATTCATCTTGTGCCTTTTAACTACCGGAGAGGGTGCAGCTAGACGATGCAATTAAAAGCGCCAGTCAAACCTCGATGTTGGGGGAAAAAAATATGGAAATATGACACTCATGTTTGTTTCATCTATTAATTTTGAGGAACGCCAATGTCTTCAAGTGATGGTCGTCTGTAAAGCCCACACGCCATACGAATTTGTCCTTTTCAAGCGTGCTAGTGCGACTGGTCACATGGCTGCAGGCCTGATAACTACCATTGTCACACCCTCCTACATCACACACACACACACACACACCTAGGCATGTGACTGTTCTAAGGGTTTAGTTTTTGTGTTGTTTCTCAGAAAGGCAGAAGAGACTTTTCTGCAGGACGTCCATGAAGGTGTCCTTGGTGATGAACGCGGGCTCCGCTTTCTATCTGCTGCTGTTTATTTTTGCATCATCTTCATGTACTGGTGACTCGTCTTCCTGTGCCACATCTTTTCAGCTCTTGACAGTAACATGGAAGCTGCTAAGACTGATCCAGACGTTATCCTTGTATTGTCTATGAAGATTCTCAATCATCTGGGTAGTTCGATATCTAGAGCTGCTAATTCAGAGGACTGACTTTGGAAAAAAAAAAAGGAACAGATAATCCAGTTGCTTTTGACTCAGCTAGACATCATAAAATGCTATTTGAATCATGGCTGGGTGAAAGCTGGGCGCTAGCAATGCCTTTTTCTAATAAGGCACCCTTTATTAAGGGTTAAAAAATACCTTTTCCAGACCTGTGACGGTACAGAAGATCAAGACACATTTTATTAAAGAAGACAGTGACTCACTGCTTCTCCATGACTTCTTATAGGTGGGTAACACACTATCTGTGCTGCCTTTCTTTCTGCTTTTAACTTTCAACTGCATATTCAAAGACCCTATGATGCCATATATTGAGAAGCATTTATCGACTGTGGTGCACCAACAAATAGCATATTATAGAAAACCTCTTGAAAAAAAGAGTAACAACCAATTTAATTCACAAATGCACAACCCAAAGCATGCAAGACTGTAATTCAGCAGCATTAGTGGAGTGACACGGAGAGCAGCAGATACTCCACTTTGAAGTCAAAGAACAAAGACCGAGACGCTCCACACTTTGAGTGGGCTCGCAAACCAGACCGTCATTTGGTCAGTGTGATCAGGCCTCTGCAGACAACCTTGATTATCCCTGTTTGCCCTCTGACTCATCAGCCTTAATGAGCCTGCCAGTCCACAGTGTCTCCGCTGAGTATGTCTGCTGCTCATTAGGGTCAGTGGTAATTGAAAGCCGCAACTGTAGATGAAGATAGGAAGGTGGCTGTGTGAGATAAAGCCAGTGTACATGCCAAGCTGAGAGCACAGATAATTAGGCCGGGTTACGGAAGTGTCTTCGTGCCTCGCTCTCTTTGGCTTTGATTGTGCTTCATAGAAAATTACCTTAACTCAAAGCACCTACCAGCGTTTAAAAAAAAATTGTACTCATTTACTCCAGAACTTGTAAAGCAATAAACGAAACTGGTGTCAATGAAAACTACAAACCTCAAAACTCAAATTTTTCAGAAAATAAAGAGAAGAAATTACTGGCATGGCCTTTTCTGTGCCATTCATAAGAATTTTAAAATAGGCTGGACAAGACTAAAAAATGTTAAAAGATGGGGGGTTATTGTACATATTCATCATTGTCAACAAATCCCATGAAAACACCAAAACCAACAACGTGTCGCGACTTCCATGAAATTAACCTTTAAAAACAGTTCACAAATATGTAATTTCATTTTTATAAAGAGACTATGTTACGTCCTTTAACAGCTGGGCACTGTAGTTTATAGCAAATGTTACTCAAACTGAAGGAAATAGTGCATCTGCTGGGGACTATTTTCAGAGGCGGATTAATACTTAGTAATAATTTAGTGCTCTAGTGAGTATTAACTGCAGCGCAACGCTAGATAAACTAGAAGGAACACGTCGCTCATAAAATGTTGGATTTCTTAAATGTGAACATTGATTTTTTTCACGTCACGTAGCGCAGCTGACGTGGTCGTGCTGCCGTTCTAACAGAAACCTAAAGCTTCCCACACATCTTGTCTGATGTCTTGCAGTGCCTCACTCACGTCACCTGAGATTTTCTTCCACTTTCTTCTAAATTTCGGGCATGTTTTTTCACCATAGCGGTACTCTGAGTTCAGACTTTGGTTTTGATATATTTCATGACAGGCACTCACTGCTGTGCCTTTATTTTTATACTGAATATCCAACGGAGTAATCAAACAATGAACACGGACACAATATGTCTGTTGTGCTTGCAGCTTGTTCCACAGTTTACCGATTGCTTTGTGCTAAATGCTAACATCTGCATGCTAATCTGCTAAAAAACAAAATGCTGACGTGCTGACATTTGGCAGATGTACTATTTACCGTGTTTTAATCTTACTTCAGCTCGCTAGTATGCTAACATTTGTCCGAAGCAGATCTGAGGCTGCAGGGGGGATTATGTCGACCGCCAAAGTCTATAGGATTAATCATCTGGGGACCATGATTCACCCTGAATGTACAAAATTTCGTTGGAAATCATCATCTACATATTTGAGTCTGGACCAAAGTGGTGGGCCAACTGAACGAAAACTGCTAAAAAACTACTGTTCCTGAATGCAGCTTTGAGTATTCATGACATTTAAGCAGCCTTCGGCCGTCAGTTACATTTTCAACATGAAATAATGTAAATGTTTTGTGACTGTGGAATCTGGCGTAAAACACTTGGCAGACATGTTGGAAGAACTTTTCCTTTCCTTGTTCCTTCCTTCAGTATTTCATCATTTCTTTGAATACACATGCGTTTCTCTCTTGCTGCCTTAAACCTGAGACCAGTCACGTCTATTGCTTTAATTCTAGTTCACGCAGGCCTTTAACTACCTTATTGACAAACTTTCCCAAGAACTAAGATCAGCTTTTCTCTTACAAACTTTCCATCGACAGTTTTCCTTTCTTTCTCTTTGAAACAAGCAATTACAGACAGAGATCCAAACATGATCAAGTCAGACGCGCCGTAAACACAATTTCTCTGTGGGAGTTTGGCTCGGCTCTACTCATTTATTTTCCAGCTCTTATCAACTTTCCTCTTTTCCTCCACCGAGAAGAAGAATTTACATTTAAATGTCATCCGTTATTCCACCCAATTTGTGCTTTCTTCAGTGAATAACAGTCACAGGTAAACAGCTGCAGTGTTCCTGACTGGCTTTAACCAGACACAGAGAAGAACAAACTCGTTTTTTTCTTTACACTTTCATTTAATGAACTAAAGGTTATACTGCAATGCAACAGCGTGCAATAAGAGCCAAAGATTCTTTAGTTGCTGTCCTTTTCTAGATCAGCGCCTTTGTCTAGTCCTGAGTCACCTCCATGCCACAATGTGGATCACAGAACAGCCTGTGAACACACCATGTTATTTCATTGACCTTATGCTCTACATTCACCGCTGAGCTCTAAATATAGAGTCACATTTAATGTTTTCTTCTTCTAAAACTTCTGTTACCCGTAGTTCATGTCAGTGAATCCATCTTTGTGGGCACTTGGCACAAAGATAGGATCTTTTTCTACGGACGTCTGAACACTTTGACTTGTCAGAGGAACAGAACCAAGTTACTACTTTGTATTAGAAGCAACTGTTGGTTGGAAAACAACAACGGTGGCTCCTAAAAAGGTTTGCGTAGATGCTGCTAAAGCTAAAGCATCAGTTATATCTGAACTGGAGGAGCTTACTTCAGTGAAAAAGCAAAAGAGAAGCACCTGTTCCACTGGCTTCAAGTTTTAACACCATGTTTTTCTTTACAGTTTCTATGAAATGAATATTTTCCACTGGTGTTTTCTTTTTTTTTTTTAAAAAGATCAATAACAGATTTATCATACAGTATATTTTATGTGAGTTCTATTTCCTTGTGTAGCTTTTGAAAGATTTTCAGTTGCTTTCTGCATCAGATTTAAAGCTCTAAACACTCCCCTCCCAAAAAAGTGCTCAAAGTAGATTCAAATTCAGGCATACTCTAACCTTGAAAGCATAACAGTAAAGTATTGTTGAAACTTACATGGCTTTGTAAGCTTGAAGAAAACTTTTTAACAAAGATGTTTGTGAATGATTTGTTGTTTTGCTGTTAAAAGTTTTCTGTTCAGACGATATTCAGCACTCAGTCATGTCCTGCCTGAATACAGACACACATCAAGGACAAAACCCCCAAATAAGTTAGAAGGCGGTTGGTTACAAGCTGAAGAGACTGACAAACTTATTACTCACGGTAAAAGTTTTTAACAAGGATTTCCCATCAAGACACGCAGTCCTACAGTGCACTCATTGTTCACACAAAGACAAAAATGACAAAAACGACTTAATGCCCTGGATTTTTATTTCATTTTGTGACAATTCAAGAGGATTCTTAGTTTTTCCTGTGTGTGTATGTATGCATGTGTGTGTGGTGAAGGGTCTACAAAAACAAAACAAACTCATGAATCAACTGGGCCATTGGAATGGGCATTGGGATTGTGGTACAGACAAAGAAAAACTACAAGTAGCCTTGTTCAGTACCAAACTCTTCACAGAAGAGAGCAATTTTTTTTGTTTTTTTTTTTTAGATTTTTTTCTTTTTTCCCAAATGAAGGCACCCGATAACTTGTGGTTCATGGCCTTACAGCCTTCTGGAGAGTTTTTAAAAGTAGAGAAAACTGCCTCTTTTTTTTTTTTTTTAAATACATGTTTTCTTCCTTATTATGTAGAAGCTGGAATGATAATAAATGTCAGTTACTGCATTTTTTTTTTTTTACTCCCTTAGTTTTTTTTTTTGTTTTTTTTTTAGATCAACAAGTAACAAAAGAATGAAGTCTTTTTGTGAGGAAAATTAAAAAGAAAGTGGGAGATACAAAAATATTTATTTTAAAAAAATGATAAGGGGACATGGGGGCTCATCTTTTTAGAGAAAACAAATAGTAAATAAGGCCAACTGGTGCAAACCAGAGACCAAAAATCATACAAAAGCAGCAATCAATCAATTAAAAAACAAATTATATAGTGCTTAGATAAATCAGAAGCAGCAAAGTCTTCTGGGAAAGAGTCTTCATCCCCATTGTTTTGTTACTTGTCTCAGGAATAATATACGTATGGAAGAGCTTTGTGGAAACTGATTAACCCACTGACAAACTGATGCCTACAACAAACAAATTCACACCTGTCGTTGTCGTCTCCTCCTGCCCTGCGCCTGAATCTGTATGAATGCATGTCTCCATGGATTCAACATGACACATGGGAACATCGTGGAAGGATGCCCAACAAAAACGGGCGAGCTCCCGGCCATGTTCACAACATCCAAAAAAATACAGAGCTTTTAATCTAGCTAAACACTGACTACAGCACGGGGAACCGGTGAGGGGTACAGTGTATGAAAAAAAAGAAAAAAAAAAAAAAAAAACATGAACGGGGGAAAAAAAAATAAAAATAAAAAAACCCTTTGTAAACACGGCACAATAAATAGATCAAACAGCAGGCTCTGCACCATGCATGTGATGACATACATTTTTCTGTGGTACAACTTTCACACCTCATACTCGCACCAGTTGCAGTTTGTCGTTTTCTCTTTTTAATTTTGATTTTTTTTTTAATATCTCGAGTGCAAAACATCACAAATGAACAATTCTGTATTCAAGTAATGTTATATACAAGAACAGGGGGTGGGGAGGGGGGTATTACAAATATGCAGTACTGTACATATAATTGCCATATTAAGAATTTACAGACGATCTCTTATTAACAGTAACAAATGGGGAATTGAGGGGAGAAAAAAAAAAATTTGTACGAGACGAGCATTGCAATTAAGTCCCAAAACAGTTACCATGGAAACCCAGCCTTGCCGTGCTCATTCCGCCACCACTTTCTTTCACGACTAACGAACGATGCATAGCACCTAAAAAAAAAAAAACAACAAAAAAACAAAAACAAACCCCCCCCTCAAAAAAAAAAAAAAAAAACAACAGAAGGAGTTACGCTGCTCCCGTGCTGCCTATGGGAGGCTACGTAACCTCCATGGCCATTGTGTTCTCTGATAGACTGTTCAGTGCTGGCTTGTCTTGTTCGTGATTCTCCCTGAGGACAAAAGGAGACGAGACACGGTTAGACGAGCAGCAAGTACTCAGCATTTTAAATTGTTTCATCACACTTAAACCAATAACCTGGGGTGTCTCATGACCACATATTCAAAAACCCAGTGGAGCTTACCCACCAAACCACTGTATTTCAAAAACGGGGGTGTTGTGGACATATGATGTTAATAAGGCAACAGTGGGGAAGCCACTTGTCTCAGTTACAATAAGTTCAAAAGAACAGCACTCATCAAGATGAACGGGGAACCCTGATCAAGATGCAGTTTCCTGTTAAGCATTACATTAAACTAAAGAAAACTACCATAGGCTGTAAAGCTAGTTCTTGGCACTGGTCCATGTCGTATACATGTTCCAACAATAGATAAGCAAATAAAATAAAAAACATGGCGACACACACATTCTTCTTTCTGCAACGTGAACATTAAAGCAGAACTTCTTCCTAAACTTCCTGCTGTTGAAAAGGGCGTTAAATCACCACTTACTGCCCCTCTCTCCCACAGATATGACCAGATATGCCCCGTTCAATCAGCGCTTTAACAGTCATTTTCTCCCCCAACTGACTAAAAAAAAGATCAATAAAGAACAAACTAGCTTATTTTGGACGAAATTTCGTTATCAACACAGTTCATTACACAATAAAAGGCTGGAAAAACAGCTTTACCAGTTTTTGTTTTAGGGATATTTAGACATAAACAACCCAAGCCGCTCTACCAGTGTCAGCTACAAGCATTTCCTCTACTACAGGGGATATCTAATAGGTTAATTATGCAAATGAGCAAACGGCTTTGCTTCTGTTTAGTAACCCTGGCAGTAGTATATCTGGTTAAACCTGTCTTGGTACAAAAGCACAGCATTAAGCTAAATATAGTGTCAACATGGCGCTCAACATATCTTCTTATGTGATACTTTCTGTGTCTGTGGAGCATGTAAATAGGATGTTGTATTTTAACACTAACACATGTGAATACTTCAGTGCATCTGTCAATCAGACTCATTACATATTAACATATGACTGTAGTGTGAGAAGAAGACTTGTTTAACTCAACATAAACAGGTAACGGCACCTTTTATCATTTTAACCATTTAATGTCCTCACGCTGGTTGCAGGTGTTTCCTCACCTGGGCACTATGTCCAGCGACGAGGCTGAGGCCGTAGTGACCTTGGGTTTCTGACAGTTGGCGGTGGCGGCGGCTGCATGGGCGAGCTTTAAGGCGGATGTTGACATGGTGGCGCTCAGCGTCCGTGGAGCGTGGACGCGCTTGCCAGTGGGAACACCCAGACGGAGGCTGTTGTTGTTTCCCAGCAGGACCTGAGTGGTGGCGGTGTTAGTGGTAGTGGCGTTGGCAGGGTGGGTGGTGCCGTTGTTGTTACTGGTAGCGGAGGTGGAGCTGGTGGCGGGGGTGGTGGTGGCGCAGGGGTGGCGCAAGGAGGGTGTCGGGGTAGTGGTGGGAGGAGCCGGGGCGGCGGGGGAAGGGGACGCTGTGCTCGAGAGGTGCAAGCCCTTGTAGACACCTGAGGGGTCAGAGGACGCCAAGCGGTGGTGGGGGAGGGGAGGGGACGGGGTGTGAGGTGGAGAAAGTTTTACTCAACAACTGTTTTTTAATGAAAAATCTTGGTACTCATATTGAGAATTTGAAGCACTAAACGCAATAAAGTATAACATTAAGTATCTCTATTCAAGTATTCAAGGTAATTGTTGAAAACCAAACGGTTTAAATGATGCCACGTTAAACCAGCTCAGTACAAACCTTAAGTTCTTTAACGAATAAGAAGAATATTACATTTCAACTGAGAGGCAGAAGGTCATTTATGTAGCTGGATTCATTCACTTTCCCACAGAAAATAAGTACTGGAACAAAAACAATATTCTGAATGATAAAGTGACGGCATGTTTTTTTTGTAGTTTTATCTGTAAAGGACAGATCCTTGGGACGCCGTTTTCATCTGCACAATAATCTCAAATGGAAATTCCATTTAGTCACTTTTCTCGGTTATCTCTGAAATCCTGCTGCCTGAAATGGCATCAGTTGTTGAGGGTTTAGTGCTGCAGGTTTTGTTCAGTCTGCTTTGTGCTGATATCTGTTCTTTCAGTGGACTCCATTATGGGCTTTAGGACTGTAATTACTTTCCCCTCATTGTTTGCTTTGTCTGTTCAGTGTCCCTGTATTCAAACACTTGGGTGAAGTGCACTTTATTTGGGTGAATTGCTTTTGGTTTTTCTAACTTTGGGGTTTCATTGTTTTCAAAACAAATGATATTTTGGAGGTTGGGTACAATCAGACAGTAATGAAACGTTTCCCATGTTGGTTGTGAATACTCAAAATGGTCAGAGACAACAAGTGCAGTGAATCAACGGCAATGACCGTGTCATTAAATAAAATGAGGATAATTATTCACGCCATTACTGTGATGGCCAATTTCCTCATGTGGACTGTTATACGGTCATCCTGTCATCGAATGCCTCTTTCTCAAAGTGCAAGTATACTAAACGAGCCGACCAGCAGCTATTTGGGGGGCTGCCGTACCTGAGGGAGAGAGGACGCCATTGACTCCGCCTCCCAGGGCGAGCTCCTCCTTGGTTTTGAGAGCCAACAGTTGGTCGGCAGTGACCACGGCCGATGCGGCGAACTGAGCGCTGGCCTGGTCCAGTGTATTCGCCAGGTTCTGTTGGGGGAGAAGAAAGCAGTTAGTCACCAAGTTTTCCTTCTTCCGTTTTTCAGACTGGGTTCCCGGAGTGACTGTGGGATACTGACATGTGTGCTGTTTGCAGTTGCGGTGCTGTTGGCTTGCTGTTGCAGCTGGGCCTGCTCCAGCTGCTGCTTCTGCATCAGGGCCAGCTGCTCCTGATGCTGCTGGTACTGTTCGGCTGTGAAAGCTGAGAGAGACGAGAGTTTGTTACAGATCTGGAAATAGATTCACACCATCAACTAACAGCCTAAACCAAGCAGAAAATACAAACGGACAAATTCATCTCAGCAAAATACTGCTCAGTTGTAAATGCAGAAACAAGGCACGCAGGTTTTGTGGTGTTTAAATACATTAGATATTCTTTGGCTCTTATCGCCTGACACCTGCTTTAACCTCGTACAGAGAGAGGCCACAGAGAGGCATCACCTCCACATAAAACCCTGGGAGGCTTCACTTTATAATCATAAATCTCATCACGGATGCACGGGGTTGTTTGAAGCCACTGTTTTCCTCTTGACCTCTCTCTCCATAGTGTCCAATCACAATATAAATATGATAGCAATTTGTTTCAACTTCCTTTTCCATTTCATGATTCAACCAGCGGCTTTTCCAGCACTGCTGTGGTTCTATGACTTTGTTAAATCGACAGGCACAACAGCAATTTAAATCCACCCACAACCACCCAATAACTGTCTAAATTGATAAAGCAGCTGCCAAAAAAAGACTATTGGACCAGGAAACTACAACCAAGTTCTGAGAGCTCAATGGTGAGTAGAGGCGTGAGGGACTGTAGTTGATCCACGGTTTGTAAGGATCTCTGTCCCCAATTCAGCTCAGCAGACCCTCACAGCTCATACGGTCTTCTTTCTCTGTTTAACTAGGTGTTCATACAGAGTGTGTAGAGAAATGATTCAGTGAAAAATACATTCGTACCATACATTGCTACTTTTGAGCTTGTATTTATATTACTATATAAATAGTGTGCACGTTCATGTTCCACTTATCTATCCTGTAAATAACATGAAGTCTTACTTTACTGGCTTTCTATTGATTATTTAGTCCTATTCCCACATTGCATGGTGTTGCATGCCCTTGTGAGATATTGATTCTCTTACTCCCCGTGAGCCTTTTACTTCTCGACTTCACAGAATCTGGGTCTCTTCATCACCGTGTGCATTTCATAGTCACAGCTCGTACCCTGTGCACCGCCTCCGCCTGGAACACGCTTCATGCTTACTTCATGCAATCTGACACCGTCTGTTTTAATCACAACACTGCACCTTTTAATTACAGCTTACCATAACCCTGCTCTCTTAACTATTGCATCAAAGCAGTGGCTAAGGTGGTCGAGTTTCTCGCTAAATCTCGTTCATAATATCTGTGTCCTTGAGTTTCTTTGCAAGCAGACCAGTTTTTCCAAGAAGAAATCGATACAGTTTCCCATGCACATCACAACATACACAAATCCGTGTAAACGGCTTGTAGCGACATCAAGACACCACCCGCCTGACTGCTCTCACAGTAATACCACCAGGGACCTGTGGCATTTAGTTTGTATTCAACACTGCACACCTTTGTGTCCACACACCACAACAAATCCTGCACATCTCATGAATTTATTTATCAGAGCCAGTTTTAATTGACACCTCGTGGACTGGGGGGAGTTTGAGGTGACACAATGTGAATGTCTGATGTTGCTGTACCTGATGAACAACAAGAAAAAAAAAAAGATCACAATGCAGCCGCTGGACAGGACGGACACAGGGCCTGCTATTAAAACACTCCGAACAAACAGAGGAAATGAACACCACATTCCATGATAATACAAATAAAAATCAAGAAAATGTAGTAAAAAGGAAGCAATCTGACCTGAGACCTGTGTATACAGAATAAATTCATGGACGAGTAGTTGCCAGTTACCTCTCTGACCCAGCATGCTTCTTAAAAGGTCAGTTCAACCGAAACACACATTTCTGCTTTCACTCAGAGCAGCAACATCATTGTTTATGTGAGAAGCTTTTAGCATCTCCTCTCCTACACAGTCAGGAGTGAATAGAATATTTAAGCTGATAGTATTCAAGAAATGCATTTCAAAAACTCAACAGAAACTAGTTTTACCACAATCCACAGACCTTGAAAATAGTTTCAAGGTTTTTCCTCAGTGCACAAAAAATCAAAATTAGATCAAATAAAAAAAAAATCTAAATTCTAGATGCGTGATGGCAGATCTCGCAACTCCAGAGCAATTAAAACTCTAGGATGGCTAAATACTACTAGGACTGAGAAAATTTTTATAAATTAGGAAGCTGAAACTTTAAAAACAAGCCACCAGGTAGAAAACAAGAGGTGCTGGTGGTGTGTGGGTTGTTTTATGTCTGTCCTGTTTACACTAGTATATTTTTGTAATTAAATCAGTTACTCAAAGGAGAGATGTGTAACCCCCTGCTGTCATACAGCCTGACAGAGTGCATCCAGTGTGTGTGTTTGAATTCAGCCAATCCACTTACCAGCAACGGGTGGGGGTGCAGGGACAGCCCTCGCTGGGCGTTGGGAGCCAAAGGGCTGTGCCCCGGCCGTGGAGACTGAGACCGGGCGCTTCAGGCGTCGACTCAACTTCCTGAATAGCGGGTGGGCATTGTCCAGCTCATGTAGTGGTAGTGTCCGTGGTCTAAAGTGCCGCCATCGGCACGACTTTATATTCAACAGTATCTGACTGAGGTCCGTGGAAGAGGGGGAGGAAGGAGGGGAGTTGTTGAAGGAACTTCTGTCTGAGGTATTTGTTTCTGAGGTACTGGCAAACTTGTTGGTGGCCGGCGAGCGTGAAGTAGCTGAAGGAGGAGGAGGAGGTGGTGGTGGTGGTGATGGAGGAGGAGATGATGATGGAGGAAGAGGCAGATGGAGCATTTCTGGATCCAGTCCGTGGAAAACGTTGTCATAGTCCGTGTACGCCCTGTCCAACAACACCCTGCGTGATAAGGAGAGGGTCAGGTTGTGGTCGGGAAGCAAGACAGATATTTAGCCTCATTTGTTTGGCAAACAGCTGCTTCTTTCTAAAGGTTTATGCATCATAACCTTATAATTCTTGACAATAGTAATGCATTTTTTATAATCAAGTATTCTACCAATTATTCAGTTAATGAAGTCATTAGATAGGATTTCATCAAAATATCTTGGTTTAAATATAAGAGCAAGAAATGAGAAAAGGGACAGGACAGCAGCGCACAAGCCATTAACCAGGTATGCATTCAAAGAGCTAACAGCATGTTAATGCACTTTACCCAAAAAACTGGAATTCAACTGACCTGCCACCTCGTCCGACGCGTCGTCGCGCCATACCAAGGCAGCGCCGCGGCACGGTGAGCGTGGTGAGGCTGTAGCGAAAGCGAGCCTCTGCAAAACCATCCTCCCAGGGTCCACACCACGGCCAGCTACCCACACGATCCTGATGAGCCTGCGGACAGACAGGATGCTGAAAGTCAGCCACTGCGCTCTTAACGTCGGTGTAAATGACCTCTGATCAATCTGCGACTGGTGGATTTAGTGGCCTAACAAAGAACTCTCAGTCTACTGTGGAGAGTGAACTACTTTGAAAACTGGGATAAAATTAAAATCTAAAATGCCACAAAAATTATTTCCTCCTGCAGGACATAGACTTTCTAGCCAAGTCGTCTACATTACTTCACCTACGTTACATTACATTACATTTAAATGCACTGGAAATGATCTAAAACCTTGTTACAGCATGTTATAACACAACAGCAAATAAATGTGAATAATTCTTCCTGTTCTAACCATTTCTTTGCAAAGAGCATTTAAGAGCACCTACAACCTCAGGGAACCACTGCTGGGACATTATGCCCCTTAAACTTGGCACCAAACAAGTAAAACTCTTACACGCTTTTTTTAATATCAACTGTGCAGACAACCACAGCACTTACAGCGTAATACTGGCAGCCTGCCTTCCTGCGAAAGGCGTAGGCCCCATCTGGATCGTTCTCCTCCTCTGCTTCTGATGAGCCTGAGTGCAGCTGTGGGCACAGAGGTTAGAGGTCAGTCTAGGGTCACCGACAGCAGAATTTAACACGCTGAAGCCAGAGATTCTGGGTTAAAAGCATTTCCCTCCCACTCGTCTCTCTCTTGGTTCTGCGATTTTGAGTGTATTTATCAGGGCAGAGGCCAGAGCTCGTTGCCACTAACAGTGAGGGTATAGGAGGAGCTCAGGCTGGCTGCAGTGCTGTAGGACCTCCAAGTGAGTAGAAACCCAAAAGTTTATTTCAGGTCTTTTTATTTTTAACAGTGTTTCCAGCATATGTTCTGTGAAATTTGATGAGACATTAAATCCAGATCTAAACCCCTGGAAACCCTAGAAAATGTATTCTGCAAATAGTTTTACTTTCGTTGTCATATCACCATCAAATCAACACTGTCATCTGTAGAACTGCAAGGTGTTTTCTTAGAGCCATTTAATTTTGTTCCTGCACTTGGGTTTCCATTGATGGTCACTTTGAGAAAATAAAAAACTTTTTCTACTGAATTCTATAAACTGATCTATGTCAGCTTAAACAGTCAGTGACCAGCAGCAGGTTAACCGTTGAGCGAGTTGCTCTAGGTAGTCAACAAATTGTATCATGACATAACGCAATGCACCTAACAGAAGCTGCTGGCACTTTGACGTGTGTGTAATTTCATAATCATGTTTGCAACAAATAACGAAAAAGGTAATGTAATAATGTGACCTAATATCATAATGTTATTCACTTGAACACATCCAGCAAAACCCATCTACAAATGATTCATTCTATGAGACGAGTGGTGACGCCTGGTCTGTGTGGCGGGCTCAGCTTTGTGTGAACATGTGACCTGAACATGTGACTGAGTTTCCATGAGCTGTGCATGTACCTGGGAGAAGGGCTCGTCGTCCGAGCTGGGGAAGTCGTACTGGTTGAGGTCCTTGGCGTTGAAGACAACAGGCCCCTGGTGGTGGGGGGTGCCCGATGAGAGAGGCAGCACCTTCTGCTTCTTCTCATACTTCCTCTTCTGCCGGGGAACTTCTGTCTTCTCGGGCTTAAGGGGGGAAAGAAAAGATAATGTGTGAGACTAAAGAGCACCTTAAAAGCCACCTTCAGAGACTGGGGGGCAACAGGCAACCTTCAATCTAGCATAAAGCTCTCTTAAAATATTTCCAATAATATCATTTCAAAATTCAATTAAGAAGTCAAGTTTGAAAGTTTCATTCTGTTCAGAAAAATCACACTGGCGTGCCCCGGTAGTCAATCTCAAATAACGTGTAATTTTTTGACGACAGACTTTTCACACTTTCTTAAATTTTCCAGTCAAATGCTATGGTTCTGTTTTTAAATGGAGAGCCTCACCTTGGATTTGAAGTCCTTGAGGTCCATGTGGTCCTGGTGTCGGTACTGGTTGGTGAGGGGGACCAGGGGAATGATCTGTGGCCTCACCAGCGCCCGCTCAGCCAACACCTCTGCCATCACCTCGCCGCTGTAGTCTGACATGACGTTTCTGGGAGAGAAACAGGGGAAAGGGTTCATCAAAAACCAGTGTCAGACCAAATAGAAGAACCATTTCATTTGTCAAAGTCCTACACCTTTCCCCTCAAACTACACTACTGAAAAGTCATTTAGAAAACTACGCCAGAAGGAGCTTTAACTGTTCTTTTATCTCTTTTACACACAGACTTTTTTTCCTTTTTAACGGCCCTGGCTGTCTCCACCCAGTCAGGCTGTTGTGTCGCTGCTTTTCGTTTAATTTCTGTACGAAGGCTTTACGCGTGCAGCCTCACAGAGGCAGCCTCACCTCTTCTCAAAGATCTCCAGTGTGAGATGCAGCAGCTCTCTCTTGCTCTTCTCTCTCCTCTTGATCATTTCCAGGATGGTGACGGCTCGGCTGAGGTCCCTGCGCAGCTTCAGCATTTTCTCATAGGACGCCTCGTCATTCTTACGGTTCTGAGTGTTTAGGGAAGTAGTAAGTATCAGAGATGATTAGAAAACAAAACATAAAATACACTAAATGGTAATGGTTAGATGTAAACTTGTAAAACAAAAACAGCACTTCATCACAAAGACAAAAAGTCATTTTCTAACAAAACTGGCTCAGTAATTATAAAACTAAATTTACTGACCTGTATTAGTTACAGGTCAGTAGTATTTAGTTATTGACCTGTATTTAAATGTGTTACATATATGTGGATCAAAACATGGAAATCAACTCCTGGCAGGTTTTTGGTGCATTACTACTGTGTGATTTCAGTTTACCTTCATCCAATGAGCTTTAGAAATGTACAGACGCCACATTCTTCACATGACCACTTGGTGGCATATACATACTTTACAAGAGGGCTATGAGGAAACTACAGTTTCATGGAGACAGCATTTGCACTGTGGTCAGAGATGATGATAAATAATCCACTAGAGTCCATGTAAAATAAATATAATTCTATTTCTAAGAGATGCAGTGCTTCTCAGACCATCTCTTTGGTGCGCTGGGAAGTTGCTTTTATCCGCCTTTTAACCAGGATTCCTACAAGCTTTTCCTCAGTCAAATTCAACCACTTTTCAAGCATTTTAAAGCACCTTACGGCTGTTTAGATTAAATATACAGAAATAAGTTAGGGTCTCTCTGACTATTTATTTAACAAAAAGTGAACTCTTCAGTCAGGTAGCGATTTATTATTCCTTCGTTCATTCACTCACTCACATCCCAGGCTGGTTGCCAGTCAGACACACAGAGACAGACAACTGCTCACGTCCACACCAATGGACAATTTAGATTCACCAATTGACGCGAAACAGTTTATTAAAATCTCACAAATCTCATAAATCTCACACTTCGCCTTCTAATTCATACTGACAAAGCATTAATAAAAGCTGTACTGACATACTGACACAAAGCTATGTGCCGACACATTACGCTCTCTAAGTGAAGTAAGATGCTGTTCATTGAACGCATTTGTTGCAGGTACTGAGAATCTGTCTATCTACATCATAGGTTAGGCATGTGTGGTGTTAACTATACAGCGAGACGTATCTGGCAAGCTTCACAAAAGAAGGCGACAGTAAAATATAATTACAGAGAGAAAATTATTTCATTCAAGGAGGAAACCAATCTAACGTGACAAAATATTTCCTGCAAAGAGGTTATGAGCTGTAGTCGAGTGTACAACTACACAATAAAACACGCAACAGTGGCACAAGAGAGTTTCCAGCAACCAAGACCGGTATGAACCTGCCACAATCACAGCCACATATAAGCCTCTGATGACACACTGAGTGTTAAAAACTACCGACCTTCCTGGTTTGCATCTTTTCAGTGCGCCGCCGGAAGGCCACGTAGGGGTCACTGGTGCTGGAGCCGTCCCGTTTCTCCTGCTTGACGTTGTGGATGAGGGCGTTGGCCTTGCTGTTTTTCCTCTTACGGCTCCAGTAGTCAAAGACCTCCTTGATGAGCTCGTCATCCTCCTTCAGCAGCAGTTTGGCCTCTGGAAGGCTCACCAGCTATGACACAGGAGTTACAGGGTGTCACCTATTTACCAACTATTCAATGTAGATATCATCGTTTTTCAAAGGCTCATAGTGCATTGTTCTGTAGGGTATTTCATGGGCCCTTCTTTATTGTATTTGGGGTCAGATGAAGAGAAACAGTGCTGACCTGCTGTCCACTGCCCTTCTCCAGTCGGTCGATCATCTCCTCAAACTGCAGGAAGCTGATCTCCATCTTCTTTTTCAGCTTGATGACAAACGCCTCGTCGTCCAAGTCCAGGTCGTAGTCGGGCTGCTCGGCGTCCAAGCTGAAAGCTGCGGGTGAGTCGAGGAAAGGACAGACTTTAGACAGCTGCAGGAGTCATTTGTGATCTATGTAAAAACAATTGTTGTAGATGATGGGGAGGAGAAACTGCTTATAAAAAGATACATAAAATAACTCCTCACCTGGTCAGGTGATTTCCTTTATTTAAATACTTTAGCCTGTCTGTGTTGATTTAAATTATGTATACATTTTGAAATTCCCATATTAAGATAAATATTAGATGCAAATGCCCTCGTGTTTTCTACTTTCAGTTGATTGTTACATATTTATCCATTGTCAGGCAGAAAAAGACCACTAATAGGATGTGGGGGAAATGTATATTTTTGGTCCGATCCATATGTAAGTGAATAGGAATTTAGACAAAATTAGGAAAGAGACACATTTTGGAATTTGAGACAGAACTTCAAAGTGGTCCAATGAGCATGACCTCCTGGCTCCAACTCCACAGGAAACTGACCGCCAAAAGGGAAAATTCAGCTTAATTGGCCTGCTAATGACTGAAGTCACTGCATGCAGCATTACAAAACATTATCTAACCGGTTTCCAGCCAAGCTCACTTAACGTCACCCCTGAACAATCACTTTGAAATACCAAATACATACTTTCTATGAACTCACAAAAACTCAGTATTACCCATCAACTTACAGAAAGACATCAAAGTATCAATTCTGCTTTCGGCTGAATACATTTTCATCATTTCACAAGTCAGTTAGGTTCAAGAATAGAGCTGTAGCGATTAGTCGACTAATCTATCAGCCACAATCATTTGAGCCCTTTTCATGCAAAAAAACATTGATATTTGAGGTCTTGGACTATTTGTTGACAAAGGTCAGCTCACCTTGGGCTGTAAGACACTGTGATTTTCACTGTTTTCAAATGTTTTATGGACCAAACGATTTATCAAAAACAATAGACAGATTAATTGGTAACAAAAACTTCAGATGCACACCTATTCAAGAAAGAGGCAGGTTCTCTTTGTACTGACAATAACAGGTTTTGTGTCAATATATACAGACAGGTTGTGCCAGGCAAAGAAGTTAAGAGTCGCTCAATCACTAAATGTGGACTGCTGTGTAGGTGGTAACCTTGGTGAGTGGACTAAGTATTTTAGTGACAACGTTTTCACCACTGCAAAGTACTTAAGATCAAAATGCAGCCCGTATAAACATGTCCTATTCTATGAAATAAGAAACCAAAGAATAAATTTACAACATGCACTGCTGGATTCCTTTCAGATAACGGGCCAAACTCTCCCACTACTGCACACAATGAAACACAAACATTGATTATATGAACACATGCAAAGGGGCCTGCAGGGTTTCTAAACAAGTTGGCCATATTGCAAACAGAGCACCTTGTCCGCATTAGGAAGACTAAAAACCAGAGTCTTGTCTGTGTACAGACACACAACCATGTGCTACACAGAGTTAGAACAAGTCACCCAGCAAGCAGCCAGAGCTGCAGCATCCCAACCCGAGTAGTTTTACCCTCAAATGGCAACATTTGTATGAGCCTGGCGCTGCCTTTCTGCAGAAGATATGTGATTCATTAAACTACACAGGACTAAAGTGCTGAAAGAGCACAGCCCTACCAGCATCTGTTGGATCCTGAAGTTAGGGACACACTAGATGATTTTCAGGCATAGTTACACCAGATTTGCCCCTTCAGACAAGTACAAATAAATGAGGACTGACTGAAGCCGACAAACAATATAGATTCTATACTGTACATGTATAAATCTGGTTGTTTTGTTGTAGCAGACTGACCTGACACATTATCATTATATTCATTTAATGAAGTCTGTTTATGTGTCAAAGATGCATCATTATAGTTGTAGGTGAAGCATAAAATTTGACGCTCTGCCCTTCCTTAATGGTCTATTGTGAGTTATATCTGACTCAGGAGTCAGAAAAACACAACAGCCCCCCCACTTTGGTTTAGCTTTTACTTCTAGTTTGTCTCACAGGTTGCTGATCTTCAAACCACGCCAGGCTAATTCAAATTCACACATTTCTTTAATGCTTCAAAAATGTCCTTATAACTCAGCCAGCAGTACTTTTGTGTTTGTGCCACATCTGCCAAAAATCAAACTAACCTGACATATAATATATTTCATCTATAATGCACTTTACATTTGGAAAACAAACATCAGACATGCAACTTATTCTGCTCACAATTAGACTGCAAACAATGTAAAGCTTCAGCTTTAAAATGATAACCTCCATCAAGATTTAATTTACGCAAATCACTTTCATACTGAGTTGCAAGGCAGCATGGTTACTGTTGAGACCAAAGCAGCAAGTTCTGCCACCAAGACACCTTTTCCCATTTCAAAATCCCTGTTTTTGTGCAGAGACGTCTTTCTTCATATGATTTAGAAAGTTTGCTTTTCAGCTAAAACAACTGTCACTGTGTAAAATGACAGTAAATGCAAAGCAACAAAGTGCATACTCACAACGAGACAGACAAATATTAGTTAAAGCTTTCACACATTTTGGTACAAAGATGAGACTTTCATGACCTGGAAATGCTCAATACTGAATTTTCTGCACGTTTCAGACCTGTCCACACCTCTGAGGAATCTCTGAAATTGTCCCGACAGCAATTTGACAAGACAAAACATTTGTCATTTCCACTTTCAACTGATAACAGCGACTCCGTTTAGGGCGCAGCCAATTGCTTTTCCTTTGAGAAACAATCACAGAAACCACTTGTTCCACAGACAAGGTTAGAAAACTGTGCTATCTAGCAAATTCATTTTCACTGATATCATTACCGAAGTAGGCAATCTCAAAAACTCATTTACTTAGGCAAACATATGAGAACTCTGTCAAAGCTCACATAACACACACCTGATGCCATTAAATGGATAAATGATCTGTCAGAAACAACAGACCCCCTTAACTGCCTACAGGCTCATGAGTGACTAAATGGACTCAAGACTTCATATGTTTTTGGGCAGTCAATTTAGCCAAGATCCCATGGCAGGAAAAAGTCTTGATTAGCTTTTAATGCCACATGGCTTTAAATGTAATTTCAGGTGACCTTTTTCTATCAGTCACAGTTGTGTTGGAAACTAACTTCGGTTCAGTAAAGCTGAATATAATCTCATGTAATGCTACAGGTCTAAAGTGATGTTTACAAATAATAGTTTCAGCATTAGTACACTAATGTGGAGTATTCTACTAATTGCCACTTACAATTTTGATCAACAGCCCCCCAAGTGTCTCTTAATGCATTCAAAATAATCGAGGGAAACGCCATTACAAACTAATGGAACGACTGAGGTCGCTAATCTGCTACATCAAACTAATTTTCTGTGCTTTCTGCATCACATATTTGCCATTAGAGAAGCCCACTTACGCTGTATGTGAATTAGCTGCTTTGGCATCTTGTAGTCCCCAGGGTAGAGGGATTCGTAGTAGGTGATGTTGCTCTCTGCCTCGGGGACCGGGATGACCATGTTGTCCCGCTTCTCGCCATACACCTGCTGCGCCGAGATGGCCCGCTGGAGATGGTGTTCCTACAGACACACAGATGGAGGTGAGACAGCTGGACCTCAGAGTAGAGATTTCAACTAAAAAAAATGTAAGGTTGAACGCCATACAAACAAAATGACTTAAAATGCAACAGATTAAGTATTTTTCTAGAAAACATCAATCTCATATGAGGCTAGCGTTCTGGATAAAAAAGGAAGGTGGTGCCAAACAGAAGACTGAAAAACAACTTTACAAACCCTGTGACCAAAATGAAGGCAATAATGATATGATATGATAGTGTGGTCTTCCACAGCTTAGTTCAGTCAGAGACACCTGTGTCAAAGAAGTGGCCATTTAAGTTTAGATTTGTCTGCTCTTTGCAGGAACTCCCAAAGAAAGAGGCAAAAAAAAATCAGCCAGGCTGATATTAGCTTGTTGTAGATATGATGGCATTAGTGTGCACCTCAGCCAATAATTCATGAGAAATCATAGCAGAGAAATGTCAGTAACAGTGAAACAGTGTGACCTTTATATGCCTTAAGTTTATATTTTGACTGTAAAAATCTCCTGTCTCTTGATAACAACTCCCCCACAAATCTAAAGGGGAACCCAAGTGGTTGACATAATATGTTAAAAAGAAATCACTATTGGTCAGTGTATCTATCAGATTTCTCCTTTGTGTTGATATACTGTAGACACCTCCATAGACATGATTTGATGTCACTACTCAGCTAGAAGCCCCACAGCTGTGAATGAGCCAGTGATTTTAAAGCATGAATGAAACAGCTGATGTCAATCTGCAAATGCAAGCGTGGCTGAACAAGCTAAGCTCCATTTATCCGTGTGCTGCAGCAGTTTAAATTAGCTCATATGGACAAAAGTCTACATAAAAGTCCCAACTTTAGTGGGTGATTTTTTTTTTTCTCTTTAAGAGAAGCTGGCAGCCACTATCTAGAACTATTTCAGCTTCAACACAGTGAGAGCAAACACCAACCTACATGACATTTTAATTTTGGTTAAGTAAACACCGGACAACTTTAAAAAAGCAAAAGCCAAATTTTCACAAAAGGGCTGCAGCAAACTGTCGCAGGAAACTGTTCCAACAGGTCACAACTTGAGACCACTTTGTAAAGCAGTCGTGACAAAACAAACCACTGCCCGTCTGAAACCTAATATCAAGCCTGGTAAAGTTTGGCATTGGGGGAAAACAACACACTGACTCACGTAGACACAAGCCTAATGTACACCTGCAAACTTAGTTGTGGGAAGAAACTGACTATTACCCAGCTACACATTAGGCAACACTTGGCATCCAGACAAAACAGTATATTAAAAAAAAAAAACTGTGTAGGGGAACAAACAGGATTGCCTGGTGAGAGAGAACAATATCAAAACACTTCATGCCAAATCTACAATGCAACATGGAGCTTTGAACATTCAATCTATTAGTTGTTGTGTTAAAAAGCAAAATTTACACATTTACAAATATCTCAATTTCTATGTGTGAGTACACCTGTAATTCTCATGTTCGTCAGACACAACCAATCAGGCCTAGAATGATATGCGAAAGCTGGACGAGACAAATCCAAAGCAGTCAACCAATCGCCATTATCTCCAGAACACAAATACGGGAGAGAAACCGACACCATTTCTGTCACCAGCGCTCTGTCAGTTAGCCTTATCTACCCGCCACAAGTGTGACGAGAGCCTGCCGCTGCCAAGCCTGCTGAAGGCTAATGTGCCGGAAGGAAGGCAGACAGGCTGGATGGCTGACTAACTGGTTTGCTGGCGGGAAGCTTGTCTGAACGGTCCCAGTCAGTCATAGTAGTAGAGCCTCTAGCCCAGAGCTGGGCACTGAGCCACTGGCAGGCAGTCTGTCAACAAGGCAGCGTGCTGCCGACCTCGTACAGCAGCTCTCTGGAGAGACGGTGTGTGTTTATTGTTTTCCCTGCGGCTGTCGGAGACACAAAGCTAGTGGGGGTGGGCAGGGAGAGGATATTTGTGGCTGGGGAAGGTCGTTTGACTGAATGAATGAGTCAAAAACAAAGAATGTGTGAGTGTGAGACTGAAAGACCTAAGTGTGGCACTGTGTGCACAACTGATTTCTTATTGTAACTTCATGAGGTTTGTCATGTCCCCTTGGTCGACACTGAATGCTGTTCCTCCAGTAACCTCTATACTGCAATTGACACTTTATTACTGCTTATTAAGATGTAATGCGACCATTTATACTGACTATAGTGTAAGCCCTACTAGCTCTATTCTGTACCTCTTCTTGTATACAAGCATCTGTCTGTATGGCATACATGAATGGTCAGCCTCAGCACGCTACTGCTTTTACTTCCAAAGTGAGAACTGAACGTTCCGATCAGATAGACCAACCTGTAAAATGCAAAGCGCACAACACTGACTTCTTATTGCAATTAACAAAAGTGCAACTTTTTATTATTTTTATTGCTGGGCAACCATCCGATTTCAAAGCGGCATACATTACCTCAGAATCAGTGCAAAATGGGCAAGCTATATGCATGTCTCGCAATTACAGTGACAGTCACTTTTAAGATGTTGTTAGCATGAATAGAATTATGTTAGCTAGCTAATCACTGCACTGATTGTGAGTTGATTCATGCCGTTTTGAAGTTACAACTAGCCCGTTACAGATGATGCCGCTAAATAGTTCGTTAGTTTTGTGGGTTTTTAACCCTTTTAGCAGACGTGGAAAACAATGACATTACAGCACACTACTGCCGCCTCTTACTTTATTCGATTGGATGATGGGAGGGGGAAACAAAAATGGCTCTTTTCTGCTCCGAGTTTAGGTTTTCAACTTGAGGCGTTTAGCGCTACTGCAAAATCACGAGGCATGTAGAGCAGAACAGTGCGATAGTACAAAAGCAGTGAGCAAAATGAGTCCCTCGCATTGAAAGTTATTACGAAAAGCCACCAGAGCCTGCTAAAAAGCACCATCTGACTGGGCACTAACAATGTTTCAAAAAGTTTGAGGATTCATTTGTGGTGGTCATAGGGCTTTAAACAAACTTTGTAAATGAATTGCAACAATTGCTAGCATATTTCCAAGAATGTAGTTTAACTGCATATCACAAAAGATATACATCTTGCTTTCCTTTCACAACCCATATGTAGATAAAATAAAAAGAGGATTAGTCATGTTCGTTTTGCTAATCTAGTGAATGAAACCTGACTGATCATGGTGTCTTGCATCACACTGAAGCCAAACACAACCAGAGCAGAACACACAGATACACAGATAGATGGTTTCCATTCTTCACAGTATAGAGGGTTTTCATACATCTACTGCATTGGTTACTGAAGCAATTCTAGATGGTAAATGAGGCCAACTTTAACAGAACACTAAAGCAGCGGTGTATCCAGACATGAGTTTTAATATTATTGTTCAGAAGTTGATGTTAAATAATAATAAACAGTGGTTTGGTGGTCTAGTGGTGTGTGGGATTCGAGTGAGCGTCCCCATTACACAGACATGGAATTTTATTTGCTTTCACATTACTATAAGCTGGTTTTATAGGTCAATTCTTTCAGCTTAGTTATTATTGTCTGCTGGATACCGTTTTAATGTAAGCTTCCTGTGGCGTCATGTGACAGCCAGATTGCACTGGGTTAGCTTAAGTCAGGTAAATTTGCAGCTTCTCATGAAAACATCCAGCAAAACTTAAGTCCATCGCTGCAGAACACAGATCCATTTGTGCCTTTATATCAGCACCAACAAGTGAGAGCTTTTCAATGCCGCATGGTTTTCGTACTACAGGGACCTTGAAACCTTTTCAGACCCAGCAGACAATAAGCAGTATTGAACTGCATTCAGAGCAAACTATGCTATTCCACATGGTTTATAGTTGTGTATTATTTCATACAACAGCTCTGTATTCTGTAGGCAAAACTATGGACAAATCATGACAATCAAATCATCCTGAGTGACAGCGCTAGCTTGATGGAAACATATTGTTCCCTATTCAACTTGAAATTAAATGTTAAATGACCACGTTAACACCAATTTCATATAACAGCACGCCTATACACACACAATTTTACTACATTTTTGAATGGGCATCCACAATTTGTGACAAAATAATTACGTCTTCACAATACTAGCAGAATTAATTAGGGGACATTAATCGCTTCAGTCAGGGGCAGACAAACTTTGCGTTGTATGACCTTCAGCATGCCTTCATGTTTGTTTGTAGTTAAACATTTTTAGTCTACAGAACTAAATTTATCTTACTGTGTCCTCAGAGCACGCAGTGCTCATCAACACCATGTCGACTTCAGGGACCATCTGTCATACTGGTGGCAGGTCTTTTTTTTTTCTCTCCATACATTTATGGCACCATGTGCTCCAACGATCTGTTCTGAGGATGTAGTTTTCCCTTAGCTGGAGGAGTTGCTGTGAACAAGTCTTTCAGTTTTACTCTCCCTAAGATTTGATAAAGAACTCAAAACTATTTCACATTTAACCCTTGATATTTGCTGTAACCCCCTCCCCCAAAAAGGTGGTAGCATTCCATGTACACTTGCATAACCATCCATGTTCCTATCTGAATCCCACTGAATCATTCCCCAGCGAATGCCTAATCCTCCGCATCAACTTCCCCAGGCCTTTCCACAATGAGGGAAAAACTCATAAAACCAAACGGCCTTGAGCAAAAACACGCTGGCTGCCAAACCTAATCAAGCAACATGTTTGTTTACTTTCCTGGCCACGGCTATTAGCCTGAAAATAAATAGACTTATATTGAGGTGAACAGTCAGAATACAGAGCATTAGCTGGTGCCCTCACACACACACATTCCTCTTGGTCTCGCTTTCTCACACATACACACTGGAGTCCAGAAATAGCCTTCTAAAATGACCACATCGATCACTGTCAAGTCTGCTAAGGCAGCCGGAGCCTCCTCCACCTTCTCCAGTCTCGCCTCTGACAGCTACTGTCCCAGACACTGTAAATGCCACTTAACGTGATGGACAGCCGCAGGGGATGGTCGGGTAGTGCCGTCAGGAGCACGCGGCTACAGTACAAAAGCGGTTTTATGCGTGGGAGAGGATGATTTTCAACACCCAGCGTAAGCAGGGTGGGAAATTAGCAGCAGCCACCAGACTGCACTTTTGGCTGGAGCTGGTAGATGTATAAGTAACCAACCATCAGCGGACAAACTTTCCATTCCTCAAATTAATATGGCAGGCAAAATAAGTCCTTTTCTAACTTGAGCATAGGCCTACTGTTGCATAATAATGAAGAGGAACCAATTAATCACAAACAGGGAACGTTCATAGTCACCCATTCATAGGATAATGTCTGGAAAATTCCTAAATTGGCCGGTCACTCTCAGCAGTTGTTCCAGCTGAGGACTGGCTAGCTGGTGTGGAGTTAGAACCTGCCTGGGGGCTGGTGTTACTTTCCCACGCTGCCCACGTACACATCAATACCAAACTGTCAACAGTGAAAGGAAAAGAGGGGAAACAGCTGACAAAGGCAACTTTCAATTTCACAGCATGCAGCCTGCAGAGACTTTGGACAGGTGACATGCCCCACATTCCCACCCAGCAAGGTCACAGTGAGAAACTGGTGGCCTGCCAGTGTGTGTGTGTGTGTGTTCCAGTACAAAAATTAGGTCTGGCAGAGAGGCTAACACAACAAATGCCTGTGGGTTCCCACCAGGGCCGCAGACACTGTCTTGTGTTTACGTTTGGGTGAAAGTGAGGTCAAAGTGTCTGGCCCAAAACAAACAAACTGCACGTGCTGAGGGAGATTCGGCGATGACGGCTCTTCAGACAAGCTACATACACACTGCCTGAAAAGTACAAAACCACATGCTTGACTGTGCAATCGCTTTCGAAAGGCACATCCAATGGTGAGAAGGAAAGCAAGCGTGCAGTCTAGTGTAAATCTTGCACTGCTCATTTGAACAAACTTTGCGAGCACAAGTTGCCCTGTGGTCCATGTCAAATAGCTCATTGTTAAAATCTCTATATTAGTCAGTCAGTAAGTAAAGGGCCACCACACTTTCAACCTGCAGACCACTGAACATGTGTGGTGGTTAAAGTAAGTGAGGTGGTGGCAAGCTCACACTCCCTGTGTAGATAATTTATCGATAATGATCGATAAAGTGGATAAATCAGTGGTGGCCCACAAAACTCACATGCACTTCCAGTAAAATAATGCAACACCACCATAGTTTAAGTGCTAACGGAGCCATAAAAACAGCATGAGCTACAGTGTCTACCGATAATGATGCAACTCATTTAATCTGACACCTGATGGAGAAATTCATAACAGACGGCTCCAAACTCTGAGCGGTTGGTATGCAGCAGGCCTTGGCCTACCTCTTGTGATAATATAATCGTTACATAACCGAGCACTCCAGCTGAGCAGAGCACAGACTTTGAAGTGACAGTAACCCCCTCCGCCTCCTCCTCCTGCTGCTGCTGCTGCTGCTGCCCTGATCTCCTCCTGAGCGCCACGTGCCGCTGGTCTGCCAGCCTGCTGTGCCATCTGACACACTGAACCCCTGACACCGAGCATTCACCGGAGCAGGGAGGCAGACTGGCTGCAACACACTCTCAGTGAACGACAACAATATGGACCACCGTGAGCACCTGTAGTGACAGCCCCTATTTATTTGCTTCCATTTTTAAATCTCAGTCTGGACTGCTTGATCAGCTGCAAAACTGTACTCCTGGAGAACCAAATATGTAGCTTAAAAAGGACCTAGAATAACAGCTGTTATCTAATAATTGATATGGGAAAAATGGTTGCGCAAACAGTAAAATTCCCATGGGGTACGTTCAGAAACAACCACCCTACTTCCTACAGATACCCCCATGGGAGGCAGCATAACCATGAGGAGGCAGCAGACTTTGTTTATCTACCTGCTTCAGTCGTTCGTACATCCCTGAACGTCACCTGAAAATATCACAGTCTCTCCTGCCAACTAAAATGTCAATACTATTAAAGAAGGGAGGGGGGGTACAAAGTACAGACAATAATCTACCGAAATAACTGGCGGAAGTTGTCAAATTGAAGCGCAGGAGGATTCAGTTTGTGCAATTTAATGTTCACATCTGGAAAAATCAAACGTAAACACCGGGAGAATCAGGGATACAGCTATTGCCATGACAACGGCCATCCTGAGAAACCACCATGTCCACTGTGAGAGGTTAAAAATATATGAAGACAAACCTCTCCAGGTTAGAGGGTGATTAAATACATCTGACAGCTACCCAGGCAGTATAATTAACCCAGTGCATTTATTGTACAGTGGATTTACTTGTTAAACAGCTGCATAATACACACACACACACACACAGCCTCCATACAAATAAACATGAAGGGCAGCATCACATGTAGACAATTGCATGACATGTCAGAGTGCTAAGAGCCCGCACCGAAGCTAAACACAATAATGTCAGCACACACACGTAACCATGCACCACATCCTGCTGTAGATGACCGAGGCCGAGCTTTTCCTCAATGCATGGCAGCACTGTTGACATTTCTGTGCGGTGGTGGCACAGATGCCACATAATCTGAAATCACTAGCTCCCCCTTGCCCCGGTCCTTCGCAATTACGCCAACACAAGGCCCCATCCTGACAGACATGACAAAATGTCGGAATTGCTGAAGTCACATGACTCCTTTGTACTCAGAAAACCGCCTCACGCAAAAATAAGCCCACCAAACCGGGCATTTTTACCCCATAACGACACCGCGCATCCCCGCTCAGCCCAAACGATCCTCCGGGCCCCGCGTACGCGCCGTTTGAGCCCGAAATCCGTCGTGTTTCTCCTGAGAAAATTGGCGGCCATTTTGTGAAAGCTTGCGCAGAAAAAAAGAGGGACGCCTGTGATCATTTAAAAATAAAAAAATAAACCAAAAGCACACATTTTCACATTTTCGGACGGGTTAAAGCATACCGATTCCTCTTCTTTCTCCATCCCCGTAGGCATCTGCGGCACGGCCCGGTTAATGGATGCATATTCGTGTAGGTCGGGTAAATCCTCACAACGGAAGACGGGTAGTGGCTTGGAAGCGTCCAGCGCCCGTGCCCGAAACGACAATTTACTCATTTTTCACAATTCGAGATGCAATATAAATCTATCGGATCTCCTAATATTCACAACGGTACCGAGTGGAGCTTTCATGGATGTTTCTGTGCGGTTATTCCCTATTCTAACGTTCGAGTGGTGGTAGCTTGTATTTAGGGCGTCGCCAACGGAGCCGGGGGAAGGCCCGGATCTTGGTCGCTCTCTCTCGGACTGTTTTTTTCTGACGCTCCGCTCCCTATCGTTGGTTCAGTGCGCCATGGACAACATGGCGGACATTTAAAACTCTTTTGCTGTGTTTGGCTCGGAGCGGTCCAACCCCCAGTTCGCGGACCGACCATTCCCACACCATCCCGGGCGCTTGCGCGTTGCGGGGGTGGGGGGAAGGGGGCATTTCTTGCAAACTAACTCCTATCCACACATAGACATAAATTATTGAAATAAACATTAGGCATGGCCGAAATATATAGCGCGAAAACACAAGAACTTAGAAATTAATGGATTGCAGTCATGGAGCATCTAAATAAAATACTAAATAAGTACTTAAAAACTGAGCAAAAGACAACATGCATTTAATTACCACATGAAAATTAACAATATAAGCCAAAATAGATACAATAATCAATTATTAAATAAAAAACACCGCTTCACATGTGCATATCAAATAATTAAGTTATAATTAATGTCTCGAATTTTGTAAAAATTTGCAGCAGTGATCAGCAGCATCATTTCACCCATATTTGGTGCTACTAATTTATAATTGACTCCAATATTTTTTTTAATATTACATATCCCTGTCATATCCGCGCATGTTTTTACCAGACATCTCAAATCGTGGAAAAAAAAAAAAATATCAAACCTCATCTGTCCAAGTTTATTCTACTGTGTAACTTTTCCTTTTAATCATGCATTTATATTAGAAATTATTGTTAAATGTGTAGCTTAATGCACAGACTACCCTTGGAAAACAACAGTATAAAACAGTAAAAAATAAAAAATCCTATTACTATTATTCTTATTAATTATTCCTAGTTTGAGTAAAATCCCATTTTACTCTGAATATTTATGTTATGGTAGGTGGTTTTATGCTTTGCTGCAAAACTGAGGGTAAGACATTATCAACTACAGGCCAGCGCCTTAAATACCAGAGAATAACTGTTCCTACGAACTGACCTGACAAAACTATTCAGACCCACTGAACCTTATCTGGTGAGCTCATAACAGCCCACTATAATAATAAAAAAAAAAAAAATGTTTACTCCAGGTGAAGGACTTCATGGCAACACGCTCACCACTTGTGCAATGTTGCCCTCTTCTGGTCTGCCAGCCAAAGGATCAGACTTTCAGGACACCAACATGAATGTGGTACAAAAGCACACCGCATGCACCATTTGCTGAATCCAAAACACGGTACGGCTCCGCGAGTGCACACATCATTCAGTTTGGGTGCCTCCAGCAGAGTCAACCCCACAATTGTACCACGTCTGTCTCACTGGACTGTTGGTGAGATTAGCGTTTGACCCCACAGAGTTGGGGAAGTGAATTGAGAAGTCAAACGTAGAGCTAAATGTTTATCAAGGTCAGAATAACACCGTAGTATCATCAAAACAACTTACCTGTTGATGACATTGGGTTTAGCCAGGGTCCACCCAGGGAAACGGTGGTATTCTTTTCATCATTAAATCCACTGACTTCATTGGGACGACCTGAGAGCCAAGAGCAACAAGAAACATTTAGCCAAAAATCTGGACTTTTGATGGTCTACAGGAACACAAAGCTTTGAAAAATATAAAGACAACTCTGTTAAAAAATAAAACTAAGTGGAGTGCAAGGCAGATTAAAGAAGAATCCAAGATTTCTCACTTGTTAATTAAAAAGAGGTTTAGCAGAGGGTCGCCTGGGCGGAGCAAAGACACAAAACATTTGTCCACCACCTGATCATAATTGTCAGCCTGGTCTGACCCCCCCCCCCCCCCCCCCCGCCCCCAACAACCACACCTGGCTGTGCTCATGGGCATCACCACAGAAAAAGGATTGTTTGATTCCTAAGCCATTTGTGTTTTCTGTCTGCAATGCTGCAAACCATGAGCAGGAAGGAGGCACAAAATCTGCTGACAATTAAGAGACAAGTTCTGGCCGATGGTGAAGCTGATTATTTGTATGAAAACAGGCCGACAGTAAATGTGGAGAACAAAAGGGACATTGTGTTTAAATGTTACACATTTGGCCAATGAGAGGCTAATGACATGCAAAGTTTTCTGTTTTGAAATGAAATGAAATTTTGGAAATGAAACACCTTTGGCGTTTTTTTTTTTATCTAGCGCCATCTACAGATCAGAATTATCCAATACTTCAGTTTAACTCTAGATGCCTTCAAAACTAATGGATATTCCCATCAGCCTCAACTGTAATCATAGACTGTATAAAATGAAGTGGACGCAGCTTCCAGGTGTTAAAAGTGAAGCCAATGCTTAAACCTGCAGTCTCTCTAAAGGCCAGTAGCGGACGACTCCACTGTCTCCAAACAGAAGACTGATTGTATGGAAGTCTATGAGAAAATGAGCTGACTTCTCACTAGATTTATTACCTCAGTAAACATTTTCTTAATGAGTTTATGATCTCAATTGCTAGTTTCATGTTTTCTTCAATACAGCAGGATGTTCATTTAGTAAATTATGGTCCCATTTAGAGAAAAATAGACCGTAAAGCAGGGAACGCTTTAGGGCGGGACTCACTTGTGACTAACCAATTAGGGCCTTGTCATGCCGTAACTTAACCAATCAGAGGTAGAGGGGGAGAAAAAAACAACAACAACAACAACACATGAGTAACTTCTGGCTCCAAAATCAAGATGATAACTGCCATAAAAACAAGATGGCTACGCCTTAAATGCCATACTCCAGGCTTCAAAACAGCAGTCCACAAACTAATGGGTATCTCCATTCTTTTGTACAGTCTATGGCTACAGATTTCAGTGAGATATAAATGATGTACTACGTGGCAGCACTTCCTTGTAGCTCCTACGGTTCGTTATGCATCATGTGTGTTTTTGGGAGTAGAGTTTGGGACAAAGTTTAATGCACGAGAGAAGCACAACTTGCGTTGCAACAGGATGGAAAGTCGAGGGCAGTCGACCCACTCTTCCCACTGAATTTTATAACTTTTATTTATCATTTGTCCATTTCATTGTTTGTTAATCGACTGTGTGAGCTACTGAAAACCTGAATTTCCCATAGTATATTTCCCATATATATAAAGTATATCAGTCTATCTGTACTTTGCCTTATGTTGTCCTTTTTCTGGCTGCTCCCTTCTGGGGTCACCGCAGCAGATAATCCGCTTGTAGATTTTGCCGTTATGCGTGATGCCCTTTCTGACGCAACCCTCGCCCATTTTTGGTAGCCGGGACTGGGAGGGAGTCGAACCCGGGTTCCCCAGGCCGATGGCAAGCGCAATTATCCACTGCGCTACCGGCCGGACCTGTACTTTGCCTTATGCTAATTGGTAAATGTTAGAAAGCGAAACATTGAAATCGACGGTGAACATGCTAACCATTATGAGTGCTACACTTCAGCGTGTTAGCGGCATAATGATCATGGCTGCAGACTCATGTCTGGTTATGTAACCACTGGGTCAAAAAAAATGTGTAAAATGTAAAAAAGGAGGGTGATTCGTGGTCACAAAGCCAACGCTGTCTATGAATGCCACTAGAGGTCTCTGTATCTGAGGATTCAGAGACCCTGCAGAGACACGTTTTCTAACAGCTGTGAGCTGTCTCCAAAGGAAGCTGTTGTATAGTTGAGCTATCTCTCAAACAGAGGATCAACCAAATTCATGTGCATTTATTATCGCGATGGAGCTCCATTATGCAAAGCACTAATGTGATCATGGGTGCTGAGGCAGATGAAACCCCAGGATAAGAATTTGTATTTCAACATTGATCTATTGGATGAACATAACTAGCCGTTTTCATTCAGGACAACACTACTGACATTCACTGATACCTTTATCCACATTTATTGATTCATCAGAGTTCCCCATCATCCTAACCCTCCTTGTGACACATTATCACTACAGTGTCAGCAACATTGAGATGAATGCCGTCTTCAGACATTTTTCCTGTTCTGTCTGGCAGTTGTGCCCGTTGCTGGGATATTATGGCATATGTGCGTGTTATTAACGTGAATTAACATGTCTGCTACGTTCTGTTAAGCTGTATTGTTGATGAATGCCATGAAATAATTTGCAGATAAGCTAAATTATGAATTAGTGAAAAGGCAATCATTCTGCAGTCTGCAGACAGGGCTTCGGTGTCCCAATGAGCCAGTTTCTTCCTGAAGTTTCTTCCTGTTAAAGGGGTGTTTGGGGGAGTAATTCCTTATCCAATTCGACGGTCAAGCGACAGAGATTGTTGTACACTGCATTGGCCATGAAGCCCTCAGATTTCCGTCTATATACCTGAAATTTGACTATGATTACGCAAACATGACAAAAGCTACGGTGAGAGATTTTAATCTTCCAAATTAATGTTTGTGACCTTGTCATTTAAGCCTCTAAAACCTCAGTGAAACACCTAAAGCTACAAACAGGCCACCTCAACCTAACAAAAACAATAATCTCATACCTCACATAGTTTGTGCAGGCTTACAAATGTCCCATGAGGGTGGGGTTTGTCCCACAATACGCAAAGACTTTACACAATCACAGGATACCCAATTTACTGTACTTTTCTGATTCACAGCTCACTGGTTGAGCTGGTGTGGTAAACCCTGCCAGTGTGGTCTCCTCAGCAGGCTTTTACCAAGTAATATTAACCGATGAGAGCACTACGGCCACTGCTAGTCACCATGAGGCAGCTCTCCCCCTGGCTGGCTGCAGGTCCTCCAAACTTCATCTTTAAAGGGAGGCTCAATCACTTACTGAAGTCTTCCCCCCTTTTCGAGACCATGTAGGGAGAGGGTGAGGAAGGGAACTACTGGGGGTTACAGCCAGATAATGCAGGGGATATGAAGGATCCAGACCCAAGCAGGCCAGGGCCAAGCAGTTCCCTGACAGACCACAGAGGCTGCCTGGCACTGTTTAGCCACACACCCTAAACCCATGATCCAACAATGTTACATTTCCAACCAAGATGATGAAAAACCCTCGTATGAAATCATGCTAAAATTATGTCTGAAGCCCTCATCGACTCTTCACCTCCTCCCTCTGCTGATGTTTTCTCTCCCTAGCAGCGAGATCAGCTTTCCGACGTTATAATTTCGACAGTAATGTAACAAGCTGTGAACTAGATTTTTGTTTAACACAATGAAAAACATTTCCTGCCCCTGAATCGATCGACATCACAATAACTCCTCGCTTCGACAGCTGACAAAGTGATCAGGAACTTGTGGTTTTAGTGCTGAATTGCATCCAGCTGACCAGCCAGGAATTTGATTGCGTGTATGAAATCATCTGATGCCAGAAACACTATTCACGATGGGCCTCTCTCTGGCGACCATCGACCCAAGTTAAAAACATCACACCAAAAAAAAAAAAGAAAAAAAAAAAATACTCACCAAGAGGATCATTCAGCACACAGTCGATGGATTTACAGACAGATGGGCAACATTTCTGCAAGTCAGAAGTTAAAAAAAAAACGCCAGGCAACACGACGCAGCTAGCAAGAGAGGGAGCCAACTAACATTAACGTTAGCCACAGCTACTTCTTCTTCTTGGGTTTTATGATAAAAGCCGGACGGTGAGCCGGTATCCTGGCAGAAACAGCCGCTGTCCGTTTAATATCCGCCTCGTCAAACGGCGTTTATCGGTCGGGGGGGAAAAAAAGTCTGTGTTTTCCTGTCGGTGTGAAGCAGCTGAAACTAGAGAGGTGGAAACCAAAGTGCTACTGTTGGGGGTTAACAACTTTGCTGTAAAACGCGGCCTCTGATTGGCCAGCCCGGGCCACCAATCACCTGTGGAGAGCCCCTGGGCTTGTGACGTCACGATCCACGGGGGCTGGAACGCAACGTGATTGGCTGAGGGAGAGAGTCACGGCGAGGTCTGGTCTTTAGCCATTTGGCTAATTTCTAAAGTCTTTTTTTGCGTCCATTTAGTTATTGTTTTTTTTAACTCAGACTTCCGCTTATACTTACTCACCTCTTTCTGTAACTTATCTAACAGTGAAGCGTCTCTTTGTGGGAAATTATGTCTATTTTAGATTAAAATGGGCGTGTAACAAGTGACAGATCACCACAGTCCAACATTCTTTTTAATGCACATCTTGAGTTTTTCATGAGGAGAAATAACACCGTTACCCTTCAGCTCAATAACATGTTAGTCTAATGTTATTTCTGAAAAGTCAGTGGGAGTAAAACACAGACGAAATAACTTAATTCCACTTGATGTTTCCTCCATGTTTGTCATAAACAGATAAATGTGGGCGGCTGTACACCTTGAAACAGAGAGCTTTCCAACATGCTCCTGTTTTTAGATGGATGACTGGAACTACCATACAGATGCTGCACTCTTATAAAAACATTAATAGTTCGGTGAACATTCAGCAAACGTTCTACACCAGGACACACGCGAACATTTAAAGCCATTTAAAGGGATTTTAAGAGATAATTTAGTCCAAGATTTGAGCCAATATAATTTTAATTCTTCAAATAATTCGTGTGGTTGACTCATTGGCTTCCATTTGTCTGGATTATCTTTGTCCTGAGTTTTTTCTCAAGGACAAAAGCACATAATCTGTCTACATCCCAACTCCAAATGACTGTATGTACATTAATGAGATGCTTCCTGATAAGGTTAACTATGGAGACTAATGGACACACCAGTAAGTAGAATAACACATCCACAAAACAGTAATTGCACAATATCATTAAAAAATATAGGGGTTAATTGTTTTCATTGTTTATTCAATAAATAATTTCAGCAATACAGAATTGCAAATGTGAATGTGTTGAAATTAAAAAAAGGCACTTAAAAACAATGGTGACTGGTGTAACCTTTTTTTCTTTACAAAACCCAAATATTTTAGCAATCTTGACATCATTCCCTTACCAAATAATTGACATCATCATCATCATTCCTGATTTCTTTTCCACAATAATAAAAATGTTTGATCGAGCCACCACAAAAGAGGGAGGTGGCATTTACTGACATACAGCAAAAAAAAAGTGGCACCCTTCCCCAATTCATATTCTACAAATAAAAAAAAAAGCAAATTTAGTTAGCAAATAAGGCAGGTTTGCGTGTATTTGGCATTGCTGTGAGGAATTAAGGACCTGAGTTGGCTTGAAATTAAGCAAGTAAAACCTGGAGCCAAACAGTAACACTACTGTACACTGATGTCCTTTAAACTAGAAAGGCAGCCCAAGACAGCATCTTTTCTAGACAAAGATACATTTAAGTTGATTGTTCAGTTGAATTAAGTCACTTAGGATAAAAAAACAAAAACAACTAACGCCTTCGATCCTTTTCTGTGAATACATATATGGCTTAACACAGAAACTAAAACATACTGTACACATTTCATTGCTACCAGACACGGCCAACTGGCGCTACATTTGAGGAGTATCGATCCAGACACATTTAAAAAGAGCGGCGCTCTCAGTCAGAATGATTACAGACACAAGACTGAGCACAGGCCTTACTAAGACCTTCTTAAGATCACCTCTGTTTTTGAAACAGATTGCTGCTTGCTCTAAATTGTTCATGTTTAGATAGGAACTCCTCATTTTTTGCCCATTATCCACATACAATTCAACCTTCGACAAAACACTGATGGCTTGATGGTTCTATTAGAAAAAAAAAAAAAGGCACAGCTAGGCTTTCCGTTACCTTGCCAGTCCTGTGGCAGAAAAACTACAAATCAGTTCAACACATTCTCTCAAGTTCCAAAGAGGCAAAAAAAAACAAACAAAACAAAACCCCAACATTTATACAGACTGTACACATTTCAGATGATGCATAGAAAATAAAAATGTTAGTAAAACAAACTGAAATAGTGGCAAAATGCTTTGCTATCATTTGGTGACTACAACGACGACAACGACAAACAAACAAACAGTGAGAGCATTATAAAACCCGCCCCTCCCTTTGCCCCAGCCCAGACTCTTTTCCATACAGTGTTGTCACAATGAAGGCACAGCTCCATCATTTGCCCTCGTACTTTGGATTGACGACAGTTGTTACGGCGCTTTTGTAGATTGGATTCTCGCCCTGAGAACGGAGAAAGAGCAAGGAGAGTGAGTACAGCAGGTGGGGACTTAAAGTGAGTGATGATCAATGGTGCCACAGCAACAAAATATGCTACGGAGTTTAACAGCAAACACGGTCAACCACATGGTTAAGCACACGGTTTTAGCAGCGACTGGTGACTGCCAAGTATGAATTTAAACTTCTGTCTGTCAGTGAGTTGTGGGTATTCACATTTCAAACTTCCCACCCTTTGTCAGACTGCTGCTGTCTATTCCAATCTGCACTCAGTATTCAGTCTAGTATCTAGTAACAGTTGTTAGTATTCAACTATACTGAAGTTGAGTTTGTTGTTGCTGAATACATTTGGTTAAGCCTGGTAGAGGGCATGGATTTGGCCCCCCAATAGGAAGCCCCCCGCTTGATTTTTGACGCACAGTTTGAGGGGGGTCATGACACGTAATTAATTGCCTGAACGATCAATAATTTGCCTCCGAGGCAACAGCAGGATTTCTGGCACGTCTCGAATTTTGGTCGGCTGCCTTGAAGTTTTATTTGCAGTTTGTATTCTGCATTGATGTTTGAATTTAAGAGTGTTTCACTAAAGCAGAGGCGAGGCAAACTGGTTCTTTAGTACACAGAGTCAGAAAGCTGAGCAGTAAGTGGTGGTTATCAGCTACTCATGATAGTAAGTAAATGTGATACCCAACAGTTTGCTGTTTACAGAGATTAAGATGGAGGAGGGAGTTACCGAGCACAGCCACATAATCATGTGACTAAAACAATGGGACTGTTAACTTTCAGAAAACAGTTACAAAACTTTCTGAAAGATTTTCCTGACAGTCATGTAACTTTAGATCATATGGATATTCGTAAAAACTTTCACCCGTCAGACTGGCTCGCAAAAATCTTGTTGCAAAATGGAGGTTAAACATAGAGTTTACTGGTTTCATTTGGGAAAAACATTTTCATCAAAATACTGAGAGTAATAGTGGTGGTTTTAATATTTGTAGATTCATAGCATGCTGTTGATGCCATGTTGAAAACTTGAATCTTCAAAATCTCTTCGCTTTATCTCAAACATGCTTGGTTTTCACTGGACAGCGACAAATAAAGAATCAGGGTCTCACACAAATATACAAATAAGTAATACTTCTTAAATAAAATGATTGTTACCATTGTTAGTTTTTTTGTTTTTTTTTACTATTTACAGTTTTTCCTACTAAAAATTTGATAATAACATGAAGGAAACAGCCAACAGATCACAGACAGTCGGGTATCAATCATCGCCTCCTGTGGGTAAACATGCCAGTTTCACAACATGCCATCACCAAACGTTTCATTTCATCACAGCCCTGAATTAAGTCAGTCAAGGTGTAAATCTGCACTCTGCACAGAAGGGACATGCAAGTACACAAGGCCAACAGGTAATACAAACTTGGTCCTAAAGATCAGCGCCTTTATTCCCATAGCTGGGATTCTGGAACTGGTTAATAGGACTCTTGTAAATAGGGTTCCCTTGCTAACATGGAGAAGGAAAAGGGGGAAGATGAAAGAGAAATTAAGAGAAACAGAAAAAAGCAGTGTAAAGGACAGACATGAAAGTCTGATGCAAAATGTCTCTGATGAGCAGAAAAGTTCAGAAAGTTCACCTTTTCCCTACATTTTGTCCTTTTTTTTGATCTCACCTGTAATGATACATTTATATCTAATGGGAAAACTGATACTTTCAGTTGTACTTGTAATGTCTTTCTTATTTCCTGTGATGTGCCGTTTGTATTTGTATTGCATTAACAAAGACGCACAGAATAACAGCATCTCTTGGGGGAAAAAAAAAATCTATTCAAGTTTGCAAAGCTTTCTTCCAACGTCATGTCTATTAAGAGCTAAATACAGTAAATTTGCACTGTAGCTTCTTCTACTAAAGAAAAGTAACACATTATTTTTAAAAGCCATTTCCCACAAACACTGCTGACGATGAGTGTTTGTTTCCTCCCTTTAGATCATGAATGCTGCTGGTTTGACTTCCACCCAGACGGCAGAAGAGGAGGTTTCCATCAGACCTCCTCTGGCTCTGCTTCATTACCTTTTATGGCTGTGCAGTTGTACCATGTGGACAGTGAGGGGCAGCACTGTCAGCTGAGGGGACGGCCGCTCCCTCAGCACACAAAGACTAAACAAAACTGCTTGGAGGTTGATCAAGGACAGAGTGAGGGCCACGGAGACAGAGATCCTCTCTGGACGTATTGTTCCTCTAACGTACTCTGGTTTAAATCTATTTTCTGTTTCTACCCCTTTTGGACATCTTCCTGCCGACTACAGAACTGACAACATCCATAAATGCTCAGGAGGAACCTGTGATGTGGTGCTCTAAAGTACTCTGTCCATAACTATGAGGAGGGTTCGGTTAACTAGATTATTATTTCCCCCATGGAAACACTAGGTATCAACTGTGTAAAAGCTGATGCTCTGCTGTGACTGACTCACCGTGTCCCACTTGGCATTCATCTTCTCCTTCTCAAACTTGGCGAACTCTCGGCGGTCGTGGATGATCATGAGCAGTTTCCAGATGAGCAGCAGGGCGAGGCCAATCAGCACAATACCTGCTACCACACCGGCCACGATGGGGATGATGTTCGGTCCAGCCGGGCACTCTGAAACAGAGGAAATGCACAGAAACCAAATTAAATCCATAGATTTCATAAGAATTATCCTTAATGGGAATGTTTTTGCTGCATTTTCACCTGTCAAAAGGAAATTGGCAATGAAGAGTCACAAACCAACGATTATGTCACAGCTTTAAAAACAGATTGTTAGCCTGAAGTAATTGGCCAGCTTGAAAAGCCACAAATAGGTTAGTATAGTACATTTTCTAACTTGAAACCTGCATGTTAAAAAGGTGCAGTGTGTAAGATTTAGAGGGATCTATTGGCAGAAATGGAATACAATATGCATACTAATGTTTTTTGGTAGAGTATAATCACCTGAAAACAAGAACAGCTGTGTTTTGATTAGCTTATAATGAGCCCTTTATGTCTACATAGTCGGCAGAGTCGGCCATGTTGGGCTGCCATGTTTCTACAGTAGCCCAGAGCAGATAAATGGGGCTTTTGTGTTTTTAAGTTGAAGTGGCAGATTGCATTTGGTGGCGCAAATGCACCGGCCAGAATACGCAGAAGAAAGAAAGAAGAGGAATACAATTTTGTGCTGGGAGAAGTCTGAGGGACCCAAATTTTGAATGATGGAGAATCAGACTTATTATTTAGCACCAGAAAAAGCGAGGGAGCGTGAATCCTCATAGGTCACTGTAGCTTGTTCCACACCCTTGGACAGGAAGGGGTGATTCAGCTGGTTGTAATCTGCTACCTCACCGTTAGATGCCACTAAGTTTACACACTGCACCTTTAACAACCATGTTTATTTGCATGGAGTCCTCTTCCTCCTTGCGTTTGGCTGGAGAGTTGCAGGAGCACAAGACACACACACAAAGAGGACCCACTTATATAAAAAAGCAGCTAGAAGGTGCCACCAGTGGTCAAAAACGCCACATGGAACCTTTAAGATCTTTCAGAGACAAACTAGCAGGACAGAGAAGATGACCTGTTAAATAAATACACAATCAACCAAATAGTATCATATTTAGAATATCTGAGAATGATGACACTTGCGGTCTAGTCAGTTTATGAAAGACTTCACAGTCCATTCATACCCAGCGTCTCCACCACGTAGACTTCCGTGGTGTCGTTCCTGATGGCGTAGGTGTAGTAGAACCAGCAGTCGTTGGCATCTCGCTCCTTGCAGTGAGTGAGTGGGAAGCTCTGGTCTGTTGGCTGGGGCAGCTTGTCGCGGTCCTTCACCTTGATCAGCTGGAAGACGGTGCAGTTGCACGCATCCTTCTTCTCACCTACCTCGAATGCTTGGCACTGCACACAATCTCTGTGAAAACATCGACAGAGGGTTGACTATCTCGCTCTTCATGTTGTAGTCTAGTCATTAGAGTCTCAGCATACGTTGGTAGAGGACAGTTCACCTCACATTGTAACCAATGACCAGAGAAAAGTTACTAATCTCAGTAGACTACATGTCTCTGGATGATGAAGAAAACTCAAGACTCCACAGGCAGACTGGCCTGCTGGCCTTTAGGTAATCAGAAGTATATTTAAACAAAAACATGGTGGAATGTGCCTGAAATATTCACTATCTGCAATTGTAGGACATAAAGTGCCCCCAGACTGCTACAGAACTACAGAATGTGTCCTCAATGGTATCTATGGCCCTGCTCAGAGAAAACACAGGGGGGTGCAAAGACAACTGGGTGCTAAAACTTTGAAGTAGCAGCTCTATTCTGAAAGACTGTTCAATTCATTCATACTAGGAGACAAAGAAATATGTGACCTGAGTGAAATAACTGTCCATTTTAATTGCATCAACAGTATCACTGCAAAGTCATGAATCTGTGAAGATCTCTCCCACGTTCAAGAAGAATGTTATCATGATTCACGAGTCTCAGTCTGTGATAACACCTCTAAAGTTACATGTTATTTTTAATATCGTTGCCCAGCAGGAACCCTACATTTAAGATTTCTGAATTCAATTTCTAGCCAAGCATGCAAGCGTCAGACTCACTTATGCTCAGCACAGACACCGGGGCAGGTGGGGCAGATCTCGCAGGTTGGACCCTGGAATTTGGGTTTGTTGCACTTGCAGGTACCACATTCACAGGTACCGCGGCCGTTACAGATCTGCCCATTCTTAGCTTGGCAAGTAGAATTATCCAGCGAGCAGTCACAGGCACTGCCTGTGTAGTTGGCATCACAAATGCACTTCCTGCATTCGCAGCGTCCATGTCCTGTGAAGCACAGGCAATGGTTTGTGTTACCGCAGAGTTTACTATAAAACCAGTGTCAGACTTTCAAGGTATTTTGTTCAGTCCTCACCGCCGCAGAGCTTGTTGTTGGAGCGGTCGCAGTTGAAGTTGTCACACTCACAGTACTTGCCACTGTAGATCTCTGCAGGATTCTCTCGCTTCTTGCATTCGCAGGTTCCGCAGACACAGTCACCATTGTTGCTGCAGATATCCGTACCGTTGTCTTTTCGGCAGTTGGCATCCAAGTCTTCTGTCCGCACTTCATCTTTGCTGCACTCGCAAAAGCGCCCGATACGTCCATCATTACACCTGACACAGAAAATAGGAGGTTAACCATTACAGTATAATTCTACGGCTCAAAAAACACATACTAAATCTAATAATCATCTATTGAACCTGTTTGGCTAAATACTTACTTGCAGGCTCCACACTCAAAGGTCCCATTGCCATCGTGGCACCTCTCACTATCGGGCTCTCCTTCTGCAGCACATTGACAGTCGCAGATGAAGTTCAGAACCACCTCCACCTCTTCGGTGAAGCCCAGTGGTTTGATTTTAATGGTCTCTGTCTTGCCATGCGATGGACACTTCTGGGATTCAATGGAAATCTTGAAAGACACCTGGAAGCCAGAGGAGAGTTAACAGGGTCAGCAAATCGGTCGAGGAGGATGTCTTGAAGCTTAATGTTCCATCTGTCAGGCTTCTTGAATTACTAACTTAAGATGTCTCTCTCATTTGTTGTTTGTTCTGAAGTGACTTGTTTTCCCTCTGTCTCTCAATTTAGGAGCAGCCAATTCCTCCAACCAGTAGGAGGCAGTAATGTTGCAAAAAGGACACAGCTCAGAAACGGGACATTCAGGATATAAAGGAATACTGCTGCTTGTGATTGAGCACTTGCACCACTTGTGTTGTGGTGCCAAAGCTTTTCCCACTGGCCTACTTGGGTTCCCTTGAGCTGAGATGTTTAAGAACCTAGTAATTATACCACTTTCACACGTGCAAATAAATGACAACAAAGATGACGACATCTACCTCGTCTCCGATGGAGATGTTGGAGCACTTCCTGCCATTCTCCCCTGTTCCCTCCACACCATTCTTGCAGATGGACTTGTAGGTGATGGAAACTCCCTCTGGCAGCCTGCCATTTTCCAGAATTACTTCAGATGACAAAGACTGTCCGAAACAAGAGAGATCAAACAATCCCTCATCAGAATCATCAAAAAAATGTTGATCAATTAACCTGTGCATATGAGGATCACAGGATCAGTGCAATGTACAAAATATGTGACATTATAAAATAAATCAAGTATACATTCAGGTCCCAACCGGACCTGCGCAGGACTTCGGTGGATTCTACACCTCTCCAACAGTTTCAACAAAAACTGAACATTAAAACATTCATGAGGGTAAGATTTATTGTGGGGCTGTTGTATTAAACTGCATTGGTTTTAGCTCGGTGAACCAAATGAACTGGCAACTGAGAGTACATGATGAAAGGATTGGAATCAAAATCACAAGTTATCCCAGTCAGACATCATGTGCAGCGTGACTCACATTGTAGGCATCAATGATGAGTTTGATCACGTTGCTGGAGTTAGAGGACAGTGTGCCCACAGCTGATTTTGGAATAAGATTCTTCAGCTCCTAAAAGAGACACACGGATCGAAGGTAACAGAGTGAGCTAATGTTAAATGTGCATCTGTCTTTTGAATTATATGATGTGAATTAAAAAGTCAGCATTTTTTGGTGGTTGATGGTTACATTTACAAGCACAATGTTGAGAAAACACAAAGTTCACCTTGTAAACTTGCTGGAATTCCTCAGTGACAGCAAAGATGGTCTGGATGTTGTGGTCACTCAGTTTCTGAACCAAATGGGCGATGGAAGGGTAGTCCTATCAAAGGATTCAACAACATGGTAGAAAACATACACATTAAATTATTAATACGAAAGGAATTCAGTTACCATTTCATATCCCAGACTGTGTGGACAAATGTGGGCCTGGAAACTAACAGATCCCAAGATCAATAATAAATTGAGACAATTAGTAACAGAAATAGCTGAAGCTGAAAACAGCACACATGCTCAGTCCACTCTCCCCCTGATACATAATGGATATTACATAAATTCTACACTACATACATAGTAGTGGCTCATGGTGTACATGTTGTTCTCCAGGTGACACCTCCCATCGTTGGGCAGGACGATGCCGCCCAGTTTGCCATCACCAGCGAAGTGGAAACCAGCGTCGGTGGAAAACACCAGCAGACGAGTCACGTTCCTCCAGCCAATTTGCTCCTGGGAGGAACAAGACAAAGAGTCTTCTCATTAATATTTCACAAATTTACAACACTCTCTTACCTAGATACAGTGCAATGGCGTCTAACGCTCCCGATTGCTCTGAACTCTTCAGCTCCTTCTTACCTCACAGACCGCCACCTGCATGATGGCATCAAAGCCTCCCTCTGGAGAATCCAGGTTTCCTGAGATCTGCTGCTGACTGACCAGCCGATTGAACTCGTCTCCCTTGTCTGTGAGCTTAAGGACATTCTTATAGCTGAAGGGGCTGGTGCAGTTCTGGTTCCCAGTGCAGGGATTTAGGAGCCTGGCTGGAGTGGTGCTGATGTAAGGCATGACCGTCTTCTCCACAAATGAGCCGAAACCTGAAAGAGAATGTGTTTTAGGACTGTAAAAATATCTGTTAACACTGCAGCTTTTTTGTTGACTATCTTCATCCTTTTATCAGGGGTCAGTTGTCCTTACCAATCCTGAAATCTGAGGTAATCTCCTGCATTTCCCTCATGAGGTCAGTGCCAAGGTTCTTGACGTTTTCCAGATCGTCTTTCATGGAGAAGGACAGGTCCATAAGGTAGTACAGGTCAATGGGGTAGTCCTCTGCGCGCTTGAATTTTAGCTCAAAAGTCTGGGGCTCACCTTAAGGAAATAAGACAAGAGAAGAAGAAATAAGACTTTTTAGTGGAATTTAGGAGACTGTAGCTACAGCAAAAGCATACATTTCAACTTGCCTGTGCCTCACCATTTACTGATATTGCTACACCAGTCTGAGGTGGACAACAGGATGTGTCACAGCTAAATGGAAATTGAAAAAAAATAAAATACTTTACAACAATTTTATTAGAGTTGAAAAGAAGGTATGTATGTATCTCTTGGCACTATCACAATTGATCTGAATGGCAATTTTTAATGTAAGATTTTGTAGAATATACTCTAGTCCTCTAAGTCCTCTTTTTGGTCTATAGTGATAAGACTGTGTTCATCTACTCTCCTCCAAGACATATTTAATGACCTAATTCAGCTAGACTTTTCTCCTGCTCCAATGTTCAAAAATGCGTCTGCAGACGTTGAATATTTACCAGATCTGAGTGTCAGGGTGAGTTTCTGGGGCTGGATCTGGGTGATCTGCTCGGGCTTCAGTTTCTCAGCCACGTCCTTCTTGCGGTTGGTGACGGCCTTGTTTTTATCAATGGTGATGCCTCCACGTGGATTCTCAATTTTGGCAGCATCACAATTTCTCTTCTTCAGGGACTCGAGATCGTCACAGCGAGCTGACTTAGACTCACCCACAGAGAGGAACTTCTGCAAAATAGCACAAAAGGATTTTTTCAAATCCTAATTATTGTTCTTTAGGCTTCAGCTTTGTTTTTAAAGACACTCTGAGGTGATCTAACCCAAGATATAACACATAACAAGAAGTTCTTTTAAGTATCAGGCCAAATCTAAAATAAGTTATATTGATCACCAACTGGTACAAATTTCCCGACATAACAATAAAGTCTTTTTCATAGGTGGTGTATGCGCAGAAACATCTGGAAAGGTCCAGTAAATGTATCTGGAGTATAAATGCTATAGACGTTTCTGAAAGCCCTCCATGTTACTTTAACTGTCTACTTTATAAAGGCCATTGTTCTTAAGCAGGAGAAGCAGAGGGGAAACTGACAAATGGGAAGCCTGGCTAAGAATATGCAGATTGGATGCACATGATATCCCATAAGGCATAGTGGAGAAGAACTCAAGACAATGAGCTCAGTCAAAACAAAAATAGTGCTCTGACCTAATTCTTTCAAAACCACATGACCCACAGAGGCATTTTTCCCCCCCTGCATCTTGCCATACATATCAGATGAGATTCATTTAAGTTTAAAAACCACAGAGTATAAGACACCTATTGTTTTGAAGAACACTGAGTTTGCAGAGTGAATACAGGAAATAAGGTGTCAGAGAGTAGGTAGTAGTAGAGAAATGAACAGGAAATAATCCACATATTGTTCTCAGCAGTGGGCAGTATAATCAGACTGACTAAGTACTTTATTTATGAAGCACTTGTAGCACACGGAGAATTGCTCTTGAATGATGCGATTCCCTAATGATTTTGGGTTCATTTCAGTGCTGCAGATATTTCACCTTCTCCAGTAAAAAGGCCAGAAACCAAGTATGACTGTACTAAAAATTGCAGTCATGATCTGATTTCGGAAGCTCAGGGGTGGATATCAGTCAGCAGCTCAGTCTTGACTATGGGTGAATCACAAAGAATTTTGGCTGAGGGTCACCAAGGAGTCACAAGGCAACACTGACCAATCAAATCTCACTATTTTGGACAAATAGGCAAACTCATACAGTCTATATCAATATAATGAGTCAATATTAAGGAATGACTACTGATGGTTTCTGTGGGACTTTTTTGGTTTCCCAAAGATTCATTTGTTTTTAAAGCTATCATAATAGAGCTGGGTGAAATAGTAAAAAGTGACATGAGGTTCACCACCTAAAGGACAACTCAAGTATTTTTAGACATGGGACCATTTATTTTTTATTTTTTTTAAACATATTTTGTGTTCAAAACGACTGCTCAGTACAAAAAGTAATGGGACTGGTCCAGTATCCACATCTGCAAAATAGCTGCCTGAACTGATTAGATCGTTTGTGTTATTCTGTGACTTTGGTGTTAAGTGGTCGTACAAAATATTTGTGTAACACACAAAAACAAAACAACACTAACCAACTGAGAAAAATTACTGTTTTTTTTTTTCCAATGGAGTCGGGTGGGCTCGAAGAGGGCAAACAAAAAGGATCTTACATCTATGTCCAGCGTTTCCCCTACCATTATATTAGAGGGGCAAATCATAGCATAACTCTAACTCACACTCATAACTCTAAAGCATAAGACTATGACTTCAGTCTGCTGTACGCAGACTTTTTGAACATTTGGAACTGTCAAACCTGCGACTGTGCCGCACCCACAGTTTACAATCTCCTAGATAGACTGATTAAATACTTTGATGGCAGCTTCAGTGATTCAACTCACTTCGTCCGAGCACCATCCGCACATCTCGGCGACCTGGATGCATTCCCCACATGACTGTGCGTTTGCCTTGATGCATATGCTTCCCTCTAAAACAGACAACACAAGTTATTTTGTTAAAAAACCAAGATGACAAAACAGAGTTTCCATTAGTTCACTAACTCATAACAGCCTTAGCTTTTGGCTGCAAATACAGATTGCAGCCAAATCCCTGTTCAGAAACTGATTCATGCTGAGAAGAGCTTTAGGCAGCTCACCAAATGATGACTTCACCTTGTAAAATAAAAAGCCTCCCACCACTAGCCAATAGGACCCACACAGTAATTAAACCATGAATGAAGAAATATTAGATTTGAAGGGCAAAGTGGATAAAAGCTCAGCTGTATTGCATTGTGCTTAAAAAACACAAACAAGAGGGGCAAGTCAAACCATGATTATCAGCATCCAAATGAAGTGTAACATAAAGTCACTGTATTGCACTGGAGTGTCTGTTAACACAGCTGAAACCATGCTACACAATGTTAGATAATATTTAACAGTTAAGATAAGAAAAACGGACCAAAATGTAACAAGTCGTTGTTCTTACCTTGCTGTGCCAAGCTGCCCCCAAGGACCGCTGATAACGTTGCTATTAAAAGTAACCGCAGATCCATCTGTAACAAGAAGAATAAACTCTGTTAGAAGCTGAAACGAGGAGCAACATCAACAGGAAGGAGTTCGATCTTCAGTCAATGCTAGACACATTTTCCCAAAAGTCAGTCACACTTGTCGCTAGAGTCAGTGATAGTCAACAGACACAAGTGTGTTGTGTGGTTGCAGCATTTTAATCAATATCTGACAAGTGTGAGCACACAGAGAAATGCAGATGCACACTTAGTAGCTATGTGGCACAGCTGCACAATGGACACCTTAAGTTTGCATAGATTAAAGTTACTAAACACTTAAAGGAAATCGTCCTCCACCAAGTGCACCATTAACACAGCGATTTCCCCTGGACGACATCCTCATGGTCTGGTGACTCTAAGGCAATAGTTTTAATTGTAACAAGACCACCAGGATGAATACATTTAAGTTAAATACAATACTATGATGTTTTCTTCCTGATACCTATGATTCCCTGTGTTGTAAAGGCTCTATCTGACCCTCAGGTGAAACATCTCAGTTACTGTTGGGCAGCAGAGGCAGAGGAGTGACTCTTATTTCGCCTATTCCATATATGGAGGAATAATTTGCCCATGATCAGCTGCCAGTTAACCAGCACTCCTACAAACCACCCGACCACATACTTGGTTTCTGCCTGCGGTCTAAGAACTTTCTTGCCGTTACAGGCCTACCTAAAAGGTACTTGTTGATCTCGACAGGACATTTCAGGTACAATTACACAGAAGACTGAAGGGAGAAGATTGAGGAGACATGAACAAAAAGTTGCGTAACAGACAGAAAAGTCACATAAGACGTGTTCAGTCTTCAGACTCCAAAGTGAGTCATAATGAGTTGAACAGCAGACATGTAATGACTTAAACAGAGCAGCAGCAGCTTTAATACAAAGATGACCGACATTTCAAGCAAGGAAGGAATAACTGTGGTTTATTAAGAAGTCCTATGATGCCTCTCTACCGCACAGAGCTGAGCTGCTCAGCATTAACCAACCAGTCACAACAGAACCCCAAAAACAGAACTAAACAAAGACTAAAATCTCCAAAGTTAGCCAGCATTTTGGTGGAGGTTCAACATTTTTAGTAAGTAAGTAGTAAAGTAGGAGA